>NC_139706.1:52868030-53018030 GCF_964188405.1 Protomyctophum parallelum | reverse complement strand
ACCAAAAGGGGTTCCCGTCCAGAATGGGTTGCATGACACATACAGTATATGTACCCAGGTCAGGGGGGCAGTCAGACAGATATTTTGTGAAGCCACTAAGGAAATCGGGACTTCCTGAAAGTTCATATGGCGCTGTCATTGGGCCCAAAAAACCCATATCTCCATAGAGCTCCATATATTTGGGCCCAACTTCACCTAGACTGTATTACCTTAACTCTTTGAGGGTTGAGGGTCAAATCCCATGTCAAATCCCATTTTCACAATGGGAGAAATGCGTTTTTGAATGATTTATTGAAAATTCTCTGTTGTGACTCTGCGACAATAAAAGAGAAAGCTTGACATCTTTTCTTCCAGGAAAAAAATGAACTGAGTTGATACAATGTTTAGTTTTTGTGTTGGAACCCATTTACCAGAGCCTGGTAAAACAACAAGTAGTGTTTCTAGGAGAAGAAAAAAAGATATGCCCGTTTTAAGTTTTATTTTCCCATTAACTTTTTTTCTACAGGGAGCACATACCTATGACATATCTCATTTTAAAGGGGTTTTTTTCCAGTTCAATAATAAAAAAATAAAAAGTTTCCCACATGTACCACTGTAGATATTTTGCCATCTATAAATAGCATGGTCAGTCATTATCAAACTGACCAACCCAGATAAAACCGCCTACTGCCCGCTACTGGAACAAGATAGAAACTTAATGTTATTCTTTCATGAAACTTGACATTTTAACGAAGATTTTAATATATAATATGTTTACATAGTCTTACCAGTACCCTAGTCTATTCATTCATGTATCTCAAAAACCTGTTCTGAAGAAACACAGTTTTGATAAAAAACACATCCAATTACATAGTTTTCCGGACTTGGTGCCTATGATATGTATAGAAATGTATACTTGAATGTATACTGTATTATATAAAAAAAAAATTGGGTTCTTACCATCTACCGTTACAGAGTAAATCACAGTTGAAACTCGCTTAGTCAGAACATAAACCTCAGAATAGTGTAAAAAAATGACATGTATCTCGGATTGAAATAGTGCATTTTTATTTATTCTGACTACCAACATAATAAAATTATAATACATATTACAGAAAATAAATAGGCCTACAGCCTAAAACAATTTAAAAAGAGGCTCAAACAGGAATTATTGCATAGATATAACCTGGAATGAGCGGGGAGCTGAGCCTTGTTTATGCCATGTATAGTGTTGGACTAAGGTATAACATTGTAGCGTTGTCTGTTTGTCTTTTTTCCACTCCTTGTTTAGTTTTTTCTCGTTGTCTGTTGTTTTGTTTGTTTAATTTTCTATTCTTCTATAAATGTCATTTGTTTGTTTTGTTTATATGTTGA
Organism: Protomyctophum parallelum; assembly: GCF_964188405.1. NCBI lineage: Eukaryota > Metazoa > Chordata > Actinopteri > Myctophiformes > Myctophidae > Protomyctophum > Protomyctophum parallelum. Next base: position 53,016,677 of record NC_139706.1, on the reverse strand, counting down.
TTGTTATGCATATCTTCAACAGTATTTTGGAATACGTTGAGATAAGGATAGGCACTAATAAGCTTTAAGCTTCTGCCTATGCCTTTTCGATCACAAAAGAAAAAGTAAACTGTTTTTGTGTAATGTCTCCCTCTCAAAAGATCGAAATAAACTATTCATTCTACATACAAAACAGTTACGCCTCCCCCAGTGTCCCCAAACCACTGCAGTCCAGTTCTTGACGGTGTGTACTGTGTAGGCTAAATAGAAAACACAACTGCCCCCTGAAATGAATTAATGTATCTGGTTCAGTGTCGGAGAAGTCTTTTTCTTCTTCATCGTCATCATCATCATCATCATGGTCCTCGTCCTCGTCCTCGCGGCTCGCCTGATGTATATACAAATAAAGACACATTTAGCTGTAGTCAGTGCTCGCTACTATGTCCATTACATGGTGTTTTTTACCCGACTGGTAGCGATCAAATACATTTATTGTGCTGCCGTGGGCCGATGCTACAAATAGCTAATAGTAATGCTAACTAATTAGCAGCTACATGGTCGGTTTGGGCTAATACCGACCCTTATATATTCTCCGATGACTGCTAGCGATCAAATTATTTTATTGTGCCTAGTCGTCGCTACAAATGGATGATTGTATAATTAGTATCACGTATGTATGTAACCATTTGTGCAGTGTTTGTTTTTTTAACTTTGCCGAGCCTCCAGAGGCTCAGCAAAGTAAAAAAAAAAAAAACAGCGATCATAATAATAGCGATCTGAATGGAGGGGGGGGGGGAAGTAATGGAACATTTCTCATAATATATAGCATATAAACCACGGTGTTGTGGCTGATAATAATTTACCAATAAATTACTCATGCCGGCAGGCTAAACCTGGGAGCTAAAACAAACTGTAATGACGCGCAATAAAACAATGATAAAATGATTCATATCCAATCAAGCTCAAAGTTTAAAACGTTTATATAGCTCAGTGCACAAAATATTACAATACAATAAATAAATATATATATATGCAATAAATATGTGCAAAGAATCTAATAAATAACAATCAAACAGTGAGCAAACAAAACGTGAATGAATCAAACTAACAAAGTATATGTGCGGTCAACAAAGTGTATCCTCCCAGCTCACCCTGCCTCCAAGTTCAAACAGCCTTAGGGGCGAGCTGGTTCAGACACCCATATTTGTTGACTACCAAGGGCCACCCACAGACGCTCCCACCAATAACGGGACGTCAATGCGGTGCCCACACCCATCACCAACCAAGTGACAAAATACTGTAGCTAAGCATTCTTTGGCTCCTACATTCCGGCCCCTAATTAAGCCTTGCATTAATTAACTATTATTAATTATGTAGGAGCCCTTAATTAGCCTTAGCAAAGTTACAATACTTCCAAATTATAAAGTCAATGCAAATTAATTCAGAATAATGCATCAATTCTCTCCATCGATAGGATCTCCATTCCTCTATAAACTCTCCATCTGCAAAAAATAGAGATAAAGAGAGGATTCGGAGCATGAGCGCCCAGAGTAAGACTTCATGGCTCCTCTGCTTCTTGAAGAAGACAGACTTTAGTAATGGGCCTGTCCAGGCAGCTGGTCTTCGTCTTCACGCGAATCTGTCGCACCAGACCCTTCTTATCTGGAATTGCCTGCACAACTTTTCCTGTCAACCATGTGTTGCGAGGTGCAGATTCATCCACCACGATGACCAGATCTCCAGGAACAAAGTTCCGCTGGACGCTCTGCCACTTCTGGCGCTCTTGAAGCTGTGGGAGGTACTCCTTCACCCATCGCTTCCAAAACAGGTCAGACATGTATTGTACCTGTCTCCAACGGCGACGCACATAGAGGTCTTGCTTGACGAATACCCCTGGTGGTAGTGAGGGCTTAGACCTAAGAAGCAGAAGATGGTTGGGCGTCAATGCTTCCAAGTCATTAGGATCAGTGGAAGCTTTAGTTATTGGTCGGCTGTTCACGATAGCCTCAGCTTCACAAAGGACCGTATGGAGGCCTTCATCATCAAGATTCTGGGTCTGCAAGATGGAATTCAGCACCTTCCGTATGGATCTTATCAAGCGCTCCCACACTCCGCCATGATGGGACCCATAGGGGGGATTGAAAACCCACTTGATTCCCTTCTGCAGGAGCACGTCACTGATCTGAGCCTGGTTCCACCTTCCAATTGACTCCCTCAACTCACGTTCACCTCCGACAAAGTTTGTACCGTTGTCTGAACGCAACTCCAACGCCTGACCACGCCTTGCCACGAAGCGTCTAAGAGCGTTGATAAAGGAGTCAGTGTCAAGAGACGCTGCTACCTCAAGATGCACAGCTCTTACAGCCAGACAAGTGAAGATGACCCCGTACCTTTTTACTGTACATCTTCCTCGCCTAACTTCAAAAGGCCCAAAGTAATCCACTCCAGATCGAGTGAATGGCGGCTCGTCAGGTGAAACCCTGTCAAGAGGGAGATCTGCCATACGTTGATGTCCTGGTACTGCATGCAGTCTACGACAGACGACACACTTGGACAGAGTCTTCCTTATGGCAATGCTGGCTCCAGGGATCCAATATCTCTGGCGCAGATTCGACAGCATGTGGTTACGTCCACCATGCCCTGTCTCTTGATGAACGTGACGTAGTAGAAGGTCGGAAATGTGAAGGTCCTTGGTCAAGATAGCAGGATGTCTTGCCTCCTCTGGCATAGCTGCTCTACCAAGCCTACCCCCTACTCTCAGAATGCCACCTTCCAGAATGGGGTCAAGCCTGTAGAGATGACTGGTCTTCTTCACACCTTCCCCTTTCTGCAAGCTACCTATCTCCTCTGAGAACCTTTTCCCTTGACAAAAGCAGACAATTGCAGTTTCTGCTTTGTCAAGCTCTTCAACTGAAAGAGGACCCTTGGCGGCTTGAGCTCTGATGGTCTGCATCTCCTCGTGCACCTTCTCATCCTCCAGACCAGACTGGACAAGAAGCCTCCTCTTCTGAGCCAAATCCAACAACAGTTTCCTAAACCTGAGAACCCAACCAACCATCTTTCTCAGGCGGAACCAAGACGAGAAGTGGATAATGAACTGCGTGACCAAGTCTGCCTGCTCATCAGCTTGGATCGCATTCACAGAGGCCACCATCTTAACTTCAGGATCCTCTAGAGAGACCTTTCCAGCAAGATCAGGCTGTGCCGGCCACTCCGTTTCGGGTTCAATAAGGAACTTGGGTCCTGACACCCAAACGTCAGACTTCAGGAAGGATTCCACTCTGGTCCCTCTGGAAGCCAAGTCCGCTGGATTACTCAACGTGTCAACGTATCTCCACTGAGAAGGACTGGACATTGAAAGTATCTCGGAGACACGATTTGCCACAAATGTCTTGAACCTTGATGTTTCATTCCTGATGTATTTCAGTACGGAGGTACTATCCGTCCAGAACACTGACTCCAGTAGTGGCATTCGCAACTCCCTTTTCCAGAGCTTATCCATCCTGCTTGCCACCACTGCCGCTGTTAACTCCATGCGAGGGATGGTGATGGATTTCAATGGGGCAACTCGTGCCTTACCCATTACAAATGCACAGTGGGCTTTCTTGTGGATGTTATTCAGCAACAGGTATGTGACCGTGCCATACCCATCCTCGCTAGCGTCCGCAAAGTGATGCAATTGAGCGGAAGTGACCTCTCCAAACTTGGGAGGTTTCAAGCACCTGCACATGCGAAACTCTTCGATGAGATGAAGCTCCTCCAGCCAGACTGTCCACTCCCGGACAGTGCTTACTGGCAAAACATCATCCCAGCCCAGCTGATCCCTGCACAGGCGTTGAAGTAGCTTCTTGGCGCTCAGCACCACAGGTGCAAGAAACCCCAACGGATCGTATATGGAGCTAACGGTGGACAAGATCCCTCTCCTCGTCAGAGGTTTGTCCTTGAGTGTGATCTTGAACTTGAAAGCATCCGACTGGACACACCAGTGTACGCCCAGAGCCCTTTCCACAGGCAAATTGTCATTGTCCAAGTCAAGATCCTTGACATCCACCGCTCTTTCCTGTGGAGGTATGGCAGCAAGCACAGCGCGTCTGTTGCTAATCCACTTTGTTAGCTGAAAGCCTCCTTTAGCACACAGAGCACGAAGTTGGTGATATAGTGACACTGCCTCCTCTTCGGTGCCAATAGACACAAGACAGTCGTCCACATAGAAATGATGCAGAACTGTGTCCGCAACCTCTGAACCGAACTGGTCCCGGTTATCCTCTGCACATCTCCTTAATGCAAAGTTTGCACAGCTTGGAGAAGATGTTGCTCCAAACAGATGTGCCAACATCCTATGCTCCACCAACTCCTGGCTGTGGTCACCATTCGGCCACCAAAGGAACCTCAATAGGTCAGAGTCTGACCTTGGTACTTTGACCTGATGGAACATGGCTGCGATATCAGCCATAAGAACAACTGGCTCTTTTCGGAACCTGCTCATGACACCAACCAGTGAGCTTGTCAGATCCGGGCCTTGAAGAAGTTGTGCATTCAAAGAGGTTCCTCGGAACGTAGCTGCGCAGTCAAATACGACCCTCAGCTTTTTCTTTTGTGGGTGGTATACACCATGGTGTGGTATGTACCACACCTTGCCATCAGAACGACCCAGATCCTCAGTTGGCACCTGCTCAGCATAACCACTGGCGATGATCTCGTTCATAAAGTTGGTGTAGTCCGTATGGAACGAACCGTCGTTGTCAAATCTCCTTTTGAGAGCCAGGGTACGCTGCTCAGCAACCTTCCTGTTGTTCGGCATTCTGACATTATCTTGTCTCAAGGGTAGGCCAATGTGGTAATGACCATCAACTAACTGTACAGAGCCATTGACAGACTCCATGAAGTTCAAGTCTTCCCTAGACATTCCAAGCTGTTCCTCCTGAACACATTCAGGGAAGTCTGCCTTCATCTGCTGCTCCCACAGCTGGTCTAGTCTTGCAACTGCAATCCGATTGACGGTTACGTCATGGCTCGTGTAAGTGGAATCAGTAGGGCAGTCGCCCCTAAGAGGACCATTCACAGTCCAACCCAACATGGTTCGAATGGCGTAAGGACCACCATACTCACTTCTGACCACCTCCCATGGCTCTAGAGCCTTGGGGACGTTGGTGCCAATAAGAAGATCCACTCCTGAGTCGATTGCTGTGATGTTTATGTGCGCAAGGTGCGGCCAGTTCCGCAGATCTTCCTGCCTAGGAATGTTGCCTTGGTGGACAGGCATGCACTTCTGCGTGAATATTTCAGGTAGCTCACAGAAACAGTCTGTGTCCAGCCCAGCTACCTCCAAGTCCATCACAATGTGACTGCCCACCACCTTCTCCTGACCCATTGTCCGTAGGAGGATATCCGACCTTCGTCCTGAGAGGTTCAGCCGTTTCATTAGCCCTTCTGTACAGAAAGTAGCCGAGCTTCCAGGATCAAGGAAAGCATAAGTGACCACTGTTTTATGACCCTTCCTAGACTTCACTCGAACCGGAAGTATAGCAAGTGTGCACTCACCATCTCCGGCCCCAGTAAGACCGCTGGACTGAACTGAGATCAGAGCACTTTCATCTGCTGTTCTCTTTTCGCCTTTGGCCTGCATAGGACCTTCCCAGTCTTTGGAATAGATATGCAGCATGCTGGGATGTTTCATACCGCACACCTTGCACACCAGGCGTTTGCGACATTGTTTGCTTTGGTGCCCAGTGCACATGCAGCCAAAACACACCCCTTTCTCTTTCAAGAAGGACATCTTATCGATGTGTGTCTTCCTTTCCAATAAGGAACACAGGTCCAAGGTGTGACCTGCTCCACAAAGCAAGCAAACTCCAGGTGAGCTCCTCTCTCTATTCCATCCAGTGTCCTTGTCCCCTTCAACTGTAGCGACAGTGGTCGCAAAGCTACTTCCCCTGGGTTTAGAAAAGGACTGGGGTTTAGTAGTTCTCGATACTGCCGGGGAAGAATCCTGTAAGTCTCCAAACAGGGGGTCGCTTGCAATCTTCACCTGCCATTCGATGAATTCAACGATGTCGCGAAAGGTGGCTCTGCGGTGGTTCGTCTCCTGCAAACTGCAAGCGACATCTCTCCACTTATCCCTTAGCTTATAGGGTAACTTCCTGATAACAGTCTGCATGTTAGCAGGAACATCCAGCTCATATGTGGATTCAAACTCTCCCAGAGCATTGAAGCAGGACCGCAGCAAGAAGCTGTAAGATTGAAGCGTGTTCACGTCCTCAGACTTTAGCGCTGGCCACAAGAAGACCTTGTCCATGTATGCCGAGGTGATCTTCAATGAGTTGCCAAAGTGTTCTTGTAATAAGGATTTGGCCTTGGCATAGCCATTTTCGGAAGACATATGATGACAGCTCCGAACCATGTCTCTGGGCTTCCCTTTGGTATACTGCTCGAGAAAGTACAAACAATCCTTGGCGCTGCGAGTCTTCTCCTCAATGCAATGCTCAAAGGCTCTCATAAATGTTTGGTATTCCAAAGGATCACCGTCAAAGGCTTGAATGTCACGGCGCGGGAGAAAGAACAACGACTGCTGTTCAGCCAGCAAAGAGGTTATCTCGTTTTGTTTCTCCAAAACAGAGATCAGCTGACCATGATTGGCGCTGCCTTGCGATAAAGGTGCAGAATGGTGTGACTGCAGCTGCAGCTGGGGATGTACTTGAGGGTTATACCCTCCACTTTGTTGCACCCTAACCGTCTCTGGCCTTGGCTGAGGCTGGTATACTGCAGCGTGAGACTGCAGCCCCATGTTCTTCACATTAGGTCGAGAATCCAATAAAGGTGGACGCGATACTGGCTGCTTAGGCCTAGCGTCAAGCAAATGGGAACGTGACTGTGGTTCACGTATTGAAGCATGATGAGATGGATGCCTCCCTGACACAGGCACAAAGGTCTCAGCATCAACATCCAACAACGGAAACCTTTCTTTCCTTTTCTCAATGTAAGAATTCATCCCATCTGCCCTACTGGCTGCAGCACCAGACACTCGAGAGCTGCCAGAAACCTTCAAGACACTTATTTTAGCCGCAGATGCTGCTATCTCAGTCTCCAACTCTAGCTGCTCTTTCTTTCTTTTGAGCTGCCTGGCTTGCTCTCTGACCTGCGCCTCTTGCTCTCTGAGCTGCGCCTCTTGCTCTCTGAGCTGCGCCTCTTGCTCTTCCAGATCCTGTTTCTCCTGGAGCATATTCTGGCGAACGAGAAGAGCTGCCAAGTCTGCTTCTGCCACTACACGTGCAGATGCAGTAGTTGAGGCGGTGGTACTAGTGGACCTACACTTACTACCTGCAATGCTCTTTTCCCTTGATGCTTCAACTGCAACATTTGAAATACTATCATCAGGGTCAATGTCATCAACGACTGAGGCTACCACCTCATCCTCATCGCCTTCTGCAACACAAATAACATCATCGTTATTTACTTCATTCAATGGTACAACATGAGGTGTGTGTGACTGACTAACTTCCTGTAACTGAGCTGCACTTTGAAGTGGGCCATTAATGTCTGAGAGCCATTTATTTGCATTTTCAATGAAAACCACTTTACGTCTGTGTATGTTCGAAAACCAAGTATTTTGTCTCTCTTGTTCTTCCAGAGGAAGTAATGGGATGACAGAATCATGCAGATAGCTCGCTTCATCGTACAGTGCAGATACAGTGTGAAGATTAAATTGAACTGTTTTTGCATTGTCAGTGTTTTGCATAAGGTCAGTAATTGCTTTTACAAGACCATCAATTTTATTAACCTTAGCTTTTCGTTCCTTTTGAAGTTGTTCCATTTTGTGTAATAATGCTTTGGCAGTGAGCTTTGATTGCCTTTTCGGTTCACTTGTACTGGCATTAGAACCTGGCCTAGATGAATTTAATTCCATTTCGAATTTGCGTTAAATGAATCAAAGTACAAAATCCTTCATCCAACTCAAAAGTCAGCATATACACGTTGCACAGTGACAGCCCTAAATAGTATGCATGTGTGTGAATGTAAATGTAGTCATTAAAAGAAAGCTATTGCTCCCCTCTAAACTTCCTGACAAATCTAAACTATCAATGCAGACCCTATGTCTTCAGCATGTAACGATGGGTATTTATGTGCCTATATATCTCAATTAAGAGACGGCACCCCCGGGCCACCCGGTCAGCGGGTATTATAAAGCGGGCCGACCCGTTCATACACAGGAAAAACAATAAACAATAGCCTAAAACCGGAGCTATAGGCTAAAGCCGCTTCACCTATAGGGGAACAATAGAGTGTGTGTTTGTGTGTGCGCGTGTGTGTGTGCGTGTGTGTGTGCAACAGCTGTTTGGGCTAAGCCGCTATGCGAGCGTGTAACGTGCAGTCGAGTGGACTCGATATACGAATGGATTAAACAAACTATAGAGGAATACAACATATACTGCCGTGGTGCGCACTGCAATGCACGTTCCGTTGTCTAAGCGTCGTGGGAAACCAGGTAGGCTAAACGCCAACTTCCCGACACCAACACCAACAAGATACAGTTTTGTTGACAATGTTGTGGCTGATAATAATTTACCAATAAATTACTCATGCCGGCAGGCTAAACCTGGGAGCTAAAACAAACTGTAATGACGCGCAATAAAACAATGATAAAATGATTCATATCCAATCAAGCTCAAAGTTTAAAACGTTTATATAGCTCAGTGCACAAAATATTACAATACAATAAATAAATATATATATATGCAATAAATATGTGCAAAGAATCTAATAAATAACAATCAAACAGTGAGCAAACAAAACGTGAATGAATCAAACTAACAAAGTATATGTGCGGTCAACAAAGTGTATCCTCCCAGCTCACCCTGCCTCCAAGTTCAAACAGCCTTAGGGGCGAGCTGGTTCAGACACCCATATTTGTTGACTACCAAGGGCCACCCACAGACGCTCCCACCAATAACGGGACGTCAATGCGGTGCCCACACCCATCACCAACCAAGTGACAAAATACTGTAGCTAAGCATTCTTTGGCTCCTACACACGGTACAATACGTTCATTTGATCATGTAAGCTCAATACAGATCTATTTGAAAGCCCCATTGGTTGCTAGCAGCTATAGGAGCAACATTCATCCATCCATCCATTATACATTAGCTCAGCGGCCTGCCTTCCCGCAGCGGCAAACAGCAATCAGAAACTATAATACACACTGAATAGATATAGCATATAATGTTTCAGACAATAAGATTCTTACCATAGAAAAATCTGGTCACCCGTCCAGATCGGAGTACGATGTCATCGCTCGAGCCAGGCCGGGAAGAGCGGCCGGGAAGAGCGGTCGGAAAGCCCGCAACAGCTGGCTTGCTCAGCATAAAGAGGTTACGCGGCCGGTCCTTCAGGACGAAGATCGTACAGAGGTGTTCCTCCATTGTCATCTGACGCACCAGACAGACAACAGACTACTAACTAATACATCTAAACTAAATATAATCGCTAAATATACTCAATCACTTTCGACACGCCACCAACTGTCTGAGAGTGAGTCCCCATGCAGAACCGCAGGGGGCGGACACGTTTTTATAGCCAACGATGTGCGCACGTGTTACGTGACACGGGATTTCTGGGTAATGTAGTTGGAATTTCAACAAAGGGACTTCACACAGCGATGCGGAGGTTATTAATCTACCGATATTCATTAAAAAAAAAAAAAACGAAGAAATTCGTTTTCCCCCACACTCAGAACGTTATTGAATAACGCATTTATTAGTTATTGCCCTTCTAAGGGTTAATAAACATGAATACTTTCTGCTTCCAGTCACTAGTTTAACGTCTCATTTCTCATGTCATAATATTATTTTTGGAAAATTATGGTCCCATTTATTAAATAAATGACCATAAAGTCGCGTATGTTCTGAGGGGCGTGGCTACCGTTACAGTCCATGATCGGGAGCCACCCCCCGTTCAAGTCAAAATAAAAACCAACAAAGAAGAAGGGGGGAAGATCCGCCTCGTTGTCTGGGCCAGCCAATGGGCCAAACGGATCTACAAAGATGGCGATTTACAATTCAAGGACTGACTGGCTTCATCTTACGTCCATATCAGACCCGGAGAACGCTTTGTCCATATTTTCTTTTACAGTCTACTTTTCGTTTTGTACACATAGTTAGTTCTTTTAAAATACTGATATTAAAAGTCAACATCATATAAACCACCAAGACATACTATAGCCTACTGTACCATACACTTGGCTGGCGTACCGGAGGAGGAGCACAGCAGCATGGAATAAGGGCATTTCTATACTAATTCACCAGGCAGCCAGTGTGCTGATACATTTAGGAAACGCCATGCCTTCAAACTCTTGTCCTCCTCAGATACGTCAACCTTACAGCAAGCTAGGGGATCCCCTGAATGAAAGCAGCCCAGCGCTTTTAAACCTGTCTGCCAATAAACCCCACCCTTAATTTGAAACAAGGAGCACCTGGCTGATGTTGCCATAGTAACAGGTCTACCTGGTTACATATGGATATATATATATATAGCCTATATATGTATACAATAAGATTCGTTTAGAAAGGTGCAATTTATCTAATGCAGTTGTGCTTGTAGCAACAACACAATGCTGTTGCTTAAAGTTTAATTCAAGTTTTAAGTCAATTGAAATTGTGCCGTTGCACAAGATGAAGGCATAGGTCAATAGCGTGTGCGTATGTCTGCCAGGGGGTTCAGTGCAATCTCTCTCCCACAAACACAACCCATTTTTGGCGGGAACCCCTTTTGGTGTTAGCATCATGTCATGCTTTAGCTATTTAAGAATAGCAGATCTACAAGCTCATAGCGCACCACCGAGTGGCGCGCTATACGAGCTTGTATAGGTCTGCTATTTCTTTTTAATCGAAACAGCTTTTTAAAAAAACTGTCAGGATGTAGAAGTCATTTTTAGAATCTGATCTCAGGTCAGAATGGTTTAAGTTACTGCGACTAAGACTAGAGTACATTTGCTGTCAATAATCAGCAGTGTGTCCTGGGCCGTGGCTGAGCGGTCCATGCACAGAGGCCGGTAATCCAGCCTGACGGCCAATATATTTTCACACTCACTCCAGAGGGTCACTATATATTTCCACACTCACTCCAGAGGGTCACTATATATTTCCACACTCACTCCAGAGGGCCACTATATATTTCCACACTCACTCCAGAGGGCCACTATATATTTCCACACTCACTCCAGAGGGCCACTATATATTTCCACACTCACTCCAGAGGGCCACTATATTTCCACACTCACTCCGAGTCCAGAGGGCCACTATAGTTCCACACTCACTCCAGAGGGACACTATAGTTCCACATAGGTCCACACTCACTCCAGAGGGCCACTATAGACCGATTCACAGAGGGTTTCCTGGGTGCGGCCATTACTGAGGTGTACCATTAAGCGCAACAGCACTGATTAGCTACACCTGGCCTACGGAGCACCTGCTCCATGGATTACACCCCAGTAATGGCCACGCCCAGAGCACCCCTCTGTGAATCGGTATAGTTCCACAATCCACATGCACTCAAGAGAGCGACTATAGTTCCACACTCACTCCAGAGGGCCACTATAGTTCCACACTCACTCCAGAGGGCCACTATAGTTCCACACTCACTCCAGAGGGCCACTATAGTTCCACATGCACTCCACATTAAGCTACAATTACAATTTACCATTTAGGCATTTAGCAGACGCTCTTAATCCAGAGCGACTTACATTAAGCAATAAGAAAAAGCATAGCATACATCACATATATAAAAATGTAGTTATCATGAAACATGCATAAGCTAAGAACGTAACAGTGGAGTATACATATCATGAAACTATATATGTAAACTATATATACTATACAACTATACATACTATACTATATTATATATTATACATGTTTAAGCTCACATCTAATCATTTTCAACAACAAAAAATGTGAAAAAGTGTGTGTCAAAAGAAGTTGCACACTAAATGGAAAGGGGGGAGGGGGGTGTCAGTGTGGTAAAATGCATGCAGGCATAGCCAAATAACCACAGAGGAAGAGTTTGAAGGGTTGCTATGGTGGTGAGCGCACGCACGCACGCACGCACGCACGCACGCACACACACACACACACACACACACACACACACACACACACACACACACACACACACACACACACACACACACACACACACACACACACACACACACACACACACACACACACACACACACACACACACACACACACACACACACACACACACACACACACACACACACACACACACACACACACACACACACACACACCAAACCTGCTCCATATAGTTCCAGCATTACTGGAGGTCTCATGTCTTTGAACTGACATCAGCACACAATACTGCTGTCTGCTGCACATAGTACTGGTTAAAGGTGTTTTATGATCTTTAGGGTCATCCAAATAACATATTCAAAATGAATTATTATATAATTTGTGGATAATGGTCAATTCAGTTGTTGAAAGTTGGGTACCAAAAATAAATACATTCTAATTCAAATTATGCTTTAAGTAGCATGTGACGTGTGAAACTATAGGGGTTATTCATGATTCTGAATCCACTCCAAGCATTACATATAAAAAACACTCCTTGACCTAAAAACGGCTATAGCCGTCATCACAAAGGTTTTTGTGCAAAACTAATTCAGAATCTAGACATTTTTGCCTTATATAGGAATTAGGATGTTAATGGTACTCATCTTTCAACCACTGAATTGACCATGATCCACGATTTATATAATAATCTATTTTTGAGGGACGCTAGCCCCTCCTATACACAGGTTTAATGTTTGTCTTTAGTTCAATGTTTGTTTTGTAAACGCAAACGACAATGAAGGGAACATTTACGTCATAATGTGTCATTCACGTCATATTGTCTCTTTATGGTTTAATGGCGTTTAATGTTTGTGCTGGCACCGTTTGTTTTACATCAACATTACATCACCTAATCAACATGAGTTAGACTTTAATATATTAGCGCACCTCACTTCACATATAACCTTGAACGATTACGATTGCAATTCATTTTGGGCCACGCCCCTTATTCAACACACTGAAAACAGCCCCTCCCCTCTTTAAAATATATATGTATTATTATTTATGAATTACCAATAAAATCAATGTGTTTTGGGGAAAAAAAAAGAATGCCGTGAATGTTATCTTTTTTTTTTAATAAAATTGCCTGCCTGTCTGTCTTTCCCTCTCTCTCTCTCTCTCTCTCTCTCTCTCTCTCTCTCTCTCTCTCTCTCTCTCTCTCTCTCTCTCTCTCTCTCTCTCTCTCTCTCTCTCTCTCTCTCTCTCTCTCTCTCTCTGGAACCCGGGGTCGGCAACCTTTTTGACATGAAGCGTCATGTTTTTATTTCCTTGATAAGTTTATGAAATCACATCAACATAGAAAATATCCAACATATTTTGATTGTCCAGATACAGGACATAACCTTTCTTTATTTCTTTCTTGTTATTTCTTTCTTTCTTTCCACATCAGGATGTATTGATCAAACTCAGAGCAATTGAATGTATAATTATGTGCAGGATGTAATCTACATACAGATGTGATGAACTTACATTTAATTGACTGCATTTTAGTTTTATATTCAATTCTAAAATAAGAAAATCCTCTCTTTTCACATATATACAGTATGCCAGTGTGCCAGTGATCCCCCTCCCTGTGCCAGTGTCACCGTGTCTGAGGTTGCCCAGCCCTGCACTAGTTCCATCAGCAGCAATATAACCAGAGATAACACTAAACTAGTTTTTTGGGGCTTGTTTATGCATTTATTGACAGGACAGTAGGTTGACAGGAAATGGGGAGAGAGATGGGGTGTGACACGCTATTTCCACACTCACTCCAAAAGGGCCACTATATTTTAACACTCACTCCAGAGGGTCACTTTTTATTTTATTTTTCCAAAAATGAGTTAATAGCACAGGCAGACTCTTCACATACTACTAGAGCATGTCTTAATTGACATGTAAATATGAAATAAATGCTTAAACATGTATAGCTAGGTTTTAAACCTTTCAAACCCGTTTTCTCAACTTGCTGTTTTCTGCAAGACATTACTCTATAAGCCATATCTCCAAAACTGGTGGGTCAAACTGAACAACCAAAAAAAAAAACGAAAATCCAATGGCAGTCCCTCAGTCAAATTTAGTCACGTATTTTCAGTCCAGAGGGCCACTATAGTTCCACACTCACTCCAAAGGGCCACTATATTTTAACACTCACTCCAGGGGGTCACTATAGTTCCACTCACTCCAGAGGGCCACTATAGTTCCACACTCACTCCAGAGGGCCACTATAGTTCCACACTCACTCCAGAGGGCCACTATAGTTCCACACTCACTCCAGAGGGCCACTATAGTTCCACACTCACTCCAGAGGGCCACTATAGTTCCACACTCACTCCAGAGGGCCACATTGCATAATAGTGCATTTCTAATGCCAGGTCATTATTGGTCTGTGAGCAGGTTGTGGACAACCTGACAGCTCAGGTCAGAATGGAACAACAAGTCAAAGAATTTTGACCAAAAAACACAAACCACAGAGTGATAAAAAGAGCATCATCAATCATTTAAAACCAACAATCATTCAAATACAATCCTACCTGCACGCCACAACAAGAGGAACAGCATCAGGATTCCACCCATTCCTGTCAGTCCCATTGGAGTCTGGACCGGATTCACAGTAGTCTGGACCGGATTCACAGGAGTCTGGACCGGATTCACAGGAGTCTCGAACAGATTCACAGGAGTCTGGACTGACTGACTGACTGACTATAAACTGACTGAATGACTGATGAACAAACTGGCTGGCTGACAAACAAATCGTCTGGCTGGCCGAATGGCCGGCTGGCCAGCTGGCTGGCTGACTGACTGAGTGACTGACTGACTATAAACTGACTGACTGACTGACTGACTATAAACTGACTGACTATAAACTGACTGACTGACTGACTACTGACTGACTGACTGACTGACTGACTGACTATAAACTGACTGACTGACTGACTATAAACTGGCTGATTGACTGACTATAAACTGACTGACTATAAACTGACTGACTGACTGACTGACTGACTGACTGACTATAAACTGACTGACTGACTGACTATAAACTGACTGACTATAAACTGACTGACTGACTGACTGACTGACTGACTGACTGACTGACTATAAACTGACTGACTATAAACTGACTGACTGACTGACTGACTGACTATAAACTGACTGACTGACTGACTATAAACTGACTGACTGACTGACTGAACTGACTGACTGATGAACAAACTGGCTGGCCGGCTGGCTGACTATAAACTGACTGACTATAAACTGACTGACTGACTATAAACTGACTGACTGACTGACTGACTGACTATAAACTGACTGACTGACTGACTGACTGACTATAGACTGACTGACTGACTGACTGACTATAGACTGACTGACTATAAACGTATTGACTGACTATATACTGACTGACTGACTGACTGACTATAAACTGACTGAGACTGACTGACTGACTGACTGACTGACTGACTATAAACTGACTGACTGACTGACTGACTATAAACTGGTTGATTGACTGACTGACTGACTGACTGACTATAAACTGACTGACTGACTGACTGACTATAAACTGACTGACTGACTGACTATAAACTGACTGACTATAAACTGACTGACTGACTGACTATAAACTGACTGACTGACTATAAACTGACTGACAATAAACTGACTGACTGACTGACTATAAACTGACTGACTGACTATAAACTGACTGACTGACTATAAACTGACTGACTGACTGACTGACTGACTGACTGATGAACAAACTGGCTGATTGACTGACTGACTATAAACTGACTGACTATAAACTTATTGATTGACTGACTATATACTGACTGACTGACTGACTGACTGACTGATGAACAAACTGGCTGGCTGACAAACAAATCGTCTGGCTGGCCGAATGGCCGGCTGGCCGGCCGGCTGGCTGACTGGCCGGCTGGCTGGCTGGCTGGCTGGCTGGCTGGCTGGCTGACGGACGGACGGACTGACGGACGGACGGGCTGGCTGGCTGGCTGGCTGGCTGGCTGGCTGACGGACGGACGGGCTGGCTGAGACTGATTGGAGTCTGAACTAACTGTCACACAAGTAGACGAGTCGTCCCTTATATCTGTAAGAATATGCTGTCGACGCATCAAGTTTCCTCTATACATGTTTATCTGTTAATCTGTGTGTGTGTGTGTGTGTGTGTGTGTGTGTGTGTGTGGTCACATTTAAAGTTTTCACATACCTTCTGACAGGAAGCCGTTATCAATATCTTCAATCTGACATGGAAACTCAACTTGCAGTAAACACTAAGTACACCACTACACCTGTCAACAATCAAAACATAATTTTCTAAATGTAATATTTAATATTGTAGCCTGCCTCTATTTACATACATTTTGCACTAATGACCCGTTCTTGCAGCATGTGTGCGTGCGTGTGTGCGTGCATGCGTAGTCAGCTCATCATCATATCAACCCTTGATTGATTAATTATCAATATAATCAATATTTTGAAAAAAGACAATGCCGTGAAGATTATCATCTTTTTAATATAAAACTGAAAACCTCACTCACAAAATGCTAAACCCTTGACACTCCTTTTCCATGATGACTCTTCATGCCATCAACTCTGTTTAGGTTACTTTTACACAATTGATTATTTATGGAAGTATGTATAAGTAGTTTATGAGAAGGAAGGTTGTTAATTGATTCTGTCCTGTGGTAGGATCCAATCCTACATTAAGGGAGGCTGCAGGGACAGACTATAGTCAGTTGGTTGTGGGCTTTAACACGGGTAACAGTCCTGAGGGAAAGCTACAGGGCCTTGTCCTTGTGTGACCAAGGTTTAACCTGAAGAGAGTTCTCATCCAATTTGGTCTTGTTCAGTTGTGTATGCCTAAGTATTTATTACTGGTCTCCCAAATCTGGCTGTGACAGGCCGTCTGCCCCACACTGAATACAATCGCCATTTTATTCCATTGTGTCAACTAAATCCTCATTAATGGGAAACATTAATGGGAAACTGGGCGGCGGTGAGTCCTCGACGACTGGAAGCATGATGCAGAGTGCGGACCCCCCTCAGTTTTATTTTTATTTAACCTTTATTTAACCAGTAAAAAACCACATTGAGACTGAAGTCTCTTTTACAAGTGTGAACTGGCCAGAACAATAGGCAAAATAAGTGACACAACTCTGCCAGTAAACAAAAAACAACAACAAAAAAACAGGACAGACATACAATGCTCATAAATACAGTACCCACTACCAAAGAAGCTAAAAGGGAGAACAGGAACGCGACCAATAAGGACTAAAAGATCTAAGCAACGGGAATTGCTAGTTGACTAAAAAAGCAAGCAGACAGTTGCTATACGTCAAAGCAGGAGCAGTGTATGGGAAGTGTGCCCATGGCAATCCATTTAAAGCTCACTAGGGGAATCACAGCAGCCAGTTTGAGTCTGGACTGTAGGTCATTCCAAGACCAGGGTCCGAAATAAGCAATGCTTTTTTTCCCAGCCTCAGATTTTGTTGGGGGCACGACATAGCGTAACCAAGACACGGAGGACGAGGCGAGGGCCGCCACTCCCGAACGAAGACCCCAGCAGCCTGTCAGCATCTCGTCATCGCCGACCCCCCCTGGGCACGTTCCTGGGGGGGTGCACGGGCTGGATGTTCCGGGGACCCCCGGGGACCCCCACTCGGTAAAAACCAGCCTGCTCAAACTCTTCATGCCTGTCTGGCCAGTGGGCCAGAGGGCCTCGTCCACATCACAGGTGAGGTGATGTTCTCCCTGTCCAAGCAGCGTTGGAAGAAACGCCGCGAGTTGCGCATAAAGCCCCGACAGGCCTCAACACTCACGTCGCCACAAGCCTCCTCCATGGCCTGGAGCAGTGTGACCCGGCT
Source organism: Protomyctophum parallelum (assembly GCF_964188405.1). Classification (NCBI taxonomy): domain Eukaryota; kingdom Metazoa; phylum Chordata; class Actinopteri; order Myctophiformes; family Myctophidae; genus Protomyctophum; species Protomyctophum parallelum. Next base: position 52,998,709 of record NC_139706.1, on the reverse strand, counting down.
CTGTGGGTTCTGTTCATATACAGTACCTTCTACCTCCACAGCTGAAAATAACTCCTCAAGGATTCCCGGAAAGGAGAATAAGGTGGAAGGAATAGAACAGAGAAATGTGGGTCATGGTCCTGGAGGCTGGGACCACTCACTCACGCACTTCAGCAGCCCGGTGGAAGCTCACATTGTCCCAGATGACGACAAAATCGATCATTACCCCACATATAAAAATAAAATATAGCCAATCTACTTAACCCATTTAGACCTGAGGCCGATTCTACAAATGCCTTCTAAATCCTGAAAGTTTTCTGAAAAAACCTATGTTTCTATGTCAGTGGTTATTTTTCAACAGCTAAAGCATAACATAATGCTGAAAACACCAAAAGGGGTTCCCCGTCCTGAATGGGTTAAGCAACGCGACGTCCGCGTTGTGAGCTTGTAGATCAGCTATTTTTGGTAAAGAACTTAACAGTGTTAACAGAAGGTTTTTATGTATGATCGCAATTCAATAAAATAATGTTATATAGTAGTTTTTTTTTTTAATTCATGGCAGGAATTAATTAATAATAAAACACACTCCAGAGGGCCGCTATAGTTCCACACTCACTCCAGAGGGCCGCTATAGTTCCACACTCACTCCAGAGGGCCACTATAGTTCCACACTCACTCCAGAGGGCCACTATAGTTCCACACTCACTCCAGAGGGCCACTATAGTTCCACACTCACTCCAGAGGGCCACTATAGTTCCACACTCACTCCAGAGGGCCACTATAGTTCCACACTTACTCCAGAGGACCACTATAGTTCCACACTCACTCCAGAGGGCCACTATAGTTCCACACTCACTCCAGAGGGCCACTATAGTTCCACACTCACTCCAAACATCTCCCTAAATGATTCTGGGGTCCCTAAATTATTCTGAAGCCTATAGTGCCCCTTTGTGCAGAACTCTGCTATTTTCTATAAATAGTAGAAAATGTGTGCAAACCTTTGAATATATATATTTTAAAGCCGTCTTTAGGTTGACAGGAAATGGGGAGAGAGAGGCTACATTGAGCCTAGGGGCTCTCTTTTCGTCCATGCTAAACCCAATTATCCCTAATTATCCCTTTTTTATTTAACATTTTTGAATAGTTTAAATAGCCAATCTACATTGACTACCGCTTGTACATTGGCTATTGTCTATAACTGGATAACTGGCTGGCTGGCTGGCTCACTGGCTATATGGCTGGCTGACTGGCTGGCTATGGCTGGCAGGCTATAACTAGTTTTGTAAAACTAACAGTCACAGAACTAGCATCAAGTTTTTGCATAAAGTTTTCTCTGCATCTGTATCTGTTCATGTGTGTGTGTGTGTGTGTGTGTGTGTGTGTGTGTGTGTGTGTGTGTGTGTGTGTGGGGGGGGGGGGGGGGGGGGGGGGGGATGTGGTCACATTTAAAGCTTTCACATACATTCTGACAGGAAGCTGTTATCAATATCTTCAATCTAACATGGAAACTCCAACTGGCAGTAATATTACAAGATTTACAAGATTGAAAAGTCATCTTTGGGTAAATAGTGAAAATGTGTGCAAACCTTTGAACATATATATTTTAAATCCCTCTTTAGGTTGACAGGAAATGGGGAGAGCCCAATTATCCCTAAACTATAGGTGCATTGACTTTTCTTTTACTAGTTTAACCCATTTAGGCCTAAATCCGAATCCGAAAAAGCCTTTAAAACCTATGGCCGATTTGAAAAATACCCCTAAAACCTGACTTTTTCTGGAATTTTTCACAAAAGTATCAACGTTTACTAAAACATTTATTTCTCAGCCTCTGTGGCAGATAGAAACACAATTCCAACACTGTTTGATAGCTTACACCTTTGGCTTTCATGGAAAATTACTTGTTTTGGTCAAAACCTTTATAAAAAAAATCAGAAAAATGTTCTAATTCAGAAATTATAATAAAACTAGTAAAACGCCTACTAAAAACAACTAATTTCTGTCATTTCTCAGCCTCTGTAGCATATAGAAACACAATTCCAACACTATTTGATAGCTTACACCTTTGGCTTTCATAGACAATTAGTTATCTTGGTCCAAGTCTTATTACAAAATCTACAAACTTTGAAAATGCCATAAAACTAATAAAATGTCTACCAAAAATGAATTTCTCAGCCTCTATAGCAGATAGGAACTAAATGTAAAAAAGTATTTGAGATCTTACACCATAGGCTTTTATAAACAACTTTTATTTGTGCAAACTTTGAAAAAACACAAAATGTAGAAAATACAGTGTGAACATTTCTGTGGAAACTGTCACAAGCAGCACTATTTCAAATAATAATAAAATATGAAAAGAGTTCAATAAAAAAAGATAAAGTGCCTGTCATTGTTCAATAAAAAAAGTGTGAACATTCCTCCGTGGAAACAGTTCACAAGCAGCACTATATATATAAAAAAAGAGAATAAAAAATAAAGTGTCTGTTATTGTTCAATAAAAAAGTGTGAACATTCCTCCGTGGAAACAGTTCACAAGCAGCACAAACAGTTAGTAGCTGGCAAGGTCTTTATGAGTCACAGTTTGTATACCGTTCAGTGTCTGTCACTCACAACTGCGAATATGCTTGCCAAAGCACTGTGTGCACACATTCACCTGACACTGTAGACAGCCGGAAGTGACACTTCTTGCACGGCTCGAAGTGCCACTCTTCTCCTCCAAGCACACTGTGCAACCCCTCCTCTTCTCAGTGAGCTTGGGCACAAGGTCATGCTCAGATCTGCCTGCTGAAGGAGACGCAGATGCAGACGCAGACGCAGACGAAGGAGCAGGAGAAGAAGTGGAAGTGGAAGGAGAAGGAGCCGGTGTGGATCGTGGGGTCTGACGGGCCGGTCTGGAGCGTGTAGGATCAGTCACTGGATTGACCAGCTCCTGTGCCAGGTCCTCCACCCAGTCTTTGTAGCCAGGGTACTTCTTCTTGAAGTCTCTTCCTCCAACAGACTTCGCAGCAATGAACGCGTTGTGGCAGGACGTGCTCAAAAAGAAGAAGAAGACCCTCCTCCACCACTTCTTCGAACGATGTTGGAACTGGTAGTAGCCAGTCATCTGGTCCATCAGATCCACACCTGGTAAAAAAACACATGACACTCAAGTTTACACACTTGTTTACACTCAAAGGACCACAAGGAAAATGAGCTCTCCAGCTTTTGTTTGCTTTGAAATATACTGCATTTTCAGATACATGTTCATAATATATGTTTTTTTTTGTCAATAAAATCAAACAAACCTTTCATGTATTTCTGATAGTCGGAGAGGCATCCTGGCACCGTCACCTCCGATTGACGGACTGCGCCCTCCCTCCTCCTGTTCACCGTCCCTGTCGCCTTGGGGTCGTGGTAGTTGGACAGCACCATGACCACCTTGGTGTCCTTCCAAACGCAGAACGTGAGCTCATTGTTTTGAGCCACTTTGTAGTCATGCTTCTTCATCGGGGCTTTCTTGCTCAGCGTCTGGGCCTTTGGGAGTCCTTTCCGGTTGGCACGAACAGTTCCGCAGCCGTAGAGTCCATGGTTCTTCATGTCTTTCAACAACTCCACCCCAGTGTAGAAGTTGTCCATGAATACAGCCAGGTTGGTGAAGTAGAACGGTTTGGCTAGCTCCATCACCACACGTTGTGAGAGACCCTTCTCGTGCGTTGCTGCCTCACGCCCTGTGTAGACCTGAAAGATTGCAAGAAAAACAAGTCTGAGGAAGAGCTTTGGTGTTTGAAATTTCACTCAACTCTTACAATAAATATTTGCAAATGATAGCTACTTGGTGTGCGTTATTCTCTTACCTGGAAGTTGATGCAATAGCCTGTGGAGCTCTCTGCCATGACCCAGACCTTCACTCCCCATTTCGTAGGTTTCAAGGGGAGATACTGTCTGAAACCCAGACGTCCCTTGAACTTCACCATGCTCTCGTCCACTGTAACAAATCCATTGACTTGGTACAGTGCTTGGAATCGAGCGACGAGGAAATCCAGGAACCATCTCAGCTTCCACAGTTTGTCCTCCCGATTCAGATCAACTGCCTCGTTATCCTGGAGGTGTAGATAGCTGGAAATTCACATAGATGTTAGTCACTTACATTGTTTATGCTTTTTTTGTATAGTAATGTTTATACTTTATTATAATACTTTTATATGTATATGTATATTATTCAGTAATAACATACAATATACACTACAGTATTATTATACTTTTGATATGTATATTATTCAGTAATAACAATACTTTTAGCTGTGCTGTACTTGTATTGTACATTGACAATAAATTGAATCTCACAATATACACTGCAGTATTCCAGGTGAATTGCCATTATACTTATCAACATTCATTATGCATTAGTTATGTATTATCATCATAAGACATACACTTTCTATTTTGCTTATGCTTATATTTTACATTTAGACTACTACTTTGTATCAATGATTGAATAACACTTCTTATCAAAGCCATCTCAATAAAGTAAACTATTGAAAGGTACGTTCAAAATGGCGACTGCCTCAGTCGATGGGGGTTGGGGTCTTTCCATTGTTCCATTGGACAAAACAAAGGACAGGCCTAGGCGCCATTTTGAGCGTACTTTTTCCTCACAGCGTCAACATCAATTATTACCCTCAGTATCACTCAACATTATATAGCGTGTATATTTCATTATAGTGTATTGTGTAAAGTGCAAATGTGTTTTTTTATTTATACAATACAATATTATTACTATGGCACAATTAGTAGTGTTTACTTCTGTGTACAAAGTTTGGTTGTTGTTGTTGGTGTTCAAGCAGTGGTCTACAGACCATAGTATTATCATACTATATTGCTATTACTATCATATTGTCTTATTATGGGTACGTTCGGAAATACCGCACCGGAGCGCACTCGCCTATTAGTTTGCATTGCACAGAGCGCTATTTCCGAACGCGCCCTATAATTATCATCATACTCAGTTTGTATTAGTGTTGTTATTACCTCCAAATCACGTTGAATCTGTCCCGGGACATCACTTTGAAGAAGGTGGTCTGGAACAATTGCTTTGTTTGTCGCCAGTAATCTCTACGGACTGGTAGACGCATGATTCCCATAGCGATGCAAAGGCCGATGAATGTTCTCATTTCAACCAAAGTAACGGACTTCCATTTACCCATTTTGGATTGGGGTGATGGATCTGGTCTAGCGTCTCTGGACTGTCTAGCAAATGTGTTCGTCTCTGTAATGAGATGCGACCACAATTCATCTGTGAAAATGTGTCCAAAAACTTGTCCGGGCGTTGCATCTGGCGCGATATCTATTTTCACCCCTGGTGTGTGGATAAAATCTCTCTTTTCCGTTGGCTGGAAGTCGGATTCGTCTGCTACCCAGTCTGCATGGAACCCACGGAAAGGAGCATCATCTTCGTCGCCGGAATCGTCGTCGTCACTAAACATATCCCTGATCCATTGAGCCCTGTCTAATGGTTCCGACGGAGGCAAATAGTCGGGATCGTTAGCAATGTTATCATTGTCTTCGTCTCTGCTACTGTAGTCATCGCAGATATCACTGCCGTCGCTCAATGCATCTTCCTCGGTTTCGCCACTACGGTGTGCTCTTGCTGCTTGTGCCATGTTGTAATGTTATTGTCAAAAAAAAACCTGCACTGAATCTCCGACAAATAAAGTTGCTTTAATACAAAAAAAACGGCCCAAAAAAAATCCCACAATGCATTGCGATATCCAGGAACACATACGTCATCGACTCATGATCCATTTCATTGGCCGTGAGACCGGAAAAGGTAGAAACTACAGGAAAACCCGAATTCGGGTGCCCGGCCTGAAGGGGTAAGATACAACATGGAGTCCCCGTTCTTAAAGGTACAGTTACAATGTAGAGTTCCCGTCTAGAATGGGTTAAATAACATTTTTGAATAGTTTGAATAGCCGTGAGCTATTAACTCTATCGTCTATAACTGGATGGCTGGCTGGCTGGCTGGCTGACACAACTATGTCTTCCTTACTTCTTGGTTCATCAGTTCTTGGAAACACTCCTTTCAAACTAGGAAGGGTATGGCCTGGTCAGCCTGCAATGACATGCATAAGATCTGGTCATCCCAGTAGTAAGATGTTAAAAGTAAAAATATTTAGGACGACCGTTGAGCTGATTCTACTCTATGGCTCCGAGACATGGACACTTTCAAAGAAACTAGAGAAACGGTTGGATGGCACTTACACCCGCCTTCTAATGAGAGCGGAAAATAAAATCTGTCTTGGAAGAGCCACCCATCGACTAATCTAATATACGGCAACCTTCCCCGTGTTTCTTCACTAGTCCGATCCAGAAGAACACAGTTTGCCGGCCACTGCTACAGAGCTGACAATGAGGTTATATCTTCCCTTCTTCTCTGGAGTCCTGCCTCAAAGCAGACCAGAGGTAGAGAACTGTCGTTCCCTGATGTCATCGCTAGGGACACATGCATCAGTAAGCAGAAACTGGGGATGGCAATGAAGGACCGGAAAGTCTGGCGTGGCATTGTGAAATCCATGATCTCGACCGCGGTCGAAAAATTATAATGGCGATGATGATGATGAAAGTGCTCTCGCTCCTTCTGCCTTTTTGGCGACACTGCAATTTATTTGGACTGTACAATGCAAAAGCAATGCTGAACAAAGGCTCAATTGTTTTTGTTTTGTTCACGGCACACATGAGTGACTTACATTCGGCCGCACAGTACATGCAGCGAAAGACATTTGACGTGATTCATTCTGTATTTAAACAAAATGGTTGTAATGTGATGCACTTGTATCATGTGACTGTTATGGTCCAAAGGAATAGTCTACATTATACATACTGTTCCTTTCCTAACCCTAACCCTGTACGTATTAGTAACATGGTGGTGAAAGAATATCAAATTACTTTGTGAATTATTCTGTACTGTATTTATCACAGTTATTTGTGCAACTGTTAAACAAATTGATTTAATCGTACATAAATTAATCTATTAATAATAAATCCCTATTTTATAGGCAAAAAGTTTCAAATAATTTAAAAAAACTAAATGTCCGACTTGATCTAAACTACAGGGTCACAACGCATTGCATCGCTGTTGTGCAACATAATATACAACTAGAACTGCACTCTGTCGAGTGCATACTTGCTTGTTGCACACTAGTAGGCAACAAGCACGTGACGTAATGACGATATGTTTTAGTGTCGGGAGGATTAAAGGTAATGCTCCTATGTATACTGTACATGTATGTAATCTGGCACCTCTGCCGTATCAGGCACAATTAGTCATTACGTCATTTGCTGGGACGGTGCATACGCTTCAAAATTGGCGGGACGGCTGGGACGGTGCATACGAGTCTCGGGCGAAACTTATATGTGCCCGGCAGACCCCTTAGATCATCTAGTGCTGGTCTCCTAGAGATTCCAGAGACCCCTAACACAAAGAAATATGGAGAAGCCGCCTTTAGCTACTATGCCCCTGTGCTGTGGAACAGCCTGCCAAGGGATCTACGGTTCTCTGAATCTGTGGACATTTTTAAACGAAATCTTAAAACACACCTTTTTGTCTCCACCAGGCCGAAGGCGTGGGGGGAGAGTATGTTTTGCACTCCATCCGTCCGTCCGTCCGTGTGTCCGTCCGTCCGTGTGTGTGTCCGTGAGCAGCTAATCTCCGGCACCGTTAACCCGGTCGATGCCAAATTTTGCACACACACTCCCTGGATGCCAACGATGAACCTTTTCCAGGTTTTTTCCAACCTTTTTCTGGAAAATTTCCAGAACGGCCTGTTATAGCGCCACCAGGAGGCCGCTTTGTGCAAAACAAGTTTTTGCACAGTACACCTACAGATTTTGTCCAAACATCGCGCAAATTGGTACACAGTCTCTCTAGAGCCATTTAACGAAACGGTTCTTTCAGATTTCTCAGACTCCATCCTGATTGGTTAAGATTGGCTTCCAAAGTACACAGGAGTGCTCAGTTTCAAACAAAATGCTGCAAATCATGAACACATTGCGTGATTTCTGTGAAATTGTGCACGCACATTCCCACTAGGCCGAGGACGAAATGCCACATGAACAATTTCAACTCAGCCTCAAGGTGGCGCTATAACTGGCCGAAAAGTGTTTTTACCTCTAACTGCACGGATCTGTGGATAATTTACTTTTGTTGCCCTTTTATCCAACCACCAGATGAAGGCAAGTTGCAATGTCCTACATTCCTATCCTGGTGGAGACCTGTGCCCAGAAGGGCACTTTTTCTAGTTTGTTCCTCTCATCCTCCAGACCTGGCTATCTGCCGTGCCACTCCTGGAGTTCGTCACCCCTTGGACTGTTTGTTTGGCTGCCGATCTACAAGCTCGTCTTCGACTACCCCCTTGGAATTCCCCTAAGTATAGCGTTATATATTCTCATAGATACATATCTACCTAATTATACTATAGAGTATTTATGTATTTATATGGATATATACTGTATATCTATACATTGTCATTATCCTGCTTTATTTGGACAATAAAGTTCTTAACTGTCTTCCTGCCTCTTGAGTGGTTGCATTTGAGTTCAGAACACAACTCAGTCTTAACACCTACGGACGGCTGCAATTCGAAAGTGGCCCCCGTAAAATCTGAATCCCCCCCCCCTTTTCCCCTCACTGTATATTTTTCTTTTCCCTTTTTGCTTCCTTTATGATGAATTCCTGTTCTGTAACTATATAGAAGTGTCTATGTGTACGTCTCTACATGTTTTGATGAATTGAACATGGTGGACCCTGTTGTAAACAAGTGTAATGCTTAATTGGGTCGTCCACTCACAGTTGACAGTCTTTGTATTGAGTTTGTGCTTGAAATGTACTGTAATTCTGCAAACTGTTAATAAATATTTAAATCAATCAATGGTACACACCAAAAATCTGATCTAGTAGGCTCAAAGTCAGGTCTGTCAGGACGTAGCCTCGATACCCAGGCTTTCATTTCGTCTGCGCGAAAGATGAAAGCCTGGAAAAAGCCGTGGGCTGAACCAGTCTAAAAGTGGGAGTCAACCCTTCCGGGTGGGCGTCGCTCTAAATGATGTGACGTAGCGCTGCACTAGGGGGAGAGGAGGGGCCGGGGGTGACGGACAGATCGATGAGATCCAATCAGGGTGCGCGCTTTTCTGAGACGCGACCCTCCCATCTAGGCCAGAAATGTCTCTGCTTAGGTCAGGCTAGTCAGGACGTGGCCTGAGGACGCTATCCCTGGGCTCCAGGACTGCTTCAGCACCACAGACTGGGATATTTGTAGTGGCCCGGAAGCACTGACGTGAATAATTTCACAGACTCAGTGCTGGATTATATACATTTTGTGTGGATATTGTTACAAACAGGAAGCAGATCCGTGTTTTTCCAAACCAAAAACACCTGAATGACACCAAAACTACAATTAGTAAGAGCCAGGAATGCGGCACATAGATAGGACACTCACACTTCTATAGAGGCAGGCAGGCAGGCAGGCAGGCAGGCAGGCAGGCAGGCAGGCAGGCAGGCAGGCAGGCAGGCAGGCAGGCAGGCAGGCAGGCAGGCAGGCAGGCAGGCAGGCACGCACGCACGCACGCACGCACGCACACACCACTAACACTATTGATCATGTCTCATCAAAAACTTGTTTTCAAAAAGTGTTTACCTGAAAGGTTTAAACCACAGGATGTGCTTACAGTCTTTAAAAAAAGATCCCATGCAGTCAAACCCCACTGTGCGTGCGTGCGTGCGTGCCGTGCGTGCGTGCATGCGTGCATGCATGCGCCAGTGGTCCTTGAAGGGGCTTCCAGGGGGTCCACAGTAACATTTATTAACATGGCATCACAACCAGTATAACCACTTTGACCTAATGTTTTACTTGTTGTACATTTATACTTTTGTACAGCCATTTACAAGTAAGCAATCATCAATTCAAGCACAAGCTGTGAAATTAGAACAAAACTAATCTCAATTTCAATACAGCAATGCATTGATATATAGGAAAAAGGTAGGCTATACCATTTAACTTTTCACCTGACTGGATTGTGAATTTGAGGTAATTCAGGTTGATAGTGTTTTTGTGAGCCCAGTGGAGGTGGAGGGAGGCTGGCCTGGTGGTGGTACAGTGTGAGTGTGGCTGCTTCCGCTGACAGCACGGCACAGAGACACACACCTGATTGGACAGATGATAAAAAAGCATATACACGCATTATACAATTCTGAAAATGTTAAACCATTCTCAACTTTTAATAGAACTCTGATAAGAAAAAAGTGAAGATCCATGCAGGGGTGTTCAGGTGTAATCACTTGGCTAATTTGGGCCCTGTCCAGAGCCTGCATAGGCGGCGGCCCTGTCCAGAGCCTGGGCAGAGCTAGCCTTTAGTGGCGGTTCTGGAAAACTGTGGGTCAGACCGACTCAAGGCCGGGCACTGCACTCCCTGTGGTGGAGTGGAGGAACGCGTGTGTCTAATTTGAAGCATTTATGGATAGATGGTCCACTTTTGACACATTGTTGCTCCTTATTAAACGACGTTTCGGTCGTCAGACCTTCATCAGGACGGAGTAAAGAGCAATCTTTGAAAAGCAGAAAAGCACACTGTCGGAAGACAGTGTGCTTTTCTGCTTTTCAAAGATTCCCTAAATGCACTTTTGTCCTACGCAGTACACACCTGCAGTCAACAACCCCCTATTTTTATTTTTAGGCCAACACACTCATTCTAGATCAGAAGATAACATCTTCACTTACAGGAAAACACAGCAGATCTATGAGAAATGACGTCTCTAACCACATCCTGCAGTTGACAAGTTTCCATTTTTCCAAAACTACTTTTTAGTTATTTACTAATACTAACATTACTGTCAATCTCCAATGAACATAGCCTCGGGTTTGTCATTATAGGCAAGACATTTGTTATTCTATATATTTAGTACAGACTCGGGGTCCATATATCATTTTTGATGAATTGAACAATGTGGACCCTGTTGTAAACAAGTGTAATGCTTAATTGTGTCATCCACTCACAGTTAACAGTCTTTGTATTGAGTTTGTGCTTGAAATGTACTGTAATTCTGCAAACTGTTAATAAATATTTCAATCAATCACCCTCTCTCTTCTGTATAAGCGCTGCATAACGCTGGCTGCCTGTTACTGCTGTAACAAATCAATTTCCCCTCGGGATTAATAAAGTATTTTCCATTCCATTCCATTTCCAAGCCCTCTACTCAGTGTCTATCCTCCTGTCAATTAAATGGTCACATCACCCCTGAGATCATGTGTAAGTATTTTGGTGGGGATTGAGCCCCCCAACATAGTTTTTTCAACAAACAGTGACATTTTTGGCATTTGTGGCGCCCCCATGGGTTTAAAGGGAATTGCTTTTGGCGCTACATTGATTGAACCACTCTCGATATGTGATTGAAATTCTGTGTGGGTTGAACGTTCCGTTCATTATTTGTGGCATTCTTTGTAAAATAGGCCCCTCCTACTCACTTCGGAAGCCGATTACGGCCGGACGGTATGGACTGTCAAAATTCTGCCAGTGTTCAAGTAATCGGATAGCGCCAGAGTTTTGTACCAATTTGTGTGAGATTTGGACAAAATCTGTTGGAGGTGGAGCAAAAAGTGTGTTTTGAAGAAAATGCAAATTTGGTGCAATTTCATTCTAGACAGAAATGGGGTATATGTGGGGAAATCCGTCATGATCCAAGGAATCCATGGAAAAGGACATTTTGATTTTATGACTTACGGTTCAAGAGTTATAGGGGAAAGCGTGAAGTGGGCTGTTATAGCGCCACCATGAGGCTGAGTGATTCCTTTTCAATTAATTTTCAAAATTTGAAAACTGAGGTTATCACCTATAAGATCTCACCGGAACATCCACCTCTCACAACAACAGGAGGCACTGTGCTGAAGGAAGTCAAGGACTTCAAGTACCTGGGCTCATGGGTCAACTCAACCGAGCAAGACCTGAAAGTGAGGAAGGAAGTGAGGAACCAGTGTATGGAACTCCAATCCCCCCCGACAAATCAAACTCAGCTTGTGGACTCAGTGGAGTCTGTTCTCCTATACGGCAGTGAATGCTGGACCCTGAAGCCAACCCTGCAGAAGTCCCTTGACGGGTGCTACACCAGAATGCTGCGTGCAGAACTTAACATCAGCAAGACTGTACATGTCACTAACAAGACTCTGTATATGAGGGATTACCAAGGGTGAGCCAGAAAATAGCAGCCAGGAGAATGAGACTAGCAGGACACTGCCAAAGGCATCAAGAACTGCCAGCCAGCAAACTGGTGCTCTGGGAACCAACACACGGGCATCGATCACGAGGACGCCCCACGCTAACATACGTGGATGTACTCAGCACAAACATAATTATGATATCATGCGCAGCAGGGCAACCACATGGTCAGCAACGTCCCTGAATGAGTGCATTTGGACTGGGGCTTGAGGGCTTCTGACACTTTGAATGTGCCAGGGCCTTTAGTGTTGCTTTTCATGGGGATTTGTTGTATGTCTATGTGCAACATTGTGGTTGTGTAGCATATCTCTGCTGTCGGGAAGAAACCACCTAACTCCAAAATGGTCATTTTTCAGGAAATGAAAAATATATAAATGTTTCAGGAAATTAAGAAAACCGTATATTTTGAAAACAAAGCAATACTGCCTCATCGATGTTGGTGGTGTGACTTTATATATTCTCAATTACTTGCATGAGAGGGGGAGAGGTGGTGGAGTTAGCCGTTTGAGTTTGAAGCAGTCTTTACTGAGCCGAGACATGGAGTGAGACCAAATGAACTGTGCTGAACATACACGCACACACATGCACGCACGCATGCACACACGCACACACACACACACACACACACACACACACACACACACACACACACACACACACACACAAGCTCACTGCATGTGGAACACAACACACCACACCGATACTAATACTAAAAGTATAAGGTCAGAAATGTGCTCTGTTGCTGTCTAATCACAAACCTGTTTAGAAAATAATGTTTACTTTAAACCTGAAGAAAAATAAACCCTAAAATAAACCGCACAGGGAGTGCTGACAGTTACTGCCTCTGCTGTGGTGTGTGTCAGTGTGTGTGTGTGTGTGTGTGTGTGTGTGTGTGTGTGCGTGTGTGCGTGCGTGCGTACGTGCGTGTGTGCGCATGTGTGCGTGTGTGTGTGTGTGTGCTCTCTACCAGTCTAATGGAAGGCGTGAAGCACTTATCTTGTCTTCTGATCTTCACAGCTCGAGCAGCGTGTGGTCTCTTCATGCTCATCTGGGTTTGGCTGGTTTGGCTGCACGGTTAGTGCAGGTAGTGACACTTTACTATGGAGACTATATGAACACAAACAGTGGAGCATCTTGAAATAAGTCTGCTTATTTACCCATTTAGACCTGAGATCGATTCTACAAATGCCTTCTAAATCCTGACAGTTTTCTGAAAAACCCATGTTTCTATATCAGTGGTTCTCAGAGATAGCCTGATGAAGGCCGCATAGGCCGAAACGTTGCTGTTTCCCTATTAAAGTTGGTTCACTGCATTTGAAGACAGTGTTTGTTCCTTTTTCATTATCGGGCATCGTACCCTCTCCTACGCACCTGTTGCCTGTAGGTGTGCAAAATCTTTGCTTTTTATGTCAAGGACCCCCAAAAATATATGTAAATGGCCTCCGACCCCCATCTGAAAATATGTTGTTCCAGGGACAAAGATTTGAGTTAAAACCGTTCACTCTGAAAGAATATATTCAAACATTTGGGCCACATTTTCATGATTTTTCAAAAATAGCAGACCTACAAGCTCTATTTTTCAATAGCTAAAGTACAACATAATGCTTAAAACACCAAAAGGGGTTCCCGCCCAAAATGGGTTAAAACTATATGAACACAACAAGAATGTAAAAGTCCTGCTAGGGACGTGCTGTTACTAACATGCTATGAAAACATTGTAGTGACACGCCAGTAACGTATGCAGGAATTATACAAGTTGGCCAGGCGAAAATATCAAATATCAATCTATATGAAACTGTAAATGTATTCATATTTCAACAACTCTGCTTGTTGTGTTGCATGATATATGATAAAACGACAGGACATTATGTATGCTATACAAAATGATCAAATCATAATTTTAGAATATTCATGTTTTTGGGCGGCAGTGGCTCAGGAGCTCGGTAGAGTAGGCCACCTGGGAAATGGAAGGTCTCCCATTCTGTGTCCTTGAGCAAGACACTAAGGCCCTCATTTATCAATTGAGTGTAAAATCTGCCCCAAATTCGAGTGTGGGTTTCGTAGTACACCCACGTCGCCCCGGCATTTATTAAGTGATCGCAAACAGCTGATCCTTCCTTAATTTCGTTAATAAATGTGACGGCTGAAATCTATCTGGCACGCCCTATGAAATCAAGCCTCGCCCTCGTTTTTGCGACATGAACAACTGCTATACGACCTGGAAACCAGGTCAGCAGCATTTGACACAGTGAACCACCAGCTGCTCCTAGACACCCTAGCGGAGCTAGGCATCGGTGGAACGGCACTAAAGTGGTTCTCTTCCTACCTCACCGACCGGACCTACCAGGTTTCCTGGAAAGGTTAGGGTTAGGGTTAGAAGAGAAGAAAAGCCTAACCCTAACCAGAAAAGAAGAAATGTCACCCAAACTGGTCATCCTAAAAACCCAATGTAACAAGCTAAGAAACAGTGTAACTGCCATGACCAAATCAGCCAAAAGTAACTTTATCAATGATAAAGCCGAGGAAAACAAAAACAATCCTCGGGAGCTCTGGAAGCTAGGCTACTAAACAACCAACTAGGCTGTGGTCAGAAACTAAAAACCAGGTTTACTAACATAGACATCAAATCGAATAACACCCTCATCACTGACAAGCTCGATGTAGCCAACCACTTAAACATCTTCTTTACAAACATTGCAACAATGCTGATTAACAAACTGCCCTCCCACTCTGGGCGTTTTGGTGTAGAGCACATCAAAGCCTTCTACACAAACCTAGGTGTTTGTAAAGATGATTTTAAAATGGCAATGGTAACAACTGAGGAGGTACTTAAAAAACTGAGTGCCCTCCAACCCCACAAGGCCACTGGCCATGACAATATACCCTCCAAATTTCTCAGAGACTCAGCCATTTCCATTGCTCCCGTCATCACCCACATAGTAAACCTCTCCATCAAACAGAGACAGGTCCCCCAAGATTTGAAACTGGCCAAAGTAACCCCCCTGTACAAAAAAGGGAGTAAATTAGAACCCGGCAACTACCGCCCTATTTCTATTCTAAGCTCCATCTCGAAAGTGATGGAAAAAATAGTCTATGAACAGGTTGAAAAGTATCTTGCCACTAATAAATTGCTGTACGAGTTCCAATCTGGGTTCAGAACATCCCACTCCACTGACACATGCCTCCTCTATTTGAGCGACCACATCAAACACGAGGTGGACGCTGGAAAATACTGCGGCATGGTCATGCTGGACCTCCAAAAGGCTTTTGACACCGTGAACCACTCCATACTGGTTAACAAGCTTAAAGCTATTAGTTTTGATAGCACATCAGTGAGCTGGATGCAATCCTACCTGGAGGGGAGAGAACAGATGGTGGAGGTGAACGGAACACTGTCCCCTCCCCTCCCAGTGAGCTGTGGTGTCCCACAAGGAAGCATACTAGGGCCTTTACTGTTCCTTATATGTCAACGACATGACTTCAGCTTGTGACTGCAACTTGTTCCTGTTCGCAGATGACTCAGCACTGCTGGTCTCGGACAGGAACAAACTGCAGGTTGAAAAGACCCTCAGCTCTGAACTCGGTAGAATCTGCACCTGGCTCGCTGATAACAAACTATCCTTACACCTGGGAAAAACTGAATCCATCCTCTTCGGATCAAATAGTAATCTCAGCAAGGCAGATGGCTTCTTGGTTAGAGTGGGTGACAATATTATCACACGAAAAGATCAGATTACCTACCTAGGTTCCATCCTGGAGGCCAATCTTTCCGGTGATAAAATGGCCACCAACGTAATCAAAAAAGTCAATCAAAGAACAAGATTCCTTTACAGGATCTCCTCACTGGTCAGCAAAAACACCTTGAAGACCTTAACAGGAGCCCTCGTACAAGGTTTCTTTGACTATGCATCCACCTCTTGGTACCACAGCACCTCAAAGGCCCTTAAAACAAGGCTCCAGACCTCCCAAAACAAACTGGTCTCCTAATTGGCCTCACGCCCCGAACCCACCTCACCCCTGCCCACTTTGACAGGCTGGGATGGCTTAGGGTCGACGACAGAGTACAGCATCTTGCAATGGGTCTGGTCCACAAGATTCGACACACCACCAAGATACCCATGTACCCGTCTAAATACTTCCTTAATGTAAACGAAGTCCACACCCACAACACCAGAGGGAGTGCAACAAACCATGTACAACCCAGATTCGGCACAAACAAGGGACTAAATTCTTTTTGCTCCTATGCCACCAAAATGTGGAACGCCCTATCAACAGTCATTAAGACATGTGAATCCCTTGACTCCTTCAAAACCGCTCTCAAAGGGCACCTACGGATGGCTGCAATTCGAAACTGGCCTCTGTAAAATCTGAATCCCCCCCCCCCCCCCCCCCCCATTTCCCCTCACTGTATAATGTATATTTTCCCTTTTTTGCTTCCTATATGATGAATTCCTGTTCTGTTCTTTAGCTTCATAGAAATGTCTATTTGTACGTCTCTAAATGTTTGTATGTCTCTAAATGTTTTGATGAATTGAACAATGTGGACCCTGTTGTAAACAAGTGTAATGCTTAATTGGGTCGTCCACTCACAGTTAACAGTCTTTGTATTGAGTTTGTGCTTAAAATGTACTGTAAATTCTACAAACTGTTAATAAATATTTCAATCAATCAAAAAAACAGGATCATAGAATGCAGAGAGACAGTAAACTATAGGATCATAGAATGCAGAGAGACAGTAAACTATAGGATCATAGAATGCAGAGAGACAGTAAACTATAGGATCATAGAATGCAGAGACAGTGTAGTGTCTCAGTAAACTATAGGATCATAGAATGCAGAGAGACAGTAAACTATAGGATCATAGAATGCAGAGAGACAATAAACTATAGGATCATAGAATGCAGAGAGACAGTAAACTATAGGATCATAGAATGCAGAGAGACAGTGTAGTCTCAGTAAACTATAGATCATAGAATGCAGAGAGACAGTAAACTATAGGATCATAGACTGCAGAGAGACAGTAAACTATAGGATCATAGAATGCAGAGAGACAGTAAACTATAGGATCATAGAATGCAGAGAGACAGTGTAGCGTCTCAGTAAACTATAGGGTCATATAATGCAGAGAGACAGTGTAGTGTCTCAGTAAACTATAGGATCATAGAATGCAGAGAGACAGTAAACTATAGGATCATAGAATGCAGAGAGACAGTAAACTATAGGATCATAGAATGCAGAGAGACAGTGTAGTGTCTCAGTAAACTATAGGATCATAGAATGCAGAGAGACAGTAAACTATAAGATCATATAATGCAGAGAGACAGTAAACTATAGGATCATAGAATGCAGAGAGACAGTAAACTATAGGATCATAGAATGCAGAGACAGTGTAGTGTCTCAGTAAACTATAGGATCATAGAATGCAGAGAGACAGTAAACTATAGGATCATAGAATGCAGAGAGACAGTAAACTATAGGATCATAGAATGCAGAGAGACAGTAAACTATAGGATCATAGAATGCAGAGAGACAGTGTAGTCTCAGTAAACTATAGATCATAGAATGCAGAGAGACAGTAAACTATAGGATCATAGAATGCAGAGAGACAGTAAACTATAGGATCATAGAATGCAGAGAGACAGTAAACTATAGGATCATAGAATGCAGAGAGACAGTGTAGCGTCTCAGTAAACTATAGGGTCATATAATGCAGAGAGACAGTGTAGTGTCTCAGTAAACTATAGGATCATAGAATGCAGAGAGACAGTAAACTATAGGATCATAGAATGCAGAGAGACAGTAAACTATAGGATCATAGAATGCAGAGAGACAGTGTAGTGTCTCAGTAAACTATAGGATCATAGAATGCAGAGAGACAGTAAACTATAAGATCATATAATGCAGAGAGACAGTAAACTATAGGATCATAGAATGCAGAGAGACAGTAAACTATAGGATCATAGAATGCAGAGACAGTGTAGTGTCTCAGTAAACTATAGGATCATAGAATGCAGAGAGACAGTAAACTATAGGATCATAGAATGCAGAGAGACAATAAACTATAGGATCATAGAATGCAGAGACAGTGTAGTGTCTCAGTAAACTATAGGATCATAGAATGCAGAGAGACGGTAAACTATAGGATCATAGAATGCAGAGAGACAGTAAACTATAGGATCATAGAATGCAGAGAGACAGTGTAGTCTCAGTAAACTATAGATCATAGAATGCAGAGAGACAGTAAACTATAGGATCATAGAATGCAGAGAGACAGTAAACTATAGGATCATAGAATGCAGAGAGACAGTGTAGCGTCTCAGTAAACTATAGGGTCATATAATGCAGAGAGACAGTGTAGTGTCTCAGTAAACTATAGGATCATAGAATGCAGAGAGACAGTAAACTATAGGATCATAGAATGCAGAGAGACAGTAAACTATAGGATCATAGAATGCAGAGAGACAGTGTAGTGTCTCAGTAAACTATAGGATCATAGAATGCAGAGAGACAGTAAACTATAAGATCATATAATGCAGAGAGACAGTAAACTATAGGATCATAGAATGCAGAGAGACAGTAAACTATAGGATCATAGAATGCAGAGACAGTGTAGTGTCTCAGTAAACTATAGGATCATAGAATGCAGAGAGACAGTAAACTATAGGATCATAGAATGCAGAGAGACAGTAAACTATAGGATCATAGAATGCAGAGAGACAGTGTAGTCTCAGTAAACTATAGATCATAGAATGCAGAGAGACAGTAAACTATAGGATCATAGAATGCAGAGAGACAGTAAACTATAGGATCATAGAATGCAGAGAGACAGTAAACTATAGGATCATAGAATGCAGAGAGACAGTGTAGCGTCTCAGTAAACTATAGGGTCATATAATGCAGAGAGACAGTGTAGTGTCTCAGTAAACTATAGGATCATAGAATGCAGAGAAACAGTAAACTATAGGATCATAGAATGCAGAGAGACAGTAAACTATAGGATCATAGAATGCAGAGAGACAGTGTAGTGTCTCAGTAAACTATAGGATCATAGAATGCAGAGAGACAGTAAACTATAAGATCATAGAATGCAGAGAGACAGTAAACTATAGGATCATAGAATGCAGAGAGACAGTAAACTATAGGATCATAGAATGCAGAGAGACAGTGTAGTGTCTCAGTAAACTATAGGATCATAGAATGCAGAGAGACAGTAAACTATAGGATCATAGAATGCAGAGAGACAGTAAACTATAGGATCATAGAATGCAGAGAGACAGTGTAGCGTCTCAGTAACCTATAGGATCATAGAATGCAGAGAGACAGTGTAGCGTCTCAGTAAACTATAGGATCATAGAATGCAGAGAGACAGTAAACTATAGGATCATAGAATGCAGAGAGACAGTAAACTATAGGATCATAGAATGCAGAGAGACAGTGTAGCGTCTCAGTAAACTATAGGATCATAGAATGCAGAGAGACAGTGTAGCGTCTCAGTAAACTATAGGATCATAGAATGCAGAGAGACAGTAAACTATAGGATCATAGAATGCAGAGAGACAGTGTAGCGTCTCAGTAAACTATAGGATCATAGAATGCAGAGAGACAGTAAACTATAGGATCATAGACCCTCATTTATCAATCGAGTGTAAAATCTGCCACAGATTCGAGTGCAGGTTTCGTAGTACACCCACGTCGCCACGGCATTTATAAAGTGATCGCAAACAGCTGATCCTTCCTTAATTTCGTTCCCACGTTAATAAATGTCACGGCTGAATTTGATCTTGCACGCCCTAATAACTCAAGCCTCGCCCTCGTTTTTGCGACCTGAAACACTGCTATACGATCTGGAAACCATGGTTACCGTGCCTTTCTGCCCGCCTCAAGTCACCCCCCCTCTCTCATACACACACACACACACACACACACACACACACACACACACACACACACACAGACACACACACACACACACACACACAGACGCACACACGCTGCACGCACACGCAACTTGCAAGCCCAACTAACTGGTGTGTTGTTAATTAAAAAAACAACGAACACCTGCATGAATTAAATAAAGTTGTAGGCCTACCCTGTCTGTTTCCCTCTCACCTCGCTTGCCTTGCTGTCATGTCCACGCACGCACGCACCTACATGACACATCGACATCGCATCGCCATGAATGGAATACGTTTGGGCTGGCCTATATTAATTTTACCCATTCGTGCGCAGTGCACGGCGAAGGCGTGAGACTGCGCACTGCTGTGATATTAAAGTCCTGTGGGTGAGTGTCAGTGATGCCTGCATGAGAGATAGGCTATCATGTCGTCAAGGCAGTCATAATCAACGTTTATGTAGTGATTTGATCATTGATGAACGAGTCATAAACATATGGATGAAGGCTTGCTTGCATGTGTGCTGGTATGTGTTGGCGACGCACGCCGCGGTCCCGTCCTCCCCCGACCCCCGAAAATGATCTCGCTTTTATCTGAACTGTTTGATTAAGCACAAACCAATACATTGTAAACATGTTATATTGTTTTTAATTGCGCGATTTTAATTACTTGTAAAGTTGGAAATCTCTCTCTTGTTTTTTACTGCATACACATACCGTTTTATATTAACATTTTAGGAGTGAAAACATATGTTTAAATGCCTGTGACAGCCTCTCAGCTGGTCAAACAATGCTGCTCCGCCGTTCTAAGACAGAAAAACAGGTGAGGACAAAACGTACGCCAGGTCCCGAGCAGACGTGGGTTTTGAACGTTGTCACGTTCAATTTCAAGCTTTGCCGGAAATGTTAAATCCCGAAAATGACGTTAATTTCGGCGTGCGCCCATATTTTGGCGTACGCATGGTTGATAAATGAGGGCCATAGAATGCAGAGAGACAGTAAACTATAGGATCATAGAATGCAGAGAGACAGTAAACTATAGGATCATAGAATGCAGAGAGACAGTGTAGCGTCTCAGTAAACTATAGGATCATAGAATGCAGAGAGACAGTAAACTATAGGATCATAGAATGCAGAGAGAAAGTAAACTATAGGATCATAGAATGCAGAGAGACAGTGTAGTGTCTCAGTAAACTATAGGATCATAGAATGCAGAGAGACAGTAAACTATAGGATCATAGAATGCAGAGAGACAGTAAACTATAGGATCATAGAATGCAGAGAGACAGTAAACTATAGGATCATAGAATGCAGAGAGACAGTGTAGCGTCTCAGTAAACTATAGGGTCATATAATGCAGAGAGACAGTGTAGTGTCTCAGTAAACTATAGGATCATAGAATGCAGAGAGACAGTAAACTATAGGATCATAGAATGCAGAGAGACAGTAAACTATAGGATCATAGAATGCAGAGAGACAGTGTAGTGTCTCAGTAAACTATAGGATCATAGAATGCAGAGAGACAGTAAACTATAGGATCATAGAATGCAGAGAGACAGTAAACTATAGGATCATAGAATGCAGAGAGACAGTAAACTATAGGATCATAGAATGCAGAGAGACAGTAAACTATAGGATCATAGAATGCAGAGAGACAGTGTAGCGTCTCAGTAAACTATAGGGTCATATAATGCAGAGAGACAGTGTAGTGTCTCAGTAAACTATAGGATCATAGAATGCAGAGAGACAGTAAACTATAGGATCATAGAATGCAGAGAGACAGTAAACTATAGGATCATAGAATGCAGAGAGACAGTGTAGTGTCTCAGTAAACTATAGGATCATAGAATGCAGAGAGACAGTAAACTATAAGATCATATAATGCAGAGAGACAGTAAACTATAGGATCATAGAATGCAGAGAGACAGTAAACTATAGGATCATAGAATGCAGAGACAGTGTAGTGTCTCAGTAAACTATAGGATCATAGAATGCAGAGAGACAGTAAACTATAGGATCATAGAATGCAGAGAGACAATAAACTATAGGATCATAGAATGCAGAGACAGTGTAGTGTCTCAGTAAACTATAGGATCATAGAATGCAGAGAGACGGTAAACTATAGGATCATAGAATGCAGAGAGACAGTAAACTATAGGATCATAGAATGCAGAGAGACAGTGTAGTCTCAGTAAACTATAGATCATAGAATGCAGAGAGACAGTAAACTATAGGATCATAGAATGCAGAGAGACAGTAAACTATAGGATCATAGAATGCAGAGAGACAGTAAACTATAGGATCATAGAATGCAGAGAGACAGTGTAGCGTCTCAGTAAACTATAGGATCATAGAATGCAGAGAGACAGTAAACTATAGGATCATAGAATGCAGAGAGACAGTAAACTATAGGATCATAGAATGCAGAGAGACAGTGTAGTGTCTCAGTAAACTATAGGATCATAGAATGCAGAGAGACAGTAAACTATAAGATCATATAATGCAGAGAGACAGTAAACTATAGGATCATAGAATGCAGAGAGACAGTAAACTATAGGATCATAGAATGCAGAGACAGTGTAGTGTCTCAGTAAACTATAGGATCATAGAATGCAGAGAGACAGTAAACTATAGGATCATAGAATGCAGAGAGACAGTAAACTATAGGATCATAGAATGCAGAGAGACAGTGTAGTCTCAGTAAACTATAGATCATAGAATGCAGAGAGACAGTAAACTATAGGATCATAGAATGCAGAGAGACAGTAAACTATAGGATCATAGAATGCAGAGAGACAGTAAACTATAGGATCATAGAATGCAGAGAGACAGTGTAGCGTCTCAGTAAACTATAGGGTCATATAATGCAGAGAGACAGTGTAGTGTCTCAGTAAACTATAGGATCATAGAATGCAGAGAAACAGTAAACTATAGGATCATAGAATGCAGAGAGACAGTAAACTATAGGATCATAGAATGCAGAGAGACAGTGTAGTGTCTCAGTAAACTATAGGATCATAGAATGCAGAGAGACAGTAAACTATAAGATCATAGAATGCAGAGAGACAGTAAACTATAGGATCATAGAATGCAGAGAGACAGTAAACTATAGGATCATAGAATGCAGAGAGACAGTGTAGCGTCTCAGTAAACTATAGGATCATAGAATGCAGAGAGACAGTAAACTATAGGATCATAGAATGCAGAGAGACAGTAAACTATAGGATCATAGAATGCAGAGAGACAGTGTAGTCTCAGTAAACTATAGATCATAGAATGCAGAGAGACAGTAAACTATAGGATCATAGAATGCAGAGAGACAGTAAACTATAGGATCATAGAATGCAGAGAGACAGTAAACTATAGGATCATAGAATGCAGAGAGACAGTGTAGCGTCTCAGTAAACTATAGGGTCATATAATGCAGAGAGACAGTGTAGTGTCTCAGTAAACTATAGGATCATAGAATGCAGAGAAACAGTAAACTATAGGATCATAGAATGCAGAGAGACAGTAAACTATAGGATCATAGAATGCAGAGAGACAGTGTAGTGTCTCAGTAAACTATAGGATCATAGAATGCAGAGAGACAGTAAACTATAAGATCATAGAATGCAGAGAGACAGTAAACTATAGGATCATAGAATGCAGAGAGACAGTAAACTATAGGATCATAGAATGCAGAGAGACAGTGTAGTGTCTCAGTAAACTATAGGATCATAGAATGCAGAGAGACAGTAAACTATAGGATCATAGAATGCAGAGAGACAGTAAACTATAGGATCATAGAATGCAGAGAGACAGTGTAGCGTCTCAGTAAACTATAGGATCATAGAATGCAGAGAGACAGTGTAGCGTCTCAGTAAACTATAGGATCATAGAATGCAGAGAGACAGTAAACTATAGGATCATAGGCCCTCATTTATCAATCGAGTGTAAAATCTGCCACAGATTCGAGTGCAGGTTTCGTAGTACACCCACGTCGCCACGGCATTTATAAAGTGATCGCAAACAGCTGATCCTTCCTTAATTTCGTTCCCACGTTAATAAATGTCACGGCTGAATTTGATCTTGCACGCCCTAATAACTCAAGCCTCGCCCTCGTTTTTGCGACCTGAAACACTGCTATACGATCTGGAAACCATGGTTACCGTGCCTTTCTGCCCGCCTCAAGTCACCCCCCCTCTCTCATACACACACACACACACACACACACACACACACACACACACACACAGACACACACACACACACACACAGACGCACACACGCTGCACGCACACGCAACTTGCAAGCCCAACTAACTGGTGTGTTGTTAATTTAAAAAACAACGAACACCTGCATGAATTAAATAAAGTTGTAGGCCTACCCTGTCTGTTTCCCTCTCACCTCGCTTGCCTTGCTGTCATGTCCACGCACGCACGCAGCTACATGACACATCGACATCGCATCGCCATGAATGGAATACGTTTGGGCTGGCCTATATTAATTTTACCCATTCGTGCGCAGTGCACGGCGAAGGCGTGAGACTGCGCACTGCTGTGATATTAAAGTCCTGTGGGTGAGTGTCAGTGATGCCTGCATGAGAGATAGGCTATCATGTCGTCAAGGCAGTCATAATCAACGTTTATGTAGTGATTTGATCATTGATGAACGAATCATAAACATATGGATGAAGGCTTGCTTGCATGTGTGCTGGTATGTGTTGGCGACGCACGCCGCGGTCCCGTCCTCCCCCGACCCCCGAAAATGATCTCGCTTTTATCTGAACTGTCAAAACTGTCAAAACCTGTCTAAGCACTTATTTAAATGGTGAATGATTAAGCCCCTTACGCCTATAGCCTGCTAGTACTTACTACAAATAGGCAAGCTGTATGCTTGTCATTGTCACTTGGAAATAAAGGCATGCAGTCCATTTATGCCTTTTTTTTAATAATATCATAATCACATATGCCGCATCACTGCATGCGCTCCAAAATCATCTCACAAGTGCGCTCGCATAACAAGGCCAGTAAAGCACTGTTTGATTAAGCACAAACCAATACATTGTAAACATGTTATATTGTTTTTAATTGCGCGATTTTAATTACTTGTAAAGTTGGAAATCTCTCTCTTGTTTTTTACTGCATACACATACCGTTTTATATTAACATTTTAGGAGTGAAAACATATGTTTAAATGCCTGTGACAGCCTCTCAGCTGGTCAAACAATGCTGCTCCGCCGTTCTAAGACAGAAAAACAGGTGAGGACAAAACGTACGCCAGGTCCCGAGCAGACGTGGGTTTTGAACGTTGTCACGTTCAATTTCAAGCTTTGCCGGAAATGTTAAATCCCGAAAATGTCGTTAATTTCGGCGTGCGCCCATATTTTGGCGTACGCATGGTTGATAAATGAGGGCCATAGAATGCAGAGAGACAGTAAACTATAGGATCATAGAATGCAGAGAGACAGTAAACTATAGGATCATAGAATGCAGAGAGACAGTGTAGCGTCTCAGTAAACTATAGGATCATAGAATGCAGAGAGACAGTAAACTATAGGATCATAGAATGCAGAGAGAAAGTAAACTATAGGATCATAGAATGCAGAGAGACAGTGTAGTGTCTCAGTAAACTATAGGATCATAGAATGCAGAGAGACAGTAAACTATAGGATCATAGAATGCAGAGAGACAGTAAACTATGGGATCATAGAATGCAGAGAGACAGTAAACTATAGGATCATAGAATGCAGAGAGACAGTGTAGTCTCAGTAAACTATAGATCATAGAATGCAGAGAGACAGTAAACTATAGGATCATAGAATGCAGAGAGACAGTAAACTATAGGATCATAGAATGCAGAGAGACAGTAAACTATAGGATCATAGAATGCAGAGAGACAGTGTGGCGTCTCAGTAAACTATAGGGTCATATAATGCAGAGAGACAGTGTAGTGTCTCAGTAAACTATAGGATCATAGAATGCAGAGAGACAGTAAACTATAGGATCATAGAATGCAGAGAGACAGTAAACTATAGGATCATAGAATGCAGAGAGACAGTGTAGTGTCTCAGTAAACTATAGGATCATAGAATGCAGAGAGACAGTAAACTATAAGATCATAGAATGCAGAGAGACAGTAAACTATAGGATCATAGAATGCAGAGAGACAGTAAACTATAGGATCATAGAATGCAGAGAGACAGTGTAGTGTCTCAGTAAACTATAGGATCATAGAATGCAGAGAGACAGTAAACTATAGGATCATAGAATGCAGAGAGACAGTAAACTATAGGATCATAGAATGCAGAGAGACAGTGTAGCGTCTCAGTAAACTATAGGATCATAGAATGCAGAGAGACAGTGTAGCGTCTCAGTAAACTATAGGATCATAGAATGCAGAGAGACAGTAAACTATAGGATCATAGAATGCAGAGAGACAGTAAACTATAGGATCATAGAATGCAGAGAGACAGTAAACTATAGGATCATAGAATGCAGAGAGACAGTGTAGTGTCTCAGTAAACTATAGGATCATAGAATGCAGAGAGACAGTGTAGCGTCTCACTAAACTATAGGATCATAGAATGCAGAGAGACAGTAAACTATAGGATCATAGAATGCAGAGAGACAGTGTAGCGTCTCAGTAAACTATAGGATCATAGAATGCAGTGTTGTAACTTAATTTAGGTTACAGTTCATTTGTGTAATATTTATATTGCATAACAGTTAAATGTGCATATTGTTATTATTATTAGTTAAAAAGAGAATTGATTATAAACAAAAGAAGTCGATTTAATTCACAGTATGATTTATTTGATTGATATTGCTTACTAAGAAACGAATTATAAGTTGAACTGCATATCCCATGATGCATTTGTGTTTAGCACAGGATATCCGGGGGACCAAGGCGGGCTTTATTATTGTTGTTTACATTGAGAAGAAGAAAAGTCTCAGCCTAGTTTTGCCGTATTAGCCATTGACTAACCAAACTAATTCATTGCATTTTTCTGTACCATTTCTTTTGCCTATATAAAATTCAAGCATTCTAGTACCAGCCGACGTCCTCTTATGTTCATTTTGACCGTATTTTAATCTACATTTTTGGTGCCGAAACCCGGGAAGGAGATGAGTCAGGGAGACGTACAAGACGCAGCAGCCGCTGTTGCTGCTTTGAGAGCAGAAGAGGAACGTAAAGAAATGGAAAGAATGAGAAGAAAACGGGGTGCAATAAGAGGTATTACTACAAGACTTTTGAACAATATCGACGCAGAAATGGCCAAGCCAGACGCGGACGTGGATCAATTGAGCACTTTATTGGATATGTTGTCGGCGAAGGAGGACAGTCTACTGGACCTGGACAACGCAATTGAACGGCGTACGGCGCTGGATGACCTGGAGAACGAGATCGAAACAACGGAGGATTACAAGAACCGTGTCGTCTCGTCTAAGAGCCGCGCACAGCGCATGATAAGGCGGCAAGAAGAGGGAGACCACCAGCTCCAAATGCCAGCCATACAAAGGGTGAGCGACGCTAATTCGGCTAACTCATTAGCACAGAGGCATTCTGTAAAGCTACCGAAGTTGATTATTGACAAATACAATGGAGATGTCAGTAAATGGCAGGAGTTTTGGAGCCAGTTTGAGACCGCTATTCACACGAATGATGCACTGTGCAAACGTGAAAAGTTTACCTACTTGAAAACGTATCTCACTGGACAAGCTGCAAAGGCAGTAGCAGGACTGATGCTCACGGATTCTAATTATGACAGCGCGATCACATTACTGCAAAGCAGATTTGGAAGGAAAGATCTGGTTGTCAGTGCTCACATGTCAAGGCTGCTGAATCTAAATCCTGTGTAGAAATCCTCTGATGTGCATGCACTAAGGCAGCTATATGATGAATGTGAAATTCAAATTAGGAGCCTGGAGTCACTGGGTGTAGTGTCAGACACCTACGGAAGCCTACTATGCCCAATTTTAATGAAGATGATTCCAGATGACATAGCTCTTGAATATAGCCGTCAGAGGGGAAGTGATGATGAATGGAAAGTTGATGAAATAGTCAAATTCCTACAGAAAGAGGTTCAGAGCAGGGAAAGAGCACTGCAAATGACATCGTCATACACTCAAGAACAGAAACCAGAAAGCAAACCATGGAAGCAGTCATGCTCGTACAAAGACACGAAGACTAACAGACCCAGCATGCAATCTGCTGCTGCACTGCACACCGCCAGCCAGGAGAGGACAGGCAGTACTCGGAATTGTGTATTCTGTGGCAGTGCAGAGCACAAGTCTGAACATTGCCCTAACTATGACATTCCTGAACGCAAAGAAAAAATCAAGAAAATGGGAAGATGCTTTGTGTGTCTAGGACAGAAACATATCGCGAAGACATGCAAAGTGAAGGATGTGTCATGTGAAAAATGTGGAAGGAGACACTATATTGCTGTGTGCACCGGTGAGAAGAGTGAGGGGCAGCTACCTACCGCTACAGAAGATGCTGTTGTTTCCTCAGTCATTCCTCACCCAGCAAAGATGAAACCAGGACAGAACACTGTGCTGCTGCAAACGGCTAAGGCATGGGTGGGAGGCCCATCAGGAAGGAAAATAGCTCGTTGCTTACTCGATGGAGGGAGTCAGAGAAGCTTCATCCATGAAAACCTGGTGAGGAGCCTGAACTTACCAGTAATAAGACAAGAAACACTCACTCTTCACACGTTTGGCTCCACTGTGCCTACAAGCTCACGGCGCAACACAGTGAGAGTAATTCTACAGAATGTCTGGGACAACCAGCAGATAATTGAAATTGAGGCCATAGAAACCCCACAGGTGTGCTCAGCTGTGATGAAAGTTCCTGGTGACCAGATTCAGCACGAGATGAAGAAAAAGGGACTACAACTAGCAGATTTTCCAGGCAACGACGACGACCCCGAGCTCTCCGTTCTAATAGGAGCAGACTACTACTGGCAAATAGTCTCAGGGAGAGTGGAGAGACTGACAGAGACATTAGTAGCACTGGAGAGCACTTTTGGATGGTCTGTGCAGGGACCAGTGTCCATGTCAAGTGTCGCCGAGGCAACCTGCATGTTCATTCCACTTGAAGAGGACACACTTGTCTCCAAGCAACTATGTGCATTCTGGGAAATTGAGTCTCTGGGTATCACAAGTGAGAAAACGCAGAACCCAGCAGAAGAAGAGGCTCTGCAGATCTTCGAGAGAACGACAATTTTCAAGGATGGACGATACCACGTGGAGTTGCCATGGAAACCAGAAAGAGCAGATCTACAAGACAACTACAGAGTTCCTGCGAAACGATTTGAAGGTCTGAAGAAAAGACTAAAGAAGGATGTCACATTCTACAGCAGATACAATGAAGTGGTGGAGGACTATTTACAGCAGAACATTGCAGAGGATGTGCCTAAGGGCGCAAATACAGACAATGTGAAATACTACTTACCGCACCATGCAGTACTCAGAGAAGACAAAGTGACCACAAAACTGAGAGTGGTGTTTGACGCATCGTCACATGAAGATGGCCGTCCATCCCTCAATGACTGTCTGCTCACAGGACCAAACCTGAATCCAGATCTACTCAGTGTCCTCATTAAATTCAGACAACATAAGATAGCCTTCATGGCTGACATAAAAAAGGCCTTCTTGCAGATTTCCATTGTGGAGAAGGACAGAGATGCTGTGAGATTCCTGTGGCTCTCACGTCCACCAAGTGGAGAAGAAGATGGAGAGCTACGCGTGCTGAGGATGACCAGAGTGGTGTTTGGAGCCTCCCAAAGTCCATTCCTGCTCGCAGCTACAATCAGACATCACCTGAAACAATACGAAGTAGAACAACCACAGGTTGTGGAGACACTAAGAGAGTCATTGTACGTGGATGATTTTATTTCAAGTTCAAACAGTGTTGAAGAGGCCTACCATGTGACAACAACTGCAAAGAAGATGCTGTCAAGCGCCGGGATGGACCTCTGCAAGTGGATGACCAACTCTCATGAGCTGGAGAATAAATGGGAGGAGGGCACAACAGAACACACACTAGCACCAGAGACACACGGAGCAGTGCTCAAAGTGCTGGGTTTAGTGTGGAGACCAGCAACCGATGACTTCACCTTTGACCTCAGACCGCTATTAAACATACTAAAAGAAATGAAGAACACAAAGAGAAGCGTTCTACAGTCAGCTGCACGCATCTACGACCCACTCGGGTTCCTAACACCTTTCACCATCAGAATCAAGTGCATGTTTCAAGAAATGTGGGAGAGAGGGCTCTCCTGGGATGAAGAACTGCCACCTGACCTGACTCGAGAATGGCAACAGTGGTGTTCAGAATTGCCCCAGCTACACCAGCTCGCCATACCAAGGTGGTATCAAACAGACATACAAAACAAACATGCCCTGACATTACATGTGTTCTGTGACGCAAGTGAAAGAGCTTACAGTGCTGCTGCCTACCTGCAAGGTGAATCACCAGACGGAGAACCGATAATGAGCCTAGTCGCATCCAAATCCAGAGTGGCCCCCCTCAAGAAAATGACACTGCCACGCCTGGAGCTCATGGGAGCTGTGATTGGAGCGAGACTAGCCAACAACTTGATGACTACTCTAAAACTGGAACCCAAACAGATAAGAATGTGGACAGACTCCATGATTGTGTTGCATTGGATTTGCAGCTCAGCGCAGAAGTGGAAACAGTTTGTTGCAAACAGAGTGACCGAGATCCAGTCACTGACCAACCCTGAAACATGGTCACACATAGCAGGAAAAATCAACCCAGCTGACCTACCAACAAGAGGACAAAGTGTCGAAAAACTGATACAGAGCCAGCTATGGTGGAATGGACCCAGCGTTCTGACTACACCCGATCAGTCAGAGGAGACTGACGATGAACATGTTCAAGGCAACGTGAATGCAGAACTCAAGTCCAGTCAACAAATCACTGTACAGCTCGCTGCAAACGACACAGACCCCACTGAACCAGTGTTACAGCTGGAAGGATACAGCAAGCTGAAAAGAGTCCTCAGAGTGAAAGCTTGGATAAAGAGATTCATAGCCAATGCACAAACAAAAACAAAGACAAAGGGAGAACTGACTACTGACGAGCTCTTCGAGGCAGAAAAGTACTGGATCAAGACTACACAACAACAGAGTTTCAGCCAGGAAATAAAACAACTGAAGGCAGGAAAGAGCCTGAACAATGATTGCAAGATTAAAGAACTGAAACCTTTCCTGGATGAACACGAGCTGCTCAGCGTGGGAGGAAGGCTCCAGCAGTCCGACTTCACATACAGACAGCAGCACCCATGGATTATGCCCAACAAGCACAGATTTTCAGAGCTGCTGATACAGAGCTGTCATGCTAAAGTGATGCACTCAGGAGTGAGAGACACTCTCGTACAAGTGAGAGAGAGATACTGGATCCTGCGTGCCAGGCAGCTGGTCAAGAGCATTGTGGCCAATTGCACAGTCTGCAAACGATTCAAGGCAAAAGCCGGACGGCAGATCACCGCGCCCTTGCCCAAAGACAGAATAACGGAATCCCCACCATTCGAAGTCACAGGTGTGGATTTTGCAGGGCCGCTTTATGTGAAAGCAGGTGATTCTGTGAAGAAGTCATACATAGCTCTCTTCACCTGTGCTGTAACCAGAGCAGTACACTTGGAACTGGTCTCAGATCAGTCAACAGAGACCTTTCTGTTAGCGCTGAAAAGATTCGTCTCCAGGAGGGGATTATGCAAGATAATCTACTCAGACAACGCCAGAACATTCAAGAGAGCTGACCAGGACCTGAAAGAGCTGTGGAAAGCTATCAAAGAACCCCAGCTGTTAGAGTTTTTCTCAGAAAGAAGCATCACCTGGAAGTTCATCGCAGAACGAGCAGCCTGGTGGGGCGGATTCTGGGAGCGAATGGTCCGATCAGTAAAAACATGCCTGAAGAAAGTTCTTGGGAAAGCTTCACTCAACTTTGAAGAGATGTGCACAGTACTGACAGAAGTGGAGGCTATCATAAACTCAAGGCCTCTGACGTTTGTGCACAACGAAGTGGATGAGCCACAGCCACTCACCCCAGCCCACTTCTTGGTGGGAAAATGACTGACTTCACTGCCACCCAAGCCTTTCCCTGCCGACACACAGCACCCAACTGTCAACAAAGCAGAGATCACTCGAAGATGGAAGTACAGGCAGAAGCTCACAACCCGCTTCTGGAACGCTTGGCGTAAGGATTACCTCATGGACTTGAAGTCAGCACACCGCTGCGACACACCGACGCCCACCCCACTGAAAGTGGGTGACGTTGTTCTCATTGGAGAGGACAATACCCCCAGACAAACCTGGAAACTGGGGAGAATCACAGAACTGTTTACAGGCCGAGATGGACTTGTCAGGTCGTGCATGGTCCGCACTCCCACAGGGACTTTGCTGAGAAGACCTATTCAGTTACTGTACTGTCTTGAGATTTAGATGAACAAATAGTTCATGGGTGGGAGGATGTTGTAACTTAATTTAGGTTACAGTTCATTTGTGTAATATTTATATTGCATAACAGTTAAATGTGCATATTGTTATTATTATTAGTTAAAAAGAGAATTGATTATAAACAAAAGAAGTCGATTTAATTCACAGTATGATTTATTTGATTGATATTGCTTACTAAGAAACGAATTATAAGTCGAACTGCATATCCCATGATGCATTTGTGTTTAGCACAGGATATCCGGGGGACCAAGGCGGGCTTTATTATTGTTGTTTACATTGAGAAGAAGAAAAGTCTCAGCCTAGTTTTGCCGTATTAGCCATTGACTAACCAAACTAATTCATTGCATTTTTCTGTACCATTTCTTTTGCCTATATAAAATTCAAGCATTCTAGTACCAGCCGACGTCCTCTTATGTTCATTTTGACCGTATTTTAGAGAGACAGTAAACTATAGGATCATAGGCCCTCATTTATCAATCAAGTGTAAAATCTGCCACAGATTCGAGTGCAGGTTTCGTAGTACACCCACGTCGCCACGGCATTTATAAAGTGATCGCAAACAGCTGATCCTTCCTTAATTTCGTTCTCACGTTAATAAATGTCACGGCTGAATTTGATCTTGCACTCCCTAATAACTCAAGCCTCGCCCTCGTTTTTGCGACCTGAAACACTGCTATACGATCTGGAAACCATGGTTACCGTGCCTTTCTGCCCGCCTCAAGTCACACCCCTCTCTCATACACACACACACACACACACACACACACACACACACACAGACACACACACACACACACACACAGACGCACACACGCTGCACGCACACGCAACTTGCAAGCCCAACTAACTGGTGTGTTGTTAATTAAAAAAACAACGAACACCTGCATGAATTAAATAAAGTTGTAGGCCTACCCTGTCTGTTTCCCTCTCACCTCGCTTGCCTTGCTGTCATGTCCACGCACGCACGCACCTACATGACACATCAACATCGCATCGCCATGAATGGAATACGTTTGGGCTGGCCTATATTAATTTTACCCATTCGTGCGCAGTGCACGGCGAAGCTGTGAGACTGCGCACTGCTGTGATATTAAAGTCCTGTGGGTGAGTGTCAGTGATGCCTGCATGAGAGATAGGCTATCATGTCGTCAAGGCAGTCATAATCAACGTTTATGTAGTGATTTGATCATTGATGAACGAATCATAAACATATGGATGAAGGCTTGCTTGCATGTGTGCTGGTATGTGTTGGCGACGCACGCCGCGGTCCCGTCCTCCCCCGACCCCCGAAAATGATCTCACTTTTATCTGAACTGTCAAAACTGTCAAAACCTGTCTAAGCACTTATTTAAATGGTGAATGATTAAGCCCCTTACGCCTATAGCCTGCTAGTACTTACTACAAATAGGCAAGCTGTATGCTTGTCATTGTCACTTGGAAATAAAGGCATGCAGTCCATTTATGCCTTTTTTTTAATAATATCATAATCACATATGCCGCATCACTGCATGCGCTCCAAAATCATCTCACAAGTGCGCTCGCATAACAAGGCCAGTAAAGCACTGTTTGATTAGCACAAACTAATACATTGTAAACATGTTATATTGTTTTTAATTGCGTGATTTTAATTACCTGTAAAGTTGGAAATCTCTCTCTTGTTTTTTACTGCATACACATACCGTTTTATATTAACATTTTAGGAGTGAAAACATATGTTTAAATGCCTGTGACAGCCTCTCAGCTGGTCAAACAATGCTGCTCCGCCGTTCTAAGACAGAAAAACAGGTGAGGACAAAACGTACGCCAGGTCCCGAGCAGACGTGGGTTTTGAACGTTGTCACGTTCAATTTCAAGCTTTGCCGGAAATGTTAAATCCCGAAAATGTCGTTAATTTCGGCGTGCGCCCATATTTTGGCGTACGCATGGTTGATAAATGAGGGCCATAGAATGCAGAGAGACAGTAAACTATAGGATCATAGAATGCAGAGAGACAGTAAACTATAGGATCATAGAATGCAGAGAGACAGTGTAGCGTCTCAGTAAACTATAGGATCATAGAATGCAGAGAGACAGTAAACTATAGGATCATAGAATACAGAGAGACAGTAAACTATAGGATCATAGAATGCAGAGAGACAGTAAACTATAGGATCATAGAATGCAGAGAGACAGTGTAGCGTCTCAGTAAACTATAGGATCATAGAATGCAGAGAGACAGTAAACTATAGGATCATAGAATGCAGAGAGACAGTGTAGCGTCTCAGTAAACTATAGGATCATAGAATGCAGAATGACAGTAAACTATAGGATCATAGAATGCAGAGAGACAGTGTAGCGTCTCAGTAAACTATAGGATCATAGAATGCAGAGAGACAGTGAACTATAGGATCATAGAATACAGAGAGACAGTAAACTATAGGATCATAGAATGCAGAGAGACAGTAAACTATAGGATCATAGAATGCAGAGAGACAGTGTAGCGTCTCAGTAAACTATAGGATCATAGAATGCAGAGAGACAGTAAACTATAGGATCATAGAATGCAGAGAGACAGTGTAGCGTCTCAGTAAACTATAGGATCATAGAATGCAGAATGACAGTAAACTATAGGATCATAGAATGCAGAGAGACAGTGTAGCGTCTCAGTAAACTATAGGATCATAGAATGCAGAGAGACAGTAAACTATAGGATCATAGAATGCAGAGAGACAGTAAACTATAGGATCATAGAATGCAGAGAGACAGTGTAGCGTCTCAGTAAACTATAGGATCATAGAATGCAGAGAGACAGTGTAGCGTCTCAGTAAACTATAGGATCATAGAATGCAGAGAGACAGTAAACTATAGGATCATAGGCCCTCATTTATCAATCGAGTGTAAAATCTGCCACAGATTCGAGTGCAGGTTTCGTAGTACACCCACGTCGCCAAGGCATTTATAAAGTGATCGCAAACAGCTGATCCTTCCTTAATTTCGTTCTCACGTTAATAAATGTCACGGCTGATTTTGATCTTGCACGCCCTAAGAACTCAAGCCTCGCCCTCGTTTTTGCGACCTGAAACACTGCTATACGATCTGGAAACCATGGTTACCGTGCCTTTCTGCCCGCCTCAAGTCACCCCCCCTCTCTCATACACACACACACCCACACACACACACACACACACACACACACACACAGACGCACACACGCTGCACGCACACGCAACTCGCAAGCCCAACTAACTGGTGTGTTGTTAATTTAAAAAACAACGAACACCTGCATGAATTAAATAAAGTTGTAGGCCTACCCTGTCTGTTTCCCTCTCACCTCTCTTGCCTTGCTGTCATGTCCACGCACGCACGCACCTACATGACACATCGACATCGCATCGCCATGAATGGAATACGTTTGGGCTGGCCTATATTAATTTTACCCATTCGTGCGCAGTGCACGGCGAAGGCGTGAGACTGCGCACTGCTGTGATATTAAAGTCCTGTGGGTGAGTGTCAGTGATGCCTGCATGAGAGATAGGCCATCATGTCGTCAAGGCAGTCATAATCAACGTTTATGTAGTGATTTGATCATTGATGAACGAATCATAAACATATGGATGAAGGCTTGCTTGCATGTGTGCTGGTATGTGTTGGCGACGCACGCCGCGGTCCCGTCCTCCCCTGAGCCCCGAAAATGATCTCGCTTTTATCTGAACTGTCAAAACTGTCAAAACCTGTCTAAGCACTTATTTAAATGGTGAATGATTAAGCCCCTTACGCCTATAGCCTGCTAGTACTTACTACAAATAGGCAAGCTGTATGCTTGTCATTGTCACTTGGAAATAAAGGCGTGCAGTCCATTTATGCCTTTTTTTTTATAATATCATAATCACATATGCCGCATCACCGCATGCGCTCCAAAATCATCTCACAAGTGCGCTCGCATAACAAGGCCAGTAAAGCACTGTTTGATTAAGCACAAACTAATACATTGTAAAAATTTTATATTGTTTTTAATTGCGCGATTTTAATTACTTGTAAAGTTGGAAAGGGTTAGGGTTAGGGTTAGTGGAGCGCAACAGAAACATGCCGGGGGGGATGATTTGTCTCGTGTTTCTGTGTCAGTGGTTCTCAAACATTTCCATGTCAAGGACCCCAAAAATTACCTGTATTTAGGCCTCTGACCCCCATCTGAAAATATGTTGTTCCCGCCCGCAGAAGCAAAGAGTTGAGTTAAAAACGTTCGCTCTGAAAGATTATATATTCAAAGATTTGTGCCACATTTTCAAGACTTTTCAAAAATAGCAGACCTACAAGCTCGTAGCGCGGCACTCGGTGCCGCACTATGAGCTTGTAGATTTGCTATTTTTCAATAGCTAAAGTATAACACCAAATGGGGTTCCCGTCCAGAATGTGCTAACATCCACAAACGTATTTATTCATAAAGGCATGGATATAAACGTATTTATTCATAAAGGCATGGATATTTACATGTCTACTAAGTACAGTTTTGAGATATTTGAGATTTACTTGAGAATTTCCAATGTCCACTTTTACTACTACAGACTAAAGTAACTCCACTATATTTATCTGACAGCTTTAGCTACTATAGTTACTTTGTAGATTGTATTATTATTATTACAATTATTATTACAACATTAACCACTTCAGCCCTATATACATTTCAGCCTATTGAAAATAGCCGATCTACAAGCTCACAATGCGTCGTGATGCGACGCATTGTGAGCTTGTAGATCGTCTATTTTCGATTTATTGTTTTATACATTTGTAAACTTTAAATGGGACATTCTGCATAATGAGTACGTTCATTTTTCCATTCCTATAAGACAATAATTCTGCTGCTCTGACTAAACTCAGTCTAATCAATCCGTCCTCAAATCTTCTATTAACAGCTAGGTGTGACTCCTCTGTGGACCACCAGAGGGTGCTCAAGCACCACCAGTGGTTCTAGTACTGGCAACCTCTGGCCTACAGGAGAGGAGAGGAGAGGGGCATAATATTTGTAGGAAAGGGAAGGCAAAGTAAAGTAAGGCAAGTAAGTATTAATTCATTATTATTCCCCCGACATCTCGCACAGGGCCTCGCATTTCTCCCAGACGCCTCTCCAGAGGGCCACTATAGTTCCACACTCACTCCAGAGGGCCACTATAGTTCCACACTCACTCCAGAGGGCCACTATAGTTCCACACTCACTCCAGAGGGCCACTATAGTTCCACACTCACTCCAGAGGGCCACTATAGTTCCACACTCACTCCAGAGAGGCCAATATAGTTCCACACTCACTCCAGAGGGCCACTATAGTTCCACACTCACTCCAGAGGGTCACTATAGTTCCACACTCACTCCAGAGAGGCCACTATAGTTCCACACTCACTCACTCCAGAGGGCCACTATAGTTCCACACTCACTCCAGAGGGCAACTATAGTTCCACACTCACTCCAGAGGGCCACTATAGTTCCACACTCACTCCAGAGGGCTGCTATAGTTCCACACTCACTCCAGAGGGCCGCTATAGTTCCACACTCACTCCAGAGGGCCA
Organism: Protomyctophum parallelum; assembly: GCF_964188405.1. Classification (NCBI taxonomy): domain Eukaryota; kingdom Metazoa; phylum Chordata; class Actinopteri; order Myctophiformes; family Myctophidae; genus Protomyctophum; species Protomyctophum parallelum. The sequence goes on along the minus strand of NC_139706.1, from coordinate 52,960,591 downwards.
CTATAGTTCCACACTCACTCAAGAGGGCCGCTATAGTTCCACACTCACTCCAGAGAGGCCACTCTGGTTCCACACTCACTCCAGAGGGCCACTATAGTTCCACACTCAATCCAGAGGGCCAAGTTGCATATTACTGTCGTAGCAAAAATAGCCGATCTACAAGCTTTTTGTCTCCACCAGGCCGAAGGCATGGGGAGAGAGCATGTTTTGCACTTGTGTCGGTCCGTCTGTGAACAGCTAATCTCCGGCACCGTTAACCCGGTCGATGCCAAATTTTCCCTGGATGCCAACGATGAACCTCTGCCCCAAAAATTCCAGAACGGCCTGTTAGTAGTGCCACCAGGAGGCCACTTTGTGCAAAACAAGTTTTTGGACAGTACACCTACAGATTTTGTCCAAACATCATGCAAATTGGTACACAGTCCCTCTAGAGCCATTCAACGAAACAGGTCTTTCAGATTTCTCAGGCTACATCCTGATTGGCTAAAATTGGCTTCCAAAGTCCAAAGTGCACAGTTTCAAACAAAATGCTGCAAATCATGAACACATCGTGTGATTCCCGTGATTTTTTTTACGCAAATCGGTACACATGCTCTCCATAGTCATGTGATCAATATGGGTTTGTTTGATTTCTCATAATCCACCCTCATTGGCTAGGATTGGCTTCTAAACTTTTCAGGAGTAGCCCGCTTTGTACCCGTTTTGTACAAATCGCGACAACTACTCAACGCAGCGTCCGATTGTGGTTAAACTGTGCATGCATATACCCACTAGGCTGAGGAAGAAATGCCACTTGGCCCAGATATTATTATTATAGGAGATCCCCCCCAGAGCAGTGTTGTCCATGGTGAGCAAGTTGACCTGGTGACCAGCTACAAATACTTGGGCATTTTTTTGCATTTGATAGCAAGCTGAAATTCGATGTAAACTGTGATTTGCTGTTTAAGAAAGGCCAACAACACCTCTTTTGTTTGAGGAGGCTCGCCAAATTTCAGGTTGACAAATCTCTAATGAAACTGTTCTACAGTGCATTTATTGAGTCAATTATCTCCTTCTCCATCATTTTCTGGTACGGAAACCTGAACATAAAGGGAAAATAACACCCAACAGATTGTGAGAACGGCCTCAAAAAAAGTAAAAAAAAGTAAATTTTAGTAGCCTGGATCATGTCTTACCTCTCAAACCCCAGGGGGGTTAAGGGGGTAAATCCTCTTAAACCCCAGGCAGGGGGGTAAAGGGGGTAAATCTGCAACATCAGAGTTGGAACCGGAGACCAATTGGGTCTCCATTGACCCACTGAGCACTGTTCAGAGGTGGACAGCCGCTGCCCCCACCGGTACACATATTTCCTATGTGTACCATGTTTTTTCTTTTTTTACTGTGTTTTATGTGATTCATGGGTTTTTTCATGGGTCTGCCTGTTATGCTTTACTCTACACCAAATGGCCCTTCGGGGACAAACAAATAAATTAACCTGAACCTGAACCTAATCAAATTTTTTTTGAGCGACAGTTCAAGTCCGAATTTGTGACTTTTGTTCCTTAAGGGGGTTCGTACTTTGTCTCCACCATCAGTTGTCTTCAGAGGAGGAGGCTGCTCTGTTGGAGGATTCCAGACGAGATGGCAAGTGTAAGTAAGGGCCGCGTGGACACCAAGGGACTTCCAGACGAGATGGCAGGTGTAAGTAAGGGCCGCGTGGACAACCAGACAGCGAAGTCCGATCATCACACGCACGGAAGGGGACCTTCCGGGCGTGCCTGAGGGAGTGGTAGGGTCAGCCTAACTAGCCCATCTCCCACAGGCAGGGTCACCCTACACACCTGATCACATCTGAACCTCTCCCACCCTGTACCGCTGTCGTTCCAGGATACCAGCCATTATTTTCCTTTAAAAGAAAACAAATAAATACAAAAAGGATTAAAAAACAAGTAAACTTCTTTCTTCTTTTTCTGTTTTTATATGCGTCTATGGAGTTAACGTTACTCTTAGTCTAATAAAACACTGCAGGGGGGTTCCAGGGGGTCCCCAGCAAAAAGTAGTTAATACAGCATCACAATAATTTTAAACACTTTATCCATTTATATCCCATCTATTATCCCATTTATATCCCATCAATATTTAGGTTTGAGGGGCGCTAGCCCCTTCTATGTCCAGCTTTGAGGGTTTGTGAAAACACACACATTGTTTTGCTACTGTTTCCTATGACTATTTTTGAGTGTTTAGCCTGTGTGTGTAACCCTAACCCCTGTGCACTCAACAAAAACCTTGCATCGCGATGCATTGTGAACTTGTAGATCGGCTATTTGCAAATGACCAAAATGTGTATAGTGCTGAAGTGGTAAATGTATGTTTTGCAATAATAATCCAAATCTACAAAGTAAATGTGTGTGTGCATGCGTGCATTTGTGCTGAATCCAGCATATGTTAATAACAAATAAATTAAATTACAGCATCTGTTGACTGAATGAAATGAGACAGACGATGAAACAAACAGGCCAGAGATGTGATCAGTGCACTCACGTTGTTTTGATGCAGGACTTGAAGTACTTTGTTGATGTTGTTCAGAGCGTGAACTCTGGTGGAGCCGCGCTCTTTGGTCTGTGGAGAAAGGGAAAGGACAATTTTAGCTTTTGCATTTTGGAAGGAAATTACTTGCAGAAGGATAGCAGCAAATGGCGGTAAAACCATTTAGGACTGAGACCAGATTTTACAAAATTCTAAATCATGGGTTTTCTGAAAAACCTATGTTTCAATTTAGTGGCCGCTGACCCCCATCTCAAAATATGTTATTCCAGGGACCTCCAGAAGCAAAGATTTAAGTAAAAAGCGTTCTGTGTCAAAGAAAATATATATTCAAAGATTTGCACACATTTTCATGATTTTTTAAAGCCAAAATGAGATAATAGCACAGGCAGACTCTTCACATTCTAGAGCATGTCTGAATATAAAAGTAATGTCAGAGCTGAAATCGAAATGTATTATGAAATATTACATGCGTGTTCTGAGTGTTTACATTTACAGACAATCTCCGCTCTCTGCTGTAACAACGGGTGATTTGGAACTATCAAAGGACTGAAACAGAAGGAGCAAGGGCTGCAGCGATAAACAGCAACACACAGTGAGGGAGTGTTGTGTTGTCTAAAGAGCCCATACATGATGTTTACATAAGACCAATTAGTGAAATAATTTTAACATATTTAACATATTTCTGCAGATAGCTTGCCTGTGGGAGTTCATAACTCATATGGGAGCTTCATACCCATATGAGTGAAACTGCTGGGATCATTTGTTTATTTTTGGAAAACAGTTATTTGACAAGATATAAGAAAATTCTATTGGGATTCAGAATGGGGGAGCCAGTTAGGATGTATACATTTTGTCAGACTTCGGTGGTCTATAGTCTTGGCTGCACATGACGCCCATGTATTTGGGGAATGATGATTTTTGGGGGCATGATGATGTTTTGGTGGGGCATGAATAAAACTTGGCTTGACTTCATGTCTGAAATCCAGACGTTGTAGGGGCTAGCACCCCACAAATAACAAGATAACAGCATGGCTCACTCCTGTGAGAATCTCCAACTTCGCATGGACAGTCAGTGACTTAAGTCAACTATGAGGTACCGTATATAGGACTATATGCAACATTTCATCCGGATCCAACCACTGTAAAACAAAATGTAAAAGGTGTGTGTGGGCTGGTTACTTCCTTGTATTGGCCTACTGCCAGTGTGCTCAAATCATTTCGCTGATCAGTTCAGTCCAGCTTTGAGACACCCAGTTAAGACGTCTCACCTTCGAGGTTCAACATAATTTGATTTGCCATCGACATGCTTACACATGAAAGCCACAATCATACGCAGGAGCAGCGAAGTGTACAATAAATACAGGCCATGCTGTATAAATGATACAGTAATAACCGGAAAAGGCTTTAGATTACCTTGGAGAACTGAGCATTTATTCATTCCGTGAAGGTTTTCTTCTGTACTGCATCGTGTTCATCGTTCATCGTAATTATTTTATTGCCGGCTAGAAGTTAGAATTTATGAAGTTCCCAGTGCCACCATACTCGTTCACTTTAACAGTCGGAGTTTGCCCGCACCCCGCCCCCACACACACTTTAGTATAACTTTCGTCAGAAGCTTTTACATGTCGGGACGGCGCGGTACAAAGGCACGGTACAATTAAATCAGAAATTTGAATGGCAGAAGATCCACCAATGACAGCTCTCCTGGATTACGATTTATGGACATTTGAAAATCCTCCTTTCAACTGCTTTACACAGTGAAGTTACAAGTTATGTAAATACTAGCATTTTATTTTAATAATGACAACATTAGAGGTAGCTCTCTTAGTTGTTCTTCGATAAGGAGGACCCTGGACGTGCCACTTTCACAACCTACATGGCACGCTGCTTACTATCACCATGAGATGAGTGAGACAACCATTAAACAACCACGTTCTGAAAACACAATAACAAGCCAACCAGTGATTATATTGTTGAGACTTGGCAGCCTGGCAGGCATTGATGTGTGCACGTTTTGCCATATTTACTTTGTGGTTCAACGGTGTCGACTCGTGTGCCGAAAACAGACGATCCACAAGCTCACGGCACATCGCCCAAGCGTTCTGAACTTCAGAAGCATGACACATTCAGGGCGCAACACCGCCTTACGATGCAGCATCTTAACACACCTTTTAAGTTAACTTTATTGGCGAGGCGGGTTAGAGGGGGTTAAATAAAGCAATAAAGCATAATGGGATTTAACTTGTCCTCCTGCGAGGAAGTTTGGTAATCATGCTCCTACCGTGTTGTGGAGCTGCATGCTCAGCTGGGCTTCATTCACCGACGTCGTCACCAATAAATCCAAAAAGCCGACATTTTGGCATATGAGGGGGGTGAAGGAAGGAAGACAGGTTCTCAATCACATGCAATTCACGTGCACAGTTGACGTGCAGATTGCGTGCACTGTGAGAATACATGGGCTTCAAAATAAAAGCAATGCGGTTTTAGTCCACCCATAAGGTAATGAAAGTATGTTTTTTTTTTAAGCTCATAGCGCGGCACCGAGTTCCGTGCTATGAGCTTGTAGATCTGCTATTTTTGAGAAATCGTGAAAATGCGGTGCAATTCTTTGAATGTATATTCTTTCAGAGCAAACGTTTTTAACTCAAATCTTTGCTTCTGAGGGGTTCCTGGAACAACATATTTTCAGATGGGGGTCGGTGGCCAATTACATAATATATTTGTGGGGTCCTTGACATTAAAATGTTTGAGAACGACTGAAATAGAAACATTTTTTTCAGAAAACTGTCAGAATTTAGAAGACATTTTCTAAATTTAAAAGTACAATTTTGAGGTATTCTTTACTTTACTGGAGTATTTCCAATTTTTGATACCTTTACTTCTTCTCCACTACATCACAGTCAAATATTGTACTTTTTACTCCACTACAATTATTAGAAATGTTTTCTTTGTAGATTAATATTACCCCGTCAGCCCTATACATTTTAGCCAGTTGAAAATAGTAGAGAGAGCTTGTAGATCTGCTATTTTCAAAACCTTTGAAGATTTGTGAATTGGGACATTGTGCATACTTTTTACTCAAGTACATTTTGAATTCTGGACTTTTACTTGTATTTCTACATAGCGGCCGGTATTGATACTTTTACTCGTTATTTTAGTACTTTTCCCACTTGTAAAATTGAGAGATATTATTGATAAGGCTGCCTGATAAACACACACCTGTCTTGGAGCGTGTGCGTCTTGGCCTGCAGTGCGTCCAGCTCCCAGGGGGACCGTCCGTTCCCGGCGCAGAGATGACCACACACTTCTATGGCCAAGGCACCTTCCATCTGTCACGTGCACCATGTAGTCCTGCAGAGAGAATCACGTTGCAAAACAGTTCATGAGTTGGAATCAAGCGCGCGCTACGAGCTTGTAGGTCTGCTATTTTTGAAAAATCATGAAAATGTGGCACAACTCTTTTCAGAGCTTAAATTGTCAGGCCCGCCAAAATATAATTTTGTCAACAAATTAAACTGTAGACGAAAATTGTACTGCAGAATGAAATCAACTAAAATCTTGATATTCAGTAGACACACTAAAACATTTTAGATGACAAAAATATGACAATTTTTTTATTCAAAGGACTATGAAATTTGCTGTCAAAATGAAGACTGGCTTTAAACACATCACTTACACTCCATCTTCAACAGTTTAGTCATTTATCGATTTAACAAGCGTCGACTGACTTACCGATAGGGTCTCTGCAGTCAGACCATGGGTCAGAGGTCACCGATGGGGTCAGTGCAGACCACGGGGTCAGAGAGGTGGGCAGGTTGACCGCGGTCACTCTGAAGTGGTAGACGGCGAGCGGCAGCAGGCCTGTGACAAAAATGATGGCGGCCGACCCCCATCTGAAAAGATGTTGTTCCAGGGACCCCCAGAAGCAAAGATATGAGTTAAAAGAATATATATTCAAAGAGCTGCGCCACATTTTCTTGACTTTTCAAAAATAGCAGATCTACAAGCTCAGACAATTATTTGACAACTTTAGCTCAAATTACTTTGTAGACTGTTTAGAAAAATTAAATCAATCTAATCACAATGTTGGCACAAATATGTTGGACTTTATATATGTATTTATACCTGCCAACCAGCGCTGCCTGTCTTTAAAGAAATGGTAATAAAGTGACGGTACACACATTAAACAGTTTCTTCCATATTAATTTCCAAAAGATCAATTGCCTTCCGTCTGTCCTATTAATAAAATAGATCCATTAATTCATATTTTATTACATTTGTTCTGCCTGGTTTAAGAAAATAAACATATTGTCTAGTATTATTTATTGTATTAACTAGTTGTTCTATTAAGTTCAAACTAGTGTCACAGTGCAGGGCAGAGAAGGTGTAGGACCCAAGTGCAGACAGACAGGCGGAGGCAGAGGATGTCAAATGCAACAGAGTTTATTGATAACTAGGAACTAGGAACAAAGGTACTAGGTACTTGGAACACGAGGAGAAAAACTAGGACGTACACTCATGACATACAATGAGGATCTGACAAAGGACTGAAACACACTGGGGCATATAAATAAACAAAGACTGACTAGACACAGGTGAACAACTAACAAAATCAACACAGGGATTGGCTGAGAGACAAACAAGACACAGGTGGAGAAAACTAATAATCACAGGGGGTGAGACAACACAGGTAACAAAAGCAACAGAGGAAACCAAGGGACCAAAAATACTACAAAACAAAAGCACAACAGAAAACGTCACGGATCGTGACAGTACCTCCCCCTCAAGGGATGGCTTCCAGACATCCCTCATATATTGTCCATAACATTGTCCAAAACACTGAGCAGGGTGGGTGGTGGGGGTCCGGAGGAGGGAGACAGCCATGGGGCCAAGAAAAGGAAAAAAAGGTCTGGGAACCTGGACCCCACATGGGCATGGTTGTCGTAGTGGGGTGACACCTGCAGGCAGAGGCACCAGGGGAATGGACTAGGGCTGAGCAGGTAATGTCTGGTGGGCGACCTGGAGGATGGGAGGGGGAAGAACAGGCGACCTCGGGGGCAGAGGCAGGGATGACCTCAGGGGGACGGCCGGGAGGCGGAGACGAAGCTGTGGTGTTGTCGTCTGGCGGGCGACCAGGGGGCCGCGACGAGGCACAGGAGGTGTCTGGAGGTCGGCCTGGGGGCCGCGACGAGGCAACAGAGGCGTTGTCTAGCGGAGCTGGAGTTGCAGACGGGACTGCAGGTGGAGAGCCGGGCAGCAGAGGGCCAGGCAGCGGAGTGCCGGGCAGCGGAGTGCCGGGCAGCGGAGTGCCGGGCAGCGGAGGGCCGGGCAGAGGAGTGCCGGGCAGCGGAGTGCCAGGCAGCGGAGTGCCGGGCAGCGGAGGGCCGGGCAGCGGAGTGCCGGGCAGCGGAGGGCCGGGCAGCGGAGGGCCGGGCAGAGGAGTGCCGGGCAGCGGAGTGCCGGGCAGCGGAGTGCCGGGCAGAGGAGTGCCGGGCAGCGGAGTGCCGGGCAGCGGAGTGCCAGGCAGCGGAGTGCCAGGCAGCGGAGTGCCAGGCAGAGGAGTGCCGGGCAGAGGAGGGCCGGGCAGAGGAGTGCCGGGCAGCGGAGTGCCAGGCAACGGAGTGCCGGGCAGAGGAGTGCCGGGCAGCGGAGTGCCGGGCAGCGGAGTGCCGGGCAGAGGAGTGCCGGGCAGAGGAGTGCCGGGCAGAGGAGTGCCGGGCAGCGGAGTGCCGGGCAGAGGAGTGCCGGGCAGAGGAGTGCCGGGCAGCGGAGTGCCGGGCAGCGGAGTGCCGGGCAGCGGAGGGCCGGGCAGAGGAGTGCCGGGCAGAGGAGTGCCGGGCAGCGGAGTGCCGGGCAGAGGAGTGCCGGGCAGAGGAGTGCCGGGTAGCGGAGTGCCGGGCAGAGGGGTGCCGGGCAGCGGAGGGCCGGGCAGCGGAGTGCCAGGCAGCGGAGTGCCGGGCAGCGGAGTGCCGGGCAGAGGAGTGCCAGGCAGCGGAGTGCCGGGCAGAGGAGTGCCAGGCAGCGGAGGGCCGGGCAGCGGAGTGCCGGGCAGAGGAGTGCCAGGCAGCGGAGGGCCGGGCAGCGGAGTGCCGGGCAGAGGAGTGCCAGGCAGCGGAGTGCCGGGCAGAGGAGTGCCAGGCAGCGGAGGGCCGGGCAGCGGAGTGCCGGGCAGAGGAGTGCCAGGCAGAGGAGTGCCAGGCAGCGGAGTGCCGGGCAGAGGAGTGCCAGGCAGCGGAGGGCCGGGCAGCGGAGTGCCAGGCAGCGGAGTGCCGGGCAGCGGAGTGCCGGGCAGCGGAGTGCCAGGCAGCGGAGTGCCGGGCAGAGGAGTGCCGGGCAGAGGAGTGCCGGGCAGAGGAGTGCCAGGCAGCGGAGTGCCGGGCAGCGGAGTGCCGGGCAGAGGAGTGCCAGGCAGCGGAGTGCCGGGCAGAGGAGTGCCGGGCAGAGGAGTGCCAGGCAGCGGAGGGCCGGGCAGCGGAGTGCCGGGCAGCGGAGTGCCAGGCAGAGGAGTGCCAGGCAGCGGAGTGCCGGGCAGAGGAGTGCCGGGCAGAGGAGTGCCAGGCAGCGGAGTGCCGGGCAGAGGAGTGCCGGGCAGAGGAGTGCCGGGCAGAGGAGTGCCGGGCAGAGGAGTGCCAGGCAGCGGAGTGCCGGGCAGCGGAGTGCCGGGCAGAGGAGTGCCGGGCAGAGGAGTGCCAGGCAGCGGAGTGCCGGGCAGCGGAGTGCCGGGCAGCGGAGTGCCGGGCAGCGGAGTGCCGGGCAGAGGAGTGCCGGGCAGCGGAGTGCCGGGCAGAGGAGTGCCGGGCAGCGGAGTGCCGGGCAGCGGAGTGCCGGGCAGAGGAGTGCCGGGCAGAGGAGTGCCGGGCAGCGGAGTGCCGGGCAGCGGAGTGCCGGGCAGAGGAGTGCCGGGCAGCGGAGTGCCGGGCAGAGGAGTGCCAGGCAGCGGAGTGCCGGGCAGAGGAGTGCCGGGCAGCGGAGTGCCGGGCAGAGGAGTGCCGGGCAGCGGAGGGCCAGGCAGCGGAGTGCCAGACAGCGGAGGGCCAGGCAGGCTGGGTGGCGGAGAGCTGGGCTGGAGAACAGGCTGGAGAACTGGAGGGGTAGTGGGCTGAAGAGCAGGGGAGGCCGGTGGGACTACCTCTTGAGGCAGCTGGGGAAAAATGGCTCCCTGCCTCTCCCATTTGAAAAACCCCATATACTGGGCAAACACTGGATCCCGCCTCCAATAAATAGCCAGTTGGTGAAGGAACTGAGGATCTTCATTAAAGGTGTCCTTAGCAATACCAAAGTCCTTGGCAGAAAAAGGCAGCTCAGCCATGGTGGACAGCCAAAGCAGCTTGGCAAAAATCAAAAAAACAAACCTCTGTCCGCTGGGTCCAATATGGTCAGATCCTTCTGTCACAGTGCAGGGCAGAGAAGGTGTAGGACCCAAGTGCAGACAGACAGGCGGAGGCAGAGGATGTCAAATGCAACAGAGTTTATTGATAACTAGGAACTATAGTACTGCGACAATGGCCCCCAGAAGTCGGCATACCCCTACCGGAGTTAGGACCAAACACAACATAGTTTTTCCTCATCTCTAAGGCCTCCCATACATGAAATGGATTCTTGTATAAAAATATTTTACTGCAAAAGTGGTGAAATTGTTATTTAAAGTTATACACCTCAAACTAAAAATAAAGCCTGTCCGTCTGGTGGTTGAGGCACTTAAAGGCATGTAGATTCACAATGGAAGCTCTGAGAGGTTCAAAACTTGGCATACTTGAAGCCAGAACATACCTCTACATTCTAGAAAAGACTGAATGTCAATATCTGAATGTCAATATGAGATATAGTCATTTGAACACATACTTACAGTAGGCGGAATTGTACATCTATGTAGATGTCTTCTCTACTTTGTAGTGACTCTGGAATGGATTGTCATAGCAACACATATGATGGCTTGTAGGAAAGGTGAGGTTCTACTGAATCCAGCAATACCAATTGTGTAAATGTAGCTTGCATAATCGTGGAGTTATGGCACAAAACATATATGGCGTCCCAAACGGGGGGAAATAAAACTAATGAAATCTACAGTATCACATTAGTTTTATTTTTACTTCACTTATCAAGGGTGGGAAAACATAAACAAATCACTTGAGTAGAAGTCCCTAAAATGTATGAAATGTCTCAAACTTGAGAAATGAGAAATTGTGAACAAATAGATGCCGCTTCAATAGAGAAATATGCAAGCCTAGATTGGAACTACTAACTATTATTATGTTGCAGCACATGACCTGGATGTTCCCTCATCAAGCTCAAATCTCAATATTATCCTCATAAATATAAATAATCAAGTTATTCATTTCTGTTATTTGAGTTATTTGGTTACAGTCAAGTTATACTACACTACAGTATTTGGCTCCACCTGCATCTTATTGCCTACAGTATGTGGCTTTCTTCATAAAATGACAGGTAAAATCATTTCACATATTTTGGAATGTGAAAAGATGAGATGAACCTTGTCAAATCAAGTAGCTATTTAGCTGACTGGAGTGGAGAGTGACCTAGCATTTAGTTCTCTTTAGTGTAACAGAGCCTACTGCCTGTCCAGTAGTCTACACTGACAATAGCAGAACCCTGCCCTGACACTATTTCACCAGAATGGAAAATAGACTTAATTAGTATCACTTGTAATATGGTTACTGCACATACTATAGCCTAAAAATAGTGTGCGCAATGCACAACATAGATACTGTACAAATTCTGAAGTGTATCTTTAAACTTTTACCAAAATGGAATATTGGATCCAAATCTTTGTATCATCTTTGCTAAACAGTTGGAAAAAGGCACGAAACAAGACCCATAATGTATAAAGCCCACGGCAGAAGACCTTCAACACTAACTGTTGTTCAACAGAGAGATGATGTTCATAAAACCCTGGCAAACCCAAATTCAATATACTCTCCTCTCCTCATCATATACTGTATCATGTTGAGAAAACTACTCCAGTAAGACCAGAGTGAGAGCATGCCGTCTCGTCAAGAAGACTGAATAGGGTACAACATTGTTGAATAGGATACAACACTGTTTAACATACAAATATATTGTTTCATTTGTGGGAAGGCCAGCACAATTGCTTGATTGATTGATGGATTTAATAGTTTATTAGACATAAATGTAAAAACAGCAACAGAGTACAGTCATACAATTAGTCCAAAAGGGATAGCACAAAAAAGTCCTCGCGGTCTTGTTGCAATCAGTTCATAGACAAAACCAGGACTACTGGTCAGAGTACCAGAGACAGGGCCTTCACATGGTTACTGGTCAGAGTACCAGAGACAGGGCCTTCACATGGTCACTGGTCAGAGTACCAGAGACAGGGCCTTCACATGGTCACTGGTCAGAGTACCAGAGACAGGGCCTTCACATGGTCACTGGTCAGAGTACCAGAGACAGGGCCTTCACATGGTCACTGGTCAGAGTACCAGAGACAGGGCCTTCACATGGTCACTGGTCAGAGCACCAGAGACAGGGCCTTCACATGGTCACTGGTCAGAGTACCAGAGACAGGGCCTTCACATGCAGCATCAGAAAGATTGATGAAGTTGTACATCGGCTGCTCTCGTACCCAGATCTCTTTGCATATGATGACAAATATCATAAATGCTACCTAAAACACTAAATATCTAAACGAAATATAGCAGCTATAAAACAAAGAATTAGAACAGCAGACCAGTATCTATGTCAAAGCTTTTATTAATCTCACTGAAATAGTTAACATCTTTCTTTAAATAAATGAAAGTGATGACAAGTCATCACTTTCAATAAATAAGAGTTATGACATACTGAAGACACTGGTCCATGGTTTTCTTCATCGATATATCTGCAGGTCTATGTAGTAGTTCTGGATTTTCTTGGATATTTGCATCTTCTCTCATTGTGCCCATTTCCCATGGGCACACTTTTAGAGCATGCAACATCAGACTTTCCATGTTCTACAAATTATAATGCTGTATGTTTCCAGGGTTTGTATTTAGACAATATCATCTTCTTCCTCAGAGTCAGTGTCTTCAGTATGTCATCATAACAGTCAAGGAGTTTATATACCGTAAATGGAAATTGGTGCATTTACAGTATATAGAGCTTTTATCCAAAGCACTTTACATAGATTGTGCATTACATTCACACATTCAGTCACACACCGATGGCAGAGGAAACCATACAAGGCACCGACCTGCACATCGGGATCAATTAGGGGTTCAGAGTCTAACTCTGGGGGAGCCCTGGATCGAACTGAGAATATGGTATGATATAGTACTAACGGTATATTGTTAGTTCACACTGAAATTTGTCTTGCGAACCTCACGGTTCTCCATCCAGCCGCTCTATTGGCCACTCTATCCCTGAGGCACTGCCGCCTCGGCATATTACCAGTATTATTGTATATTTGTCATCATACACAAAGAGATCTGGGTACGAGAGGAGCAGATGATGTACAACTTCATCAACCTTTCTGATGCTGCATGAAGGACCATAAGTCTCTGGTACACATACCAGTACCAGCCATAATGGCTGTCAGATGTTCTGGTCTTGTACTGGCCTTCACACAAATGAAAAATATCTTTGAAAAATATCTTTGTATGTTAAACAATGTTGTATCAACCCTATTCAGACTTCTTGATGAGACTGGTGCAGGCATGCTCTCACTCAACATTTGCAACTTGCTCATTACTGCAGCATATTGTCTGTATATAGAGCCACGGTTTTATGAACATCATCATCTCTCTGTTGAGCAACATTTAGTAAGATCATTTTAATTTTGAGTATCTGCCGATACCGATTTTTCCCCATCTGAAAATTATATTTTTATGCAACTCCTCCAATATCACAATAGTACAATATCCCAAACCACGGACAATATACAGTCTAATATCATGATATGGCTATCATATTGATACTAGGGATGTCCCAATCACATTTTTGTGCTCCTGATCTGATCATTTAAAAATGTCATGATCGGCCCCGATTTCCGATACACTTCACATTATAAGATCACATAAGATGCACATAGGTGGAGCCAAATACTGTAGTATAAATTGACTGTAACCAAATAACTCAAATAACAGAAATGAATAACTTGATTATTTATATTTATGAGGATAATATTGAGATTTGAGCTTGATGAGGGAACATCCAGGTCATGTGCTGCAACATAATAATAGTTAGTAGTTCCAATCTAGGCTTGCATATTTCTCTATTGAAGCGGCATCTATTTGTTCACAATTTCTCATTTCTCAAGTTTGAGACATTTCATACATTTTAGGGACTTCTACTCAAGTGATTTGTTTATGTTTTCCCACCCTTGATAAGTGAAGTAAAAATAAAACTAATGTGATACTGTAGATTTCATTAGTTTTATTTCCCCCCGTTTGGGACACCATATATGTTTTGTGCCATAACTCCACTATTATGCAAGCTACATTTACACAATTGGTATTGCTGGATTCAGTAGAACCTCACCTTTCCTACAAGCCATCATATGTGTTGCTATGACAATCCATTCCAGAGTCACTACAAAGTAGAGAAGACATCTACATAGATGTACAATTCCGCCTACTGTAAGTATGTGTTCAAATGACTATATCTCATATTGACATTCAGATATTGACATTCAGTCTTTTCTAGAATGTAGAGGTATGTTCTGGCTTCAAGTATGCCAAGTTTTGAACCTCTCAGAGCTTCCATTGTGAATCTACATGCCTTTAAGTGCCTCAACCACCAGACGGACAGGCTTTATTTTTAGTTTGAGGTGTATAACTTTAAATAACAATTTCACCACTTTTGCAGTAAAATATTTTTATACAAGAATCCATTTCATGTATGGGAGGCCTTAGAGATGAGGAAAAACTATGTTGTGTTTGGTCCTAACTCCGGTAGGGGTATCTCGAAAACTAAAGCACTTTTTGACTGTTTGTTGCAGGACTACTAGGAACAAAGGTACTAGGTACTTGGAACACGAGGAGAAAAACTAGGACGTACACTCATGACATACAATGAGGATCTGACAAAGGACTGAAACACACTGGGGCATATAAATAAACAAAGACTGACTAGACACAGGTGAACAACTAACAAAATCAACACAGGGATTGGCTGAGAGACAAACAAGACACAGGTGGAGAAAACTAATAATCACAGGGGGTGAGACAACACAGGTAACAAAAGCAACAGAGGAAACCAAGGGACCAAAAATACTACAAAACAAAAGCACAACAGAAAACGTCACGGATCGTGACAACTAGTTCTATTAATTAATACATTTTAAATGATATTTATTTATTTAAGAAAATAAACACATTGTCTATTATTTATTGTATTATCTAATAACTCGTTTTTCCTAATAATGAATATATTAATTAGATTGTTAAATGATATTTTATTACATTATTTGTTCTGCGTGGTGAAACGCGTAAGGCTGTCATTACTCTGAGTAACCACTAGAGGGAAGTGTTGGCCTAAAAGTCACAGTCATTAACAGTTTGTAGAAAGCACAGTTCAACACAAGCTTTAATACAATTTAAATTTGCATACAGTAATTTAATTACAATATTCAACATTCATGTTTGGAGGCATGGCTCTGTTCTGGGAGATTGTCAGCATAAATATTAATAAGCCAGGTCATTCTGTAGAGACCTTGGGGTGAAAACCTGATGTTTTAAGTATGGCTCGACTCCATTTCTACCTGCTCAGGGATATCCTGACACGGACCCTCCTCTCGGAGCTAAAGCATTAACTCGCCTATAGTGATGTAAATAGGTTTTCAATGTAATGGGTCCCGGGATGCACAGGTGGTCATTCAAATGAGTCCCAAAAAATTCGTATGAGTCCCAAAAAAAATCAGTGGTGCAACTCCGTGTGGGGGTTCGCGGGGTGGGGGGGAGCCACTTGGCCTTTAGTGTGGTCAGCTTTTTGAGGGCACAAGGCCAATTGCCAGGGCATGAAGGCCATCGATTAAAACAATGATTTTAAGTCCCCTTAGCTTAAAGGTTAAGGATGATTACATTTTTTTTAAATTTAAAGGCGAACATTGGTTCAGAATAGTGCTTCTTAAATAAATAATCACAGCTTTAAATAACAAAATATAAGTAGCTACTGTTGTAAAATATTGTAAACATGTCTGTAACATGGGGTCCCAGTGCAGAGATGAAAATCATAATGAAATGGCCTCTAGGACCCTGTCACCCTAGGCTAATTCATATACATTTAAATTGGGGGTCCTTGAAATTAAAATGGCTGAGGATCAGTGGATTAAACTGTGAGTTAATTCACAGAAAATACAATGACAGACAGCCTACATTCATTTTTATAGCCCTATGTTTCTGTTCTGCCTTGTTTGTTTTTGTTCTGATAGTCACAACTGTGATATGTTCCTTGTTTTAAAATTTCTTCTTTTGTTTAGGCTACTGTGCAAATTGTTCAGCACCTTCTAACTTTGTTTTGAAAGGTGCTTTATAAATAACATTTATTTTTACTCACTTACATAACTTTTGAATGAGGGCTTGGTTTAGAAAAGCCTATATTTTGTGCTAAAGTAATATATTGAATAACATATAAATGTAGATGTTAAGGCTAGACTGGCATAGCCTATATGGCATGATGGGGCTGCAGTACTGAGGACTATGGAGATAAGTCAAGTGTAAAAAGCATTTTGTACAATTGTGTGCTTATGAACATTTACCACGTTATGTCCGCATTGATACAGAAATTAATGATTATTATGTTACTCATTTCAGAACGCGCCCAATATTACTGACATACATACAGTAGAAAAGTGTAAATTGATAAAACATGTATAATGCGCAGCTGCAACGGTCCAATATAAGACTGACCAAACACACATGTGTAAATAGAAAACATGTAGAAGCTGAACTCGTCCCTCAAAGTAAACACAACACAGAACTCTAAAATAAAATACCTCGTTACATTGACCGCTATTGTTATTATTATTATTATTACCTGTCTGGCCTCTCGTTGTGGAAAATACGTTCTTTACATTTACTTCTTGTTCTGAGCGTCGACTGTCCTTCCATCATGGCTCCACTGTTCCACACGTCTTTAGCAGTTAGCACCGCGATATATAATAACTATTATTATTATTATAAATAACAACTAAACACTAACAATATAAGCTGCAAGTGTAGAGTTGTAGTATAGTACAGTAACTATGTAGGCTATGTAGTAATATATTATAGTAGTGTACAGACTCCTGAGTGAGACGAATTGTTTGCACCAGCTGTGTTCAATCAATCAATCAATGGTCCAGTGTAGTCAGAGATGAGTCGGTCATGAACGAACGAATCAAAATAACTAGTTCTTTTTGGTGAACGAAACCGATCCGGTCACTTCCGTGAACGATCCGTTCTGCGTCCGTTCTTAATGACGGGGATTCGCCCGGCGGCTCTTCTCATTCAGAGCCTGCTCTGTTACTTTATTATGAATCATGGAATCACTATGCATTGTTATTTGTTTTATGAGCTTATGACCATGAATGTTAGTATTTTAGCTGTTTTAGTATTTTTTTTATAGTAAGCATTTTAATGACAGCATATACAAACTTTAAATTAATGTTTGTGAATTAAACTAGTATAATATTACATTATATATAACTACAACTATTATTATTATTATTACTTTATATTGCAATGTAGGCATTTATCAGGCATTAATCCATTTATCAGGCTTTATCCAGTGATCATATTCATGAGCATTAAAAATATATGAATATTCATAAATGTTTAATTTAAATGAATGAATTAATGATAGGTGGAACTATGCACAAAAACAAACTTCAGCCATTTACTTGTAAAACTGTGATGCATTTCACTCCTATGCCATATAAAGTTAGGTGTGAATCCCTAGACTCCTTCAAACCCGCTCTCAAAAAGAGCACCTACGGACAGCTGCAATGGACCCTGATGTTAACCAGTCTTGTTTTTGGCAGCAAATTTTGATTTTAGTTTTAGTCAAAGTCTCTTACTCTCTCAATAGTTTTAATTTAGTTTCAGGCACATTTTAGTCACCTGGAATGTTTTAGTGTTAGTCTAGTTTTAGTTGACTAAATATCATAAGATTTTAGTCGACTAAATCCACAGTTGATTTAGTAGACTAAAATGTACTTTGGTGAGCCGTGATGCCGTCGTGATGACTGATTTTACACTTGCTGAAAATAGCTGATCTACAAGCTCACGTGTTGCGCTGCGACACACAAGTTTGTAGATCTCAGCTATTTTCAGCATGCAATCAAGTGTAAAATGACTTATACTGGATCTCTTCCTATAGCATTTTAAAGTTTAGTTTTTATCTGTTGACAAAATTGTTAGTATATTTAGTCATCAGTTTTAGTAATCATAGCTTACAGTTTCATTTAGTCAGTGAAAAATGAAAAAATCGATGAACATTTTTCGTCTTAGGGCCGATTCATACTCCTATTTTAGAGCCGAATAAAAGTCGGTTCGGCGCTGTAGAGCCTACAATGTGACGTCATTTGGCTCTGTAGAGACTACAATGTGACGTCATTGGGCTCTGTAGAGCCTACAATGTGACGTCATTTGGCTCTGTAGAGCCTACAATTTGACGTCATTTGAGGTTCAGGGGGGGGGCGGGGACCGTCCTAAAGTCGGCTCTTCGGTGCTACTGAAAATTTCTGACGAGTCGAAATCATTTGGGCACTACAGCGCCGAAACAGCGGTAAAATAGGAGTATGAATCGGCCCTTAGTTTTAGTCAACGAAATCAACACTGATGTAAACAAGTGTTTTTTCTGGTTTTATCGTCGTAGCAGTAGATTTTGTATTGACCTGTATACTTTTGTTCTACATACTGTGAAATAAACATTTCAATCAATCAATCATACATGCTGTACCTGTTGATCACAGACTGATTCTACTGTCCTCTGGCTGGCTGAAGTGTGTAGAACATCTCAGTGTGAACATTCTGCCAAAAT
This sequence comes from Protomyctophum parallelum, assembly GCF_964188405.1. Taxonomy (NCBI): domain Eukaryota; kingdom Metazoa; phylum Chordata; class Actinopteri; order Myctophiformes; family Myctophidae; genus Protomyctophum; species Protomyctophum parallelum. The sequence goes on along the minus strand of NC_139706.1, from coordinate 52,942,090 downwards.
AACAGAGCTACAAGCTCTTGCAGTGACATGAATGTAAAGTGCATTATTATAAACTGTGTATTATAAGATTATATATTTTTTAAGTGAATGGTTGGAGTCGTCTGGTGATAACAAATAAAAATGGCAGTCACAGAAAAGCTATTTCTACATCTTCATTTATGTTTGCAAGTGATGAATTGTTACTTCATGCACCCACCAGAAATATACTTCTAATCAGTGTTTCCCATTGAAAGATAATGTGCTGAAAATGATGAGCAATGTTCAAAAAGTCCCATCTAACATGAATGCCACCATTATCGAAAAACATACTTCTAATGAGACGCGCCCGAGAAGAGCGGCAGATGAAGAGATGTGTGGAAATGTACACATGGTGGGCATCGATGACGACGAGGAAGATGGACAGACATTCAGTATTTATTTATTTTGTTGTTGATGTTATTAAGTGATCTTCATTTCTTGTTTTCTTACATGCATACTATGCAGTTTATTATTATTATTATTAAGAACTGCAATAAGTAACGGAAGTAAAAACAATAGGATCCCAATAATAACTTGGACAGGTGTTTTGAATTGTACAGTTTTATTTCCATCAGTGATCACTAGACTACGGAGCAGGTCCTTCCCACCACCCACATGGGCCTGCGTGGTCTTGGAAGATTTCAGACAGATCAATTCAGCAGCCGCCTGCATGACACATGGAGGAAGAAGAGGATTATGTCTCAAGTAGCCTGAGCTAACGCTAGACATTTCTGGCCTAGATGGGAGGGTCGCGGCTCAGAAAAACGCGCACCCTGATTGGATCTCATCGATCTGTCCGTCACCCCCGGCCCCTCCTCTCCCCCCTAGTGCAGCGCAACGTCACATCATTTGGAGCGACGCCCACCCGGAAGGGTTGACTCCCACTTTTAGACCAGAGCGGCCAATGCGTTCCTCCAGGCTTTCAATTTTTGCACCAACAAAAATGAAAGCCTGGTACCGAGGCTATGTCTCAAGAGATGGAACTCTGTACTAGAAATAGGCCTACGTAGTATTGTCACCGCTGAATTAACCCAATAACCCACTATACTGTAGACTGTTATCCATTATCTGAATAATCAGACTCGTGTAGGAGCATAGCCAGAGGTCAAGTACTGAGCACATCAGAAACAGGCAAAGATGTATACGGCCTGGTTCTATAGCCAAGCTTTGATGTTGCTTGCCCTCTGCTGCACCGTTTCCTGGGTCCAGGAATGTCTTTTACTCCAATTTAGCAATCCTGACTCTCACGGTATGGTAGCAATCTCTGAACAGTTTTGAGGGTGTGTGTTCTTGTCACTAAACTGCCCCTCTCTGCTACCTTTCCCCATGATCAATCTGAAGTTTGTATTGCGTGCCTGCGTGCGTGCGTGCATTTGTGTGTGTGTGTGTGTGTGTGTGCGTGTGTACACACCCGGTTGACCTGTTGACAGGTTGACCTGTGTGCGGAGACATGCACACTCTGGCTCCCAGGCCCTTCTTGAGGGCGTTGATCAGAGGGTATTTTCCCTGGCCACAAAAAGTGCCACTGAAGTCGTCCTGGTCAAGAGTCCAGACCATGGCTCCACCAAAACCACTCCTCTTCAGCCAGCCAACCTGTACCAGTTAACAGTAACCAGTTAACCTGTACCTGTAACAGTGTACCAGCCAACCTGTACCAGTGCGTTAAAATAAATGACAAAAGCAGGAACTAGAAATTATCTTATCGAGCTGCCACCTTGCGCTTCGCACACAAGTTGGCCATGAATGGCCTACTTGTGCGCGAGCAGAGCACGCAACTTATATCTGACGCTTGTAACTTCCTCCCTCATAAATAACTTAAATCTGTTACGTCATCCACACATGTCACACATGTTTTTAGATAAACATACATAGTTACGTCATCACCCAATCCCTGATTGGCCGAGCGATGCCACCAACACACAACACCAAAGACAATACACATTCCCTGATCCCGGACATACGAATACAATACTTGCGCCGCTCTGCTCGCGCAAGTAACTAGTAGTGTCTACAAATCTGAGCGATTATGTGAAATGCTGCTATGCACCTTGCCCTGATAGCTGACAACGTTGTCGAATCCAACCCAGGTCTGGCTGTTGTAGGCGTAAGGCACCTGCTGGGCGACATCCCAGACGTCTGTGACTCCTTGCTGGTTCAGGAAGTGGCAGATCTGAATGAAGCAGAGACAAGCCATTAGAAACAAATGTGAAATCTATACTGTATGTATTAGTTTCTATATAGAACGCAAAACCTTGTTGCACTGGAGAAGTGTACAATCTCTGCCTCTGACATGGCTGTACAAGTCTATTTATGTGCAGTTTGTTTTGGTGAATGCACGTCACCTTTTGCCTACATTTCCACCTATAAGAAAACATCTGATATTTAACGGCGACCGCAAACATAAAATATAAATGTACAGTAAGAAAACATACTTTTCGTAAGCGAGGATCATATCGTTTTAAAAAATTAGGCACATCTAGCTTGTTTTGACACAAAAAGAAGAATCCAAGATATTAGCGTTCAAAAAGGGGTGGGGGGGGGGGGGTTTCCAGCTGACCGCTACCGGAGTGTTATGAGGGCATACTAGACGCAGTTGATCACCGTAATCAATTGATATTAAAATAGGCGTCAAAAGGCTTAATTGGCGACGGTGAGTTAAATACCTCATAGTAGGCCCAGGTTCCAGGGTGAGTTAAATACCTCATATTAGGCCCAGGTTCCAGGGTGAGTTAAATACCTCATAGTAGGCCCAGGTTCCAGGGTGGGTTAAATACCTCATAGTAGGCCCAGGTTCCAGGGTGAGTTAAATACCTCATAGTAGGCCCAGGTTCCAGGGTGAGTTAAATACCTCATATTAGGCCCAGGTTCCAGGGTGAGTTAAATACCTCATATTAGGCCCAGGTTCCAGGGTGAGTTAAATACCTCATAGTAGGCCCAGGTTCCAGGGTGAGTTAAATACCTCATAGTAGGCCCAGGTTCCAGGGTGAGTTAAATACCTCATAGTAGGCCCAGGTTCCAGGGTGAGTTAAATACCTCATAGTAGGCCCAGGTTCCAGGGTGAGTTAAATACCTCATAGTAGGCCCAGGTTCCAGGGTGAGTTAAATACCTCATATTAGGCCCAGGTTCCAGGGTGAGTTAAATACCTCATAGTAGGCCCAGGTTCCAGGGTGAGTTAAATACCTCATAGTAGGCCCAGGTTCACAGGGTGAGTTAAATACCTCATAGTAGGCCCAGGTTCCAGGGTGAGTTAAATACCTCATAGTAGGCCCAGGTTCACAGGGTGAGTTAAATACCTCATATTAGGCCCAGGTTCCAGGGTGAGTTTAATACCTCATAGTAGGCCCAGGTTCCAGGCGTGGCGGTGAATTGACCGGCAGGTCCAGGTCCAGTGCTTGGAGCACCGATACCGGTGTTGGAAGAGGAAGCCAGTTTGAAGGTGTTACCATAGGTGGCGAAACCAACCAGCAGCTTCTCAGCTGGGGCGCCCTGGTTCTTCCAGTAGTTCATAGCGTAGTTCTATAATATGGACAAGGAAACAATATACAGCATACAGTAGCCTTTCAGCACACATTTATTGTCCCCGTGCTGTCCTTGAACAGTGGTGAGTTGTCTACTACCATCTTCCATCCTTGTATTCTGACATTATCTGACCGACACTCCAGAGCGAGTGAAAATCTTTTATAACCACCAGCAGTCCAGCAGCACCTATCCCTTCCTTCAGCGCACCCGCGAGTGTGTGCGTGTGTGTGTGCGTGCGCGCGTGCATGTGTGAGTTTGCATGTGTGTGGATTGTATAGGCTAAGTGAGGAGTTGGACAACGTTAACAACAAACGTTTTCAAATAGTTTTTCTCAGGTCTTTAGTGGCGTTTTCTTTCAGCGTCTCTGTGTCTCCAGTCCTGTTGTTGGCATAACTCTACTGTACTGTCTATGTCTGCGACGCACGGGTGAGTCAAATTATTAATTCATGCGGGACCTGCGTGTCATGAAAAACACTGACCCGCGCAACACTAGTGCACACGCATTTCGCCTTGTGCCTGGAGGGACGCTGAAGGTTGCCTATAGCAACCTGGGCGAGGTATAGAGGTTAAAGAGGTATGTGCTTGGCTTCTGCCGGTCCATTTTGATATAAAGGTTCGGCTATCAAAGGGTAATTATGATAACCCGCGGTGCCGCGGTTTCATGGCGACGAGGTTAATTATGAAATTCGGTATGTTTCTCGGGATTCTGCTCTGAAGATGCCCGCCACCATCGGATTTAATTTCGCCGAAAACGTGTCTTCCAAGCGGTCTGTCGCGGTACGGGTCTGTACTATGAACCAATGGGGTTCACTGTGTTTTGAATGTGGAGGAACCTCCACACTCACCACGTTGAAGTACATCATGGCACCCTTGTCAGCTGGGCCCTGCCACACAGGACTGTTCTCTCCAGTAACGTGCGCCCAGGGGCCGTGGAAGTCGTAGGTCATCACATGGATGTAGTCCAGGGTACTGATGATGAAAGGATGTACAGGAGTCAGGGGGATTTGAAGAAAATATTAGTGAAAGTGCATAGGACAACCAGGAAGGTCCAATTGTTCCGAAATCTATGATATAATTTTCTTTTTTTTCTTTCTTTTTTTAAGGTCCCGCACACACTGTCTGGGGAAACTGCTTAACCCTTGGAATGCCAGTCCCAATTTTTTTGTTTGGGTAACAAATTGGCATATTTTTAATTCATCGTTTTAACATACAAGAAAGATCTGGTGGATTGAAGAGATGTTTTTTTTTGTTCATTCATTGCAAATGTATTCTCTTGATTCGCCACCAGATGGCGGGAAAGCATCATTATGCTGATTTTGGCTAAAATAGACGGATCTTCCTAAGTCACTTCCGGTTGAACGATCAACAACATCCTGTAGTATTTTGACCCTAGTCAATAGTTTGGCTGGTCCGGATTGCTAAGCTAATGCTATATTTTTCATAACTAAGTCAAATTAACCTCAAATCAACCCCAAAAGATCGCAAAATATCACATTTTTTACACCGACGCACATAGAGACGGCGCGCGTGCACGATAGCGCACGATCACGCGGATTTCGGCCGTTTTTTGGTAAATTACATCCAACATTAGTGATATTAGCGAAAAAATATTATTTTTTGCTCTTTTGACCCCGCGATAACTGATATTGATTGTCATTCCGTTTTTTCCGTTAACGGGAGGTTTAGCTTTCGTTGCACCAGACTGTATGACGGAAGCATGAAAATTGTAGGAGCTCAACAGACACAAATACTATATATTACTATTATATAGCCTATAATGCCCATGCAGCCAAATACTTGTTTGTGTGTTATTGTGGCAGTTCACCCTGCCACTGAGGATTTATTGGACGAGTCCGACCTGTATTAAGTTCTGATTATGTTATTTCTAATGTAACAGGAGGGTCGGGACACAAATGGGTTAAAGTTTGAATTATTATGTATTGTATGTTGCAGAGATTTATATTATTTTGGGATGTGTATGATTATGGGTTGATTGCTAATTGCTTGTTGTCTCCATCGAGCAACCATCAGCTGTGGGGTGTGGGGAACATACCAACAGTATGAGGGTTTTACAGTATGGCAGTAACCTGTTTTTCTCATTGTTTAGATATGGTTAAGTGATTGAATAAGTGATGTATTATAATAATGTGATGAATATGTGTTGTCCCTGGACATTATGAAATACTGGTGTAAATTGTGGAATCAATTCAGGGTGGTATGTTCCAGTGGGAGGGGCTGTGGAGGTGGAAGGAGCGAGGGCCATCTGTCCAGTATTAAATGTAAATACTTTTGTTTGAGTGAATAAAGACGAACATCTCTGCATCACGGACTGCCTGGAGGTTATTAGTGTGGTTGCAACCAGACTCTAGTAATTGCAACACTTTATTATTCCATTGGATTAGTCTTTTGTTTGACACACTACTCCTCCCACAATTTTGACTGTACGCACTTGAGCCATATGTCAAATTGACCGGAAAAAATAAATGTAACCGTTTGTCGCAAAAACATTAATTTTGGGGGTTAAGTCCCCTCCGAATTACTTACGCATGATCACAGGGGTGACGCGACATTGTAATTGGCTGGCAATATTAGTGGGAAGGGCATATGTAAGCCACTGCGGCAACCACACTCTGCAATATTTTGAAATTGCGAATTTACTAGTTTATATACATTTTCCCGGTTTTGCACACTACCCGCACTAGGCAAGTGTGACAGTTATCTATACTGACGCTCCGAGCTTGGAAATTTCGTATCCAGCGTCGATCACTCCCTTGTCGGCAGCTACGGCAGCGGTGAGCATCAGACGAGGTTGGCCATTCGGTCGACCTTCCCATTCGAAGGAATACAACAGCTCCTGCAGAGAGACAGGAGGTGGTGAAGAGAAAGATTTCCAACATTTCAAGGTGCCATTAAGGTGGTTATGTCTTGTAACATGACAGAAGGCTGACCTGACACAGGGCGGTGAAGCGAGCCTTGTCCTCAGGTGGGGAGCCACGAGAGCCTGGGTACTCCCAGTCGATGTCCAGACCATCAAAGCCGTACTTACGCAGGAACTGGATCGTGGTTTGGATGAAGATCCAACGGTTAGGACGACTGGAGACCATGGATGTGAACCTGGGGGGAGGGGGGGGGGGGGGGGAGAGAGAGAGAGAGAGAGAGAGAGAGAGAGAGAGAGAGAGATTCATCCAAAAGAGTAAAAGAAAGAGTGCCTTTACAGTATGTAAGTATGTGAGAACTGTTTAAGTGCCAGGGACGTAATCCCGTAAGCCCGACGTCTTTGCAATGAGTGCCAAATACGACAAGACGTAATTAAAAAAAAAAGAAAAAATATATTTTTTTTCTTAAACGCCCTCTTTTTTATAATGGGAGAATTGGCACTCAGAGCAACCAGGTGGCGCTGAAGGAGTTTTAATACTCACTGAGAAGTTCCTACGTTCCATCCACCAACAGCCAGCAGGGTCTTCAGATTGCTGCTATCGCTGCTAAAATGACATGCACATTTTATGATAAAATATAATGTTTACACTTTCAGAACGTACGTGTGTGTGTGTGTGTGTGTGTGTGTGTGTGTGTGTGCGCTCACGGGACTCTCTTGAGATTTTGGAGCTGTCCATAGAGAGACTCATCGTTCCACTCAGTGGTCGTGATCACGTTGTTGTGTATTCCAGCGAAGGCATAGACGATGTGGTTACAGAGACACGGGTCGATGTCTGTGGGCATGAACTTCCCAGCACCGTGACGGTACTGTCCCCAGTTGGTGAAGTAACATGAGAGGATGTAGGAGGATCCTGCAAGGGACGAGTGTCAAAATAAGGGCTTGTTGTTGATGTTTTTGTCTTTTGCCGTTTGAGAGCAACACACCAAGTGGACAAAGTCTTACCTAGCTGCACGTGCAGCAGGAGAGCCAGTCCTGCAGAGAGAGAGAGAGAGAGAGAGAGAGAGAGAGAGAGGAAAAGGAGTGGTGGTTGGGTCAGTAAGGACAAGCACTAAGATTTATCCTCCGGTTATTAATCTATTATGATACATAAATCCTGTTACTATATGGATCATACTGTTAAACAACAGTTTGGAACAGAAAAGTAGATCCGTTTCATGGTAAATCTAAAGATACAGTTCATTTCCTCTGCTGCTCGGCACAGAAAAATGTTTTCCTCGATAGCAATTAACTCGACTTACCAACGCAGATGAGAAGCTTGCCCATGGTGCGTCTGTACAACTGAAGGCCAGAAGCCTCTTATATACCTTATATTCCTCTCCATATCTGTAAAACGGTTTGATCTGTTTGATAATGTTCGTTATTCTGATAAATCATTTGTTTGGTCAGGAGTTAATTGCCCTTTTCAGTTTTCCACTGGCGTTGTTAATTGTGCCGATAACATTCAAGTGTTATTCAACAATGATATGATTTGCAGACATTTAGAAGTCAAATGAAGGTTATACAGGTTTGTACACATTCCACCGCACGCACTTTTACAAGGCTGTGAAAGATGATGATGATTCAAGTTTCTTTATTAGGAAAAAAAGACGCCTTGAGATGTACCATCTCGTTTTCACAGATACATGTTACAACATTATTGTACATGTAAACAATAAAACAAAACAAATGACATACAACATACATGGACGAGACAAAACACTAAACATTTCAGACCAAAATAATGAAATAAAGAAATAAACATATGGCATATTTACCGATAGCAAGAACATACAACTTTAAAGAAACACTTTTAAAAACTGTGAATGTTGGGATGGATCTAATGTTAGCTGGTAAATTATTCCAGTCTGTAGGGGCTTTAAAAGAAAAGGAATGTTTACCAAATTCAATACTAACCAAAGGAACAGTAAAGTTTCTGTCCTGTCTTACAGTGGAGAATAACTATAAATTAGACTAAAGTAGACATGGAAAGGCTACTGTTGCATATTAACACAAATGTGGTCAATCTTTTGTTTAATGTTCTTTTTATCTGGATGATAAGAAAAGATAAGCAACACACACACACACACACACACACACACACACACACGGACGCACGCACCCACGCACGGTGGAGGTTGGGGTGGAGGAGGATGGCAAATTTGAAGAATAGCGAAAATAGCCAATCTACAAGTGCAGCTGTACTCAAAACCCATGCTTGGTCTGTCGTGGAGCAGAACAAACAAACAACAGTTTCAGTGTTATGCAGAGGCTGGTCTCCACTCCTGAAACTACGTTGGATAAATTCATGTGTTTCAGTGCTGCTGTAATCACACACACAATTTTACCATGCTGTTTGTTATTTTCTGTCGTTGAATAATGCATAATGCATAAAGTTGAATAATCAAGGTGTTTTAATGACTTAAAGTGTACATTCACTTGAAAAGTCTAGCCAGAAATGATGTTCATAATGCAATTCGACCAATTCGTCTTCTTAGGTCACATTCATACAAGAGAGTTTTGCTGCGATTAAAACGAATCCTGCTGTGCATTTTCAGAAAGTGCACTTCGTTTGGCAGGTGTGAAGGCTCATTCGAATCAAAGAACCGCATTATACTCCGAGCAGAAACGGGGGTTTCGCTTCGCTTCCAATCGCACTTGATTACGATTCGGTGCAGGTGTGAATGCAGTAAATAAAGGAAATGAAGCAAACAATGTGGCGGATGAGGAGCTGAACACAGTTGGAGACAGAGAAGGCATATTTCACGCAGCGCAAAGATGTCCCGTTACCGTGGATAGACGTGGTCGAATGAGGAGACTGAAGCCCTGATTGAAATGAGGACGAGTACATTAATCAATTGCTTAAGAAAACACATAAACACTGTAACACAGTGTAATAGTATTATAGCCTACAGAATATTCTGTCTGTCTGTGCGTGCCGTAAACATGGAGTGCTGTCACTGTGTGGGGACTAGTGGGGAGTAGGAACTTTCATCTCAATAAATGTGTAAACATTTTGCGCTGCTGTCTGTTATATCAGTGCGCTCAGCGCTGTGCCTCCATGCCCAAAAGAACAGAGTGTGGCTGCGTGCATATAGTGAGAGAGCGAGAGAGAGGGGGGGGGTCCAGTCCCAGACGGCACGACACATGCACGTTATGAGTATAATTTTATCACCATAGATTTCACTGTGTAGGCTAGTTTATGAATGGAACACATTGATAAAGGTCCCCCCTGCTGCGTTTCCAATTGCTGCGGATGACAGTGTGAAGGCAAACCGCAGCAAATTAAATATGCAAGAATCCCAAATTCTCCGCCCATACGCATTGAGTCTACCGAAGTATTGGGTGAGAATGTGACCTTAGTGGCTCAGTGGTGTTTAGTGAATATTTATTTAGTTATTATTATTATGATTTGGAGAATATGACCAAGAAAAATCTAAATATGTTTTATACTGTGCATAAATGCATGGCCGAAGGTAGGTATGGGTGAGTGTTTCCCAAACATTGATTGATTTATTTATTTATTGATCGATAAACTACTGACATATCATGACAGTATATTATGGTCAGTAATGTCAGTATCATGGTAATTGTCATGGTCAGTATCATGGTCAGTGTCATGGTCGGTATAATGTCAGTATCATGATAACATGATAACATAACATGTCAAATCTACATGTCACGTTGCATTGTGACAAGTTTTGGGCTTTTCAGGATGCAACACCGTCTTACAATGGAGTATAGGCCTAACTATAAATGGCCGGGGAAACTCCCCACTGTCAGGTGAAAAGAAGCAGCTTGGACTCCTCATGCATAGAAGGAAGCATGAGGTCAGTCCGCTGCCCCCCCCCCCAGGTTGGCAGAGGAAGTGTAGCACCCAGGATTACATTAGATAATCGACACTGGGTGAAAAAAATATTAGCAAAATCGTGGGATAAAAATTCTTCAAAAAAAGAGTTTATAAATTAGATTAAAGTAGACATGGAAAGGCTACTGATGCATAATAACACAAATGTAGTCAATCTTTGCTTATCATCCAGATAAAAAAACATGAAACAAGTTGTTTCATGTTCTTTTTATCTGGATGATAAGCAAAGATAAGCAAACAACACACAATTCAGAAACCACGCCTCATTTGACTGCAGAGTTAATGAAAAAAAGGTCTAGGATTAAATGAAGAAAATATTGGCTCTTACATAATAAATTACTGCTTAATACGTCAAAGTGGTTTATTATGATTTTTGGTACTAGTCCTAAACTCAAATCCATAACAGATTCCTTTACTATAACCAGTAATGATGGCACGGCTTTGCAAAAAGCTGACAACATTAAATATATCACCGTATGGTTGGACCCAGAACTCGCATTCAAATCTCACATTAACCATGTTTAAAAAAAAGGTTAACTTCGGAATAAATGCTTTATATAGATCCAGAAACTGCTTTTCACTCAGTGTACGCAAGAAACTGGCTTTATTAGTACTTCCACTATTTGACTATTGTGATGTGGTTTATCAAAATGCCTCGAAATCTGATCTTGTTCCGCTTAACACTGCATACAATAGACTGTCGATTTGTCCTTGGCTGTCCTTTTCTCACACACCATTGCATAATGTACGGCAGACTTCAATGGACACCTTTACATATCTGAAGACACAAGCACTGGCTTCAACTGGTTTTTAAATGTATCTATTTAAATTATCCTATTTACCTCAAACGCTATTTAACTTTTATTCCTTCAACACAGTTGAAAGAGTTAGATGTGTAGATGACCGTATTATCGGCAAAAAGCTGGGAAAACTGCGTCTAAAAATTGATGGCAGATTGTTCACATAAATAGAAAAAAGAAGGGGTCCTAAAGTTGACCCCTGGGGCACACCTTTAACCCATTCTGACCTGAGATCAGATTCATACGAGGTTTTCCACTGGACACACTGGGTCTGATTAACCCATTCTGACCTGAGATCAGATTCTAAAAAATGCCAGTCGCTCTTCGATTTTTCAAAAAATAGCAGACCTACAAGCTCGTATCGCGCCACTCGGTGGCGCGATATGAGCTTGTAGATCTGCTATTTTTAAATAGCTAAAGCATAACATGATGCTGACACCAAAATGGGTGCCCGGTCAGAATGGGTTAACACCTAAAAAAGGTTGAACTTCTAGAAGTAATGTTTCTCAACGGGCGGTACAGTCCCGCATGGGGCACAGGTGGTGGTGTGTGCTAGAGTTGAGAACTCTAGTCCACAGAGGCTGGCAGAAGGACTATGGGAATGGAGTCAATGTTCCCTGCTGGTTCATTCATGGTAATGAACTCTAGTCCACAGAGGCTGGCAGAAGGACTGTGGGAATGGAGTAAATGTTCCCTGCTGGTTCATTCATGGTAATGAACTCTAGTCCACAGAGGCTGGCAGAAGGACTGTGGGAATGGAGTCAATGTTCCCTGCTGGTTCATTCATGGTAATGAACTCTAGTCCACAGAGGCTGGCAGAAGGACTGTGGGAATGGAGTCAATGTTCCCTGCTGGTTCATTCATGGTAATGAACTCTAGTCCACAGAGGCTGGCAGAAGGACTGTGGGAATGGAGTCAATGTTCCCTGCTGGTTCATTCATGGTAATGAACTCTAGTCCACAGAGGCTGGCAGAAGGACTGTGGGAATGGAGTCAATGTTCCCTGCTGGTTCATTCATGGTAATGAACTCTAGTCCACAGAGGCTGGCAGAAGGACTGTGGGAATGGAGTCAATGTTCCCTGCTGGTTCATTCATGGTAATGAACTCTAGTCCACAGAGGCTGGCAGAAGGACTGTGGGAATGGAGTCAATGTTCCCTGCTGGTTCATTCATAGTAATGGACTCTAGTCCACAGAGGCTGGCAGAAGGACTGTGGGAATGGAGTCAATGTTCCCTGCTGGTTCATTCATGGTAATGAACTCTAGTCCACAGAGGCTGGCAGAAGGACTGTGGGAATGGAGTCAATGTTCCCTGCTGGTTCATTCATGGTAATGAACTCTAGTCCACAGAGGCTGGCAGAAGGACTGTGGGAATGGAGTCAATGTTCCCTGCTGGTTCATTCATAGTAATGGACTCTAGTCCACAGAGGCTGGCAGAAGGACTGTGGGAATGGAGTCAATGTTCCCTGCTGGTTCATTCATGGTAATGGAACAGGCCTCCTAGATGGAGATGCCTCAGAGTACATCGTGTCTGGCCTGTTTAAGACTTAAGCAATATTACACGAGAGGGTGTTGTTTAACGTGATTATTGCCACGACAGTGATGCGGTAAGGAACGAGACAAAGTCGAGTTCCGCAAGCATCACTGAATACTTTTCCGAGAACGGGAGAGAGACAGACCCCCCCCCCATCCTCCTCCTCGGGAGAAACCATGTAGAAACAGGAGGGGAGGGGGGAATCGAGTGTTGTGGTGTTGGGTGAAATGTGACTCTTCTATTCACACACTAGATCATGGGCGCGTCCATTTTAGATCCCCTGACATCTACACGTAAAGGAAGCGGCCCGCCCATAGACCGCCGCCACTTTTCAGGAGGGGGGGGGGGGGGGGGATCTTTGAAGATGCGATCGGGGTTATTTATATATTGTCCGGTCGCATAGAAAGATGAACTAAAGTATTCAATAAAAAAGTTATATTTGCGTATAGATCGCGTCATCCGCAAACGGCGATCGGCTGACAAATGACGTATAGCTACTTACTTAGCAAATTAAGTGTTAAAAGAGACTTTTTGCAGCTAATAGCTCTTTTGTTAAAGAAAAAGAAAAAAAAGCTAGACTTTGTTGAGTGAAAGAGAGATGGGGTGAAATGGGGCAGGGATGGAACCCAGGATGTTTTTTGATTTAGTGGGAAGTGTGCACTGGTTGAGACACATGGTTTGGCTGGCAGAGCCCTGATAGGTTCAGTATAACATGGTTTGGCTGGCAGAGCCCTGATAGGTTCAGTAAAACATGGTTTGGCTGGCAGAGCCCTGATAGGTTCAGTCAGTGTGTGTAGTTTTCACCACCGTACCGTACCGATGACCTGGAGGTACTGTCGGACGACGCTCTGGGGGTCAGGACCCAAGAAGACGTAGAGGTCCAGGATTCCACCGATGGTCACCCAGGTGAGAGCAGGAGCAGGCTGCAGGATCACCTCTGTACTCACACAGCACAGTTAATAAGTACATTACAGCCTACAGGATCACCTCTGTACTCACACAGCACAGTTAATAAGTACAGTACAGCCTACAGGATCACCTCTGTACTCACACAGCACAGTTAATAAGTACATTACAGCCTACAGGATCACCTCTGTACTCACACAGCACAGTTAATAAGTACATTACAGCCTACAGGATCACCTCTGTACTCACACAGCACAGTTAATAAGTACATTACAGCCTACAGGATCACCTCTGTACTCACACAGCACAGTTAATAAGTACATTACAGCCTACAGGATCACCTCTGTACACACACAGCACAGTTAATAAGTACATTACAGGCTGCAGGATCACCTCTGTACTCACACAGCACAGTTAATAAGTACATTACAGGCTGCAGGATCACCTCTGTACACACACAGCACAGTTAATAAGTACATTACAGCCTACAGGATCACCTCTGTACTCACACAGCACAGTTAATAAGTACATTACAGCCTACAGGATCACCTCTGTACTCACACAGCACAGTTAATAAGTACATTACAGCCTACAGGATCACCTCTGTACTCACACAGCACAGTTAATAAGTACATTACAGCCTACAGGATCACCTCTGTACTCACACAGCACAGTTAATAAGTACATTACAGCCTACAGGATCACCTCTGTACTCACACAGCACAGTTAATAAGTACAGTACAGCCTACAGGATCACCTCTGTACACACACAGCACAGTTAATAAGTACATTACAGCCTACAGGATCACCTCTGTACTCACACAGCACAGTTAATAAGTACATTACAGGCTACAGGATCACCTCTGTACTCACACAGCACAGTTAATAAGTACATTACAGCCTACAGGATCACCTCTGTACTCACACAGCACAGTTAATAAGTACATTACAGCCTACAGGATCACCTCTGTACTCACACAGCACAGTTAATAAGTACATTACAGCCTACAGGATCACCTCTGTACACACACAGCACAGTTAATAAGTACATTACAGGCTGCAGGATCACCTCTGTACTCACACAGCACAGTTAATAAGTACATTACAGGCTGCAGGATCACCTCTGTACACACACAGCACAGTTAATAAGTACATTACAGCCTACAGGATCACCTCTGTACTCACACAGCACAGTTAATAAGTACATTACAGCCTACAGGATCACCTCTGTACTCACACAGCACAGTTAATAAGTACATTACAGCCTACAGGATCACCTCTGTACTCACACAGCACAGTTAATAAGTACATTACAGCCTACAGGATCACCTCTGTACTCACACAGCACAGTTAATAAGTACATTACAGCCTACAGGATCACCTCTGTACTCACACAAGTGACATCCCAGTAGTACCCGTGACATTAATAAAGTGATGTCCAGGTTTACCCATGATATTAATAATCTGATATCCAGGTACCCATGACATTAATAATGTACCCATGGCATTAATAAGCTGATATCCAGGTTTACCCATGACATTAATAAGCTGATATCCAGGTACCTATGACATTAATAACGTACCCATGGCATTAATAAGCTGATATCCAGGTACCTATGACATTAATAACGTACCAGTGGCATTGCTGTCGAGCAGGAAGACTCCATGGGCCAGACCATCCTCTTCTTGTACCAGGTAGAATGGATGGGAGCCGTACAGATTAGCATCGCTCTACAGACAATAACATGAAATAAACAACTATCCATACCGTACCTTTCTTTTAAATCAGAACGTGGAATGGTTCATGCTGATCATTTAGCAATATTTCTGTTATATTTCACACTGCTTCGCTTTTCACAAAAGGTTCCCACTGAGATCAGAAATCTCTTATACAAGAGACACTGGCTATGGAGAGCTGAAATGTGACATGAACCCATTTTGGTGTTTGGTGTTGTTATACTTTAGCTATTGAAAAATAGCAGATCTACACGCTCATAGCGCGGCACCGAGCTTGTAGGTCTGCTATTTTTGAAGAATCGTGAAAATGTAGTGCAAATCTTTGAATATATATTCGTTCAGACGTTTTTAACTCAAATCTTTGCTTCTAGGGAGGGGGTTCCCTAGAACAACATATTTTCAGATGGGGGTCGGAAAATTGTCATGATTTAGGAAGACATTTTTTAAATGTCGACGTCAGGCCTAAAGGGGTTAAGAGATGTGCATTAACTCCACAGACTCACGCACTGTCGTCTCCGATCCACAGATCGTGACTTTTTGATTGATTGAAATATTTATTAATTAACAGTTTGCAGAATTACAGTACATTTCAAGCACAAACTCAATACAAAGACTGTTAACTGTGAGTGGACGACCCAATTAAGCATTACACTTGTTTACAACAGGGTCCACTTTGTTCAATTCATCAAAACATTTAGAGACGTACAAATAGACACTTCTATATAGTTAAAGAACAGAACAGGAATTCATCATAAAGGAAGCAAAAAGGGAAAAGATACATATACAGTGAGGGGAAATGGGGGGGGGGGGTGATTCAGATTTTACAGGGGCCAGTTTCGAATTGCAGCCGTCCGTAGGTGCCCTTTGAGAGCAGTTTTGAAGGAGTCAAGGGATTCACATGTCTTAATGACTGTTGGTAGGGCGTTCCACATTTTGGTGGCATAGGAGCGAAAATAATTTAGTCCCTTGTTTGTGCCGAATCTGGGTTGTACATGGTTTGTTGACTCACGTGAGGGGCCACGTCTCTGATCCACAGCGTGAGGGAGGTCCAGTTGAGGTCCAGGGTGAGAGGGGCGTAGTGTTCCCCCAGGCCGGTCACCAGCGAGGAGGCCAGAGCAATGGACAGCTGCAGGTACTGGTCAGCAAACGGCAGCGGAGCCACCGTGCTGTTCACGCTATAGTGACCGGTCCGAGACACAACAGGAAAGACACACGCAGCAAACAGGCAAACAGGAGACATTAACTGAGGATGTCTTCTAAATCCAACGAGTTTTTTTTCTGAAAAACCCATGTTTCTTTATCAGTTGTGTTCACACCATAGAGCACCGAAGTCTGACGTCACTTTCAGTAGAGGGCGTCAGTCCCCAGGTTCATGTATTTTTTTAGTTGCATTGAAATCGCCATAGGAGGATTTTTAGATTGCTTCATATAAGAACTGTGTTTGAAAAATGAACATGTCATCCCGGCCGCTTCACTCATATGGATATGAAGAATCAACTGACTGAGAGAAAACGCTAATGTTACTGCTGCTGAATTAGTTACATTTTCTCTAGAAGCAGACTGTATCATATATGAGTGACTGACTGTTGCAAACGATACAGAGACACCTCCCTGACAATAACGCAGAGACAGCTTGTTTATTTTTGGACCACAACGCTTATAGTAGACGATATTAAGATCACCCCATGTTATTCTCCATAGAGAAATTATTTCCGCGAACCAGGGGAATCGAAGGGATGAGCGAGTTACGTCAGGACTTCGGTGCTAGAATATATATTCAAAGATTTGCACTCGTTTTCAAAATAATTATACTCGGTGCCGTGCTATATGAGCTTGTAGATCTGCTATTTTTCAGCAGCTTAAGTATAACATAATGCTTAAAAAACACCAAATGGGGTTCCCGTCCTGAATGGGTTAAAACCTTACTGCAGAAATGTGTCACGTGTGAACCTCAATAACCTGAACAAGTACTGTACGGAACCAGTGTTGTTTTTGGCAGCGTCTCTTGAATAGTTTTCATTTAGCCGTTACATTTTAGTCAACGGGAATGTCTTAGTGTTAGTCTGTTGTGAGCTTGTAGATCTGCTATTAACCAGAACCCTGGACAACGCTCCACACGTCCCAGACTCTTCTCCCTTCTCTAAAACACCCTGGACAACGCTCCACACGTCCCAGACTCTTCTCCCTTCTCTAAAACACCCTGGACAACGCTCCACACGTCCCAGACTCTTCTCCCTTCTCTAAAACACCCTGGACAACGCTCCACACGTCCCAGACTCTTCTCCCTTCTCTAAAACACCCTGGACAACGCTCCACACGTCCCAGACTCTTCTCCCTTCTCTAAAACGCCCTGCTATGTATGTAGTTCCTCACCTCAGGACAGTTCTTGTCGATGTCGGTCAGGTCTTTGGACAGCGTGGACAGATGTCTTTCTGCAGATGCCAGAGAGTCGTGGAATAAATCTCCATTCCTTCGACTCTGCACGGCTCGATTCGACGCACCTCACTGAACAGCCTCTCTGCCCGAAAGAAAATACAATATATAATTGCCGTGAAGTTGCTTGATTAAGTATTTAATATTAATTTGATCTATTAAAATTAATGTGTGTGTGCTCGCGTGCGTGTGTTGCAGTTAAGTATGGAATTGTGCATTTCCCATCAGTGTGTGTAAAGGCCTATTCATAGTCGTCAACGTCGTCAACGTCGTCACCAATAAATCCAAAAAGCCGACATTTTCTCAAATGAGGGGGGTGAAGGAAGGAAGACAGGTTCTCAATCACATGCAATTCACATGCACAGTTGACGTGCAGAACAACGAACGACTGACATAGAAACATGGGTTTTTCAGAAAACTGTCAGAAATTTAGAAGACATTTTTTAAATTTCGACGTCAGGCCAAAATGGGGTAAGTACAATTTTGAGGTATTCTTTACTTTACTGGAGTATTTCCAATTTTCGATACCTTTACTTCTACTCCACTACATCACAGAGGCAAATATTGTACTTTTTACTTCACTACAATTATTAGAAATGCTAATTTACTAGACCAATTTCATTTTCACTTTCTAGTGCAATTACAAACAGAACTAGAAAAAGTGCCCTTCTGGGCACAGGTCTCCACCAGGAGGATAGGAATGTTTAGGAGTAATATAAACATGTTTTTTGTTTGTTTGTTCCAATCTTTGCCAATCAGGATGGAATATGGGAAATGGTGCAGATCCGTGTTGATCGCACGCATGCACAATCCACCTGTTGGTGGCGCTATAACAGGCCAATGTGAAATGGGTGGGCTATATTCCTCAGCCTAGTAGGAAAGTGCGTGAAAGATTTCACGTCAAATTTCACGCTGCGTTCATGTTTTGAGGCTTTTTGTTCAAAACAGGCCAATCCTGCAAAATTTGAAAGCCAATGTTAGCCAATTAGGATGGAATATGAAATATCAGACACATCCGTCTTGAGCACATGACTATGGAGATACTGTGTAACGATTTGCGGGATTTTTGGAAAAAATCCGGTGGAGTAATATCCAAAAATGTGTTTTACAACAATGTGTTTAAACAATTTGCGCGATGTTTGGACAAAACACTGTGTACTGTGCAAAAACTTGTTTTGCACAAAGCGGCCTCCTGGTGGCGCTATAACAGGCCGTTCTGTAAAGTTTGGGGCAGAGGTTCATCGTTGGCATTCAGGGAGTGTGTGTGCAAAATTTGGCATCGACCGGGTTAACGGTGCCGGAGATTAGCTGCTCACGGACACACGGAGGGACGGACGGACGGAGTGCAAAACATACTCTCCCCCCATGCCTTCGGCCTGGTGGAGACAATAAATAATGTATCTTCTCAAAATAATCTGCCAAATCTCTCACAGTCTTTTAAAAAGGTTTATAAAGGTTTAGCACAGACATTGCTCGACTCTTGTTTAACCCATTCTGACCGGGCACCCATTTTGGTGTTGGCATCATGTTATGCTTTAGCTATTGAAAAATAGCAGATCTACAAGCTCATATCGCGCCACCGAGTGGCGCGATACGACCTTGTAGGTCTGCCATTTTTGAAAAATCGAAGAGCGACTGACATTTTTAGAATCTGATCTCAGGTCAGAATGGGTTCATCAGACCAGTGTGTGTCCGGCGGAAACCTCGTATGAATCTGATCTCAGGTCAGAATGGGTTAATTAGGAGGAAATTAATAGCAATCACACTTTACTGTGTCATTATGTTTATAGATCAGCGTTCACACTTAACCCATTTAGTCCTGACGTCAAAATCTTCTACAGTTTTCTGAAATACCTCATGTTTCTATGTCACTGGGTGCTCAATATTCATGTCAAGGACCCCCAGAATTATCTGTATTTGTCCGAGGACCCCCATCTGAAAATATGTTATTCCAGGGACCCTCCCCCCCAGAAGCAACGATTCGAGTAAAAACGTCGGCTCTGAAAGAATATACTTTCAAAGATTTGCTCCACATTTCACGATTTCTGCTATTTTTCAAAAATAGCAGATCTACTGAGAACTTTAAGCCCTGCTGGCTGCCATCTAGTGTCAAAGTGTGTGTTTTTAACCCTTGGCCTACAATTCACGGAAAAAACGAAATTAATCGAAAAATCTAAACCTCCCGTTAACGGAAAGAACGGAATGACAATCAATATCAGTTATCGCGGGGTCAAAAGAGCAAAAATTAATATTTTTTCGCTAATATCACTAATGTTGGATGTAATTTACCAAAAAACGGCCGAAATCCGCGTGATCGTGCGCTATCGTGCACGCGCGCCGTCTCTATGTGCGTCGGTGTAAAAAGTGTGATATTTTGCGATCTTTTGGGGTTGATTTGAGGTTAATTTGACTTAGTTATGAAAAATATAGCATTAGCTTAGCAATCCGGACCAGCCAAACTATTGACTAGGGTCAAACTACTACAGGATGTTGTTGATCGTTCAACCGGAAGTGACTTAGGAAGATCCGTCTATTTTAGCCAAAATCAGCATAATGATGCTTTCCCGCCATCTGGTGGCGAATCGAGAGAATACATTTGCTATGAATGAACAAAAAAAAACATCTCTTCAATCCACCAGATCTTTCTTGTATGTTAAAACGATGAATTAAAAATATGCCAATTTGTTACCCAAACAAAAAAAATTGTCCTGGCATTCCAAGGGTTAAAAGCTATTGCCTAGGAAGGAAGCCGAGTCAATCTCTTGTTGATGCACTGTAATGCTTCTAAACAAGTGGATTTCAATCCATTTCATGTCAATGGAATTATTTGTTGAAACAGTTGAAATCAATAAGATATCACTAATTCACTATTCGGATATTAACCTGCTGGCCGGATTAAGTGAAGGTGGGGGCCACATGTGTCTAAAGCACCAATTCTAGAGCAGCTCACAGTCTCGTGATCAATTACTACGAATACCATTAACTGCAAACTGGTAGTTGACATTTTGGCCAAAAAGTATCATTTATACATGTGGTGGGGGCCTCAGAGTGCGTCCACTAAGGAAAGTAGGCTTTCTAATGACACAACCCACCTTTGTTTTGGTGAGTAGCAAAAACGTTATTTTTATTTACGCTAAAGAGGAGAGGCTGGTCTGATTTCGATTTGAGATTTAAAACCGAAAGTCCCATAGCCTTATACTGAAGCAGTAGAAGGCTATGGACCAGAGCTAGATAAACTCTACAAAAAGCTTAATTTACTGCTTTGTTGTCGTCATCTCTCTCACATAACAATGTCTATAAACATTTACCATCTTGGCCCGTCTGCCTGGAGTCAAAAGAGTTGTCCGAGTCACTGGTACAAAGATAAGAACAGATAAAATAAGGCAACGACATTAAAAAACAAGCAGTAATACAATAACAGTGAGGACGTGAATAACAAAAAATAAAAGATCACTTAAAAGCAATGTTGTAGAGGTGGGTCTTGAGCTGAGCTTTAAAAATGTCTACAGAGGCTGCCTGACGAAGGTACAGAGGGAGCTTGTTCCATGCAGACGGCCTGTAGAAGCAAAAAGCTGCTTCCCCGTATTTTTTTAGGCAAAGCGAGCAGGCCAGCAGTGGAAGACCTTAGGGGCCGGTTTGGGACATATTTAGGCAGGCAGTCATGTAGGTAGGAAGGTGCGAGACCATTGAGAGCTTTATAGACAAGTAAAATAATTTTAAAATCAATCCTAAAAACAACAGGAAGCCAGTGCAGTGATGCCAAAACTGGAGTAATATGTTCTCTCATCTTAGCTCTAGTTAAAACTCTAGCTGCTGCATTTTGGACAAGTTGTAGTCTGTCAGTTGTTTTCTTTCTTCTATAGTCCTAATAAACCAAGAAATTACAGGACCACAAAAGATCACAGGATCTATTGAGCCTATACACACAGTATAAGCCTTCCCCCAGTAGGCTACCTTCACATTCAGTAGATCCTGTGATCTTCCGTGGCCAGATGTAATTTCCTGGGGTTTATTAGGACTATAGTAAATAATACAAAAATAAATCACCATAAATAAATAAAAATGTAAAAAGAATACATATTTAGCCCCTGTCAAAAAGAGCTAAAATCCCTAAAACGAAAGAAAGCAGCAAATGAAAATAAATTAACACTCTTCTTTTACTTTCTCTAATAACAACCTAAAACATGAACCTTGGTTGAAAAAAACTAAAGTTGTCCTTTAACACTAGGAAGTCTGAGCAGCCGTTCTGACCGAATTTGAGATTTCAATGTTTATTTTCTCAGCCCATGGAGTCCAGAGAAAGTTCCCCTTTCATGACTTTGTCTAAATATTCGATTGAAATCATCTCTGTTTTTTTCCCCATTTGAAACTTTTTCTAAATATGATTTTAGGCATATATCTCTTACTCAGTCTGACTATATCGGCCCATTCGACCGCTCTCCCCCTTTATCCCCCCACCCCCGCACCACTCGTTCACACCTCTTCAGCTGGAGACGTCATTGTTGCCTACACGCACTCACTTTTATTTTTATTTTCTTCCCTCTCTTATGAATACATTATTATACACCCAATGAAAATGTACACTTCACGGATTATATAGGCCATTTGGAATTAGAACAATCGGTAGAAAATTGGCCGAGAATAGCACAATAGCACATTAATTGTTGCCTAAATGTACGGACTTTTCTGAAAATGGTTAATCTGCAAGCTGCCCGACATTTCCTTTTCAACTTGATATGTAGAATTCCGTAGTTTACATGGTATTTTGAATTTTTTAAAATGAGCAAAAAATAAGTGTAAAGAGGGGTGGAGGGAAAAAAGGCGATTATTTGGCACAATCAATCAAATATATATTAATTACATCGCGTAGCCTATAATGTTTCCCCCTCTATATAAAAATGACAATATATAACTCTAATGTCGTATTTCGTCATGTATGTGAACTATAGGCTGCTAATACTGTTGGTCAAAGTAACTAGTTGGGCAGGCTAAATATAATTGTTCTCTTTTCTCCAGGCCCATACCCGCATCGAGATGAGCTCTGCGACAGCCGTGCTGTGCTGTTTTCAATTAAATTACTTGCAGTATAATATTAATAAATACTACATCCTATATACATTGCTTGTCTGTCTAATCATTCAAATGTTTTTCTATATGCATATTGCATAGTTTATGTAAGCCTGAATTAAAGTCTGATTACTGAGGCTTTTTCCCCCGTCTCTCTCACAAACAACGAAGCCTATAAATATTGTCACCTTTATGCAAGTTCGTTTGATATTGTTTAATTCGATAACGATAGCGAATATGCAGCTATCCGTATAGGTGCCCTTTGTGTCAGTGTGCGCCTGCCCAACCCCTGGCCTCTGTAGAACCTGAATCCCCCCCCCCCACCTCATTTCCCCTCACTGTATTTTACATTCCTGCTGTTGTCACCACGCGGTAAATAATGAATACTTTGTGTTAATTCAACCATGTTTATTTTTTCTTATTGTTCACAATATCAGAAAGCATGAAAGAAAGTAAATATAAAGCGAAATAAAATCAGGGAAAACACAAATCCAGTTTCTGTTGCTATACTTAGAGACACTTGACACATGTCATTGTAATTGTTCCCGTACATGTGCCACATGCCCGTTTGCCACATTTGTGGCAGCTGGATAGCGTCTTGTTTCCACATCTGTCAAGCTGACACTGCCGTCGCTTCTTGGGCGTGTCTGGTGTCTGTGGACCATCCTGTCTCCTCTTGGCAGTTTGCTGGTTCTGTGGTGTGGTAGGCAGCGGCTGCAGTGCGCTGCGCTGCTGGCGCCGAGGGGTGCGTGGTGGCATGACTGAGTCCTTTTCACCCATGTGTTCCTCGCGGAGCTGTAGTGCCAAGTCCTGTAGGAACTCTCTCCTGGTGAGCTGCGGTTTGTTCAAGCACTGTTTGTACAACACATAGGCATTGATGGCAGCCAGGTCCAGAATGTTGTAAAAGACAGCCATTGGCCAACGCCTGGTGCCAAGTCTGACGCTGTAGTTTCGTGCCATCTGATCCAAAATGTCCACTCCCCATTTCGTGTCATTATAGTCCGTTACAGACTCTGGTTTCGCTTTGGGGTCTTTACCAATCACGATCGAACGGTGCATGGTGCTTAGAATGCAAACGTTTTTGTTTGCTTTGCTTTGGTAAATCGTCAGTGTGGCACCATCACTTGTCATCAGTTGTGTGTGGAACAGCTGTTCTTTTCCACGTGCGGATGGAGGCAACTCTCGCCTCTGTCTGTTCACAGTTCCAAGTATCGTTGTGTTGTTTGCTAGGAGAGACTGCCCCAACTTCATCGAAGTGAAAAAGTTATCCATTGTGATGTTTCGGCCTCTGTCGAGGAATGGTGCTACCAGCCTCTGGACCACGTCTTGAGAGAGCGGCACGCCATCACTATATATACAAATGACAGGGAGAAGGTGTAATGGTTATTACAACGCAAAAATATATACATAATAGGCTTTGATGTAAAGACATTTTAAATGATTATTGATTATTAGAAAAGGAAAATAAATCACCTGCTGCGGTACTGGCCCTTTCCAAGGTATGGAAATCCATTCAGGAAGTATTTGCTGTCCAGGTCGGCAGCAATCCAGAACTTAATTCCAAACTTGTCTGGTTTATTGGCCATGTATTGCGTAAATCCACATCTTGCCTTGGATGGGAAGAGTTGCTCATCGACCGTGATGTTTCCTCCAGGCACATAGCAAGATATGCAGTTATCTGTGAACTGATTCCAAATGTCCGTTATTGCAGCAAACTTGTCTGTTTCTTTGCGTGCTTCTCTGGTGTCCTTGTCGTCAAATCGCAGGTATCGCATTATGGATTTGAAACGGTCACGAGACATTGTTTCGCTCACCGTCTCATTCCCCCATGCCCCTTTCGCCCACAGTTGATTCAATGGATAACCAGATGTCGACATCGCACGAATGAAAAACACGCTGATGAATGCTTTCAGTTCAGTAACAGACTGGCGTGATCAACTCTTTCAAATGACTCCAACACTGAACCCAATTTAAATCTGAAGGTGTTAAAATGACACTTTGGGAGTTGAAATCAACTCTGCAATGTTTAACCCTGGAATTTTAACTCATGTTCTGTTCTTTAGCCACATAGAAGTGTCTATTTGTATGTCTCTAAATGTTGTGATGAATTGAACAATGTGGACCCTGTTGTAAACAAGTGTAATGCTTAATTGGGTTAATATAGTATGTTTTTGAACGAATATTTGGGCCTACAGTTTTGTGTGTGTGTGTGTTTCTGGCCAGTGTTGCCACATCTGCTGTTTATAAGCGATTTTGGGATTATCTTTGTAGATTGAAATGTTTGAGAACCACTGCTCTAAAACAATATTAGACAAAGTTTGAGTGGGCTATATTACTACAGAATTCCAATGCATTGACAGAGAGGGCGTGGTGATTGCGCGGTAATTGCTGTTGTCACCACGCCCTCTCTGTCAATGCATTGGAATTCTGTATATAGCCCACTCACAATGTGACACATTGTGACAACAGTCACAACAATCCCAAAATCGCTTATAAACAGCAGATGTGGCAACACTGGCCAGAAACCCCATTTCCCCTCACTGTATTTTTTTTAACGTTTGTCTATTGGTATGTCTCTAAATGTTTTGATGAATTGAACAATGTGGACCCTGTTGTAAACAAGTGTAATGCTTCATTGGGTTAATATAGTATGTTTTTGAACGAATATTTGGGCCTAAGCAGTTTTTTGTGTGTGTGTGTGACCAGTGTTAGTCGACTCGGAATTGCAGCCATCCGTAGGTGCCCTTTGTGTCAGTGTGCGCCTGCCCAACCCCCCCAACCCCTGATGTGTGGCACCTATACGGATGGCTGCAATTCGAAGTGGCCTCTGTAAAACCTGAATCCCCCCCCCCCACCCCATTTCCCGAGTCGACGAGCAACACTGGTCACACACACACACAAAAAACTGCTTAGGCCCAAATATTCGTTCAAAAACATACTATATTAACCCAATGAAGCATTACACTTGTTTACAACAGGGTCCACATTGTTCAATTCATCAAAACATTTAGAGACATACCAATAGACAAATAGGGAAATATATATATATATATATATATATATATATAGCTTGTCCCATGTAGGCCTAAATGTAGGCCCCCCCCCCACCCCATTTCCCCTCACTGTATATGTATCTTTTCCCTTTTTGCTTCCTATATGATGAATTCCTGTTCTGTTATAGCGCATCATTATATCAAAACCAGGCCTATACTGAATGTATTACTTTTGTTTAAATCAACTGAACTAGACCAATAAAATAGTAGGCTAGTATTTATGTTTTTCGTTAATAATAATACATGCTGAGGGAATGTGCTCCGTTCATTGGCTCTATATAGGCCGTGCGAGACAGGATTATTTTAAATAAATATGTCTCTGCTCTGACAGAATGCGGCGGCATGCTTAAAATAAAAAGATATACAAGGCCCTATACAAGACATAGGCTACCAGCCAGTAGAACAGGAATTCATATAGGAAGCAAAAAGGGAAAAGAATAAAGATACATATACAGTGAGGGGAAATGCCAGGCCAGGTCCTACTGCTTTTGCCAAAGTCAGAATCCACGACGAGTTGAGCAGTTTTTTGTGTATGTTTGACCCCGACATGTTGGAAAACGTCAAAGACTGCACAGTGAAGTTTGCCCGCAGTGATGGACAGAATCAAGAATGGGATCTGTCTGTTACTGAACTGAAAGCATTCATCAGCGTGTTTTTCATTCGTGCGATGTCGACATCTGGTTATCCATTGAATCAACTGTGGGCGAAAGGGGCATGGGGGAATGAGACGGTGAGAGAAACAATGTCTCGTGACCGTTTCAAATCCATAATGCGATACCTGCGATTTGACGACAAGGACACCAGAGAAGCACGCAAAGAAACAGACAAGTTTGCTGCAATAACGGACATTTGGAATCAGTTAGATTAGTTACAATAGGGGACCCTACAATAAGGCAGAGTCCACATTTAAAATAAAAGATTTAGTAGATAAACTAAACAAAATAAAATGTACTGTATGCGATTGCCATTTGTAGATAGGCTAGTTTCTGCGACCCCAATTTATATTGTAAAATCAATGTTAATTAAACTCAGAGTGTACAAATGGAACCAAATGTACACTCTCAGAGTTACAGACCCCCTGGGGGTCCCCGGACCCCACTTTGGGAACCACTGCTTTAGAGCAGTGATTTTCAACCTGTGGTCCGGGGCCCACTAAGGATATTCCAAGTGGGCCCCCAAATAATTGGCAAAAAGCTAATGCTTTAATGTGTATAAAAATGATATATATAATAAATAATAACTTGAAAGTTTATCACGTTAGTTCCTCTGCGGAATACGACTGATTGATCATTAAAATAAATATGCTCTGTAAATACTACATCCTATATATATTGTTTGTCTGTCTAATCATTCAAATGTTTTTCTGCATGCATATTGCATAGTTTATGTAAGCCTGAATTAAAGTCTGATTACGGAGGCTTTTTCCCCGTCTCACAAACAACGAAGCCTATAAATATTGTCTGAGAAGTTGAGAATTGGTGTCATGCACATATATATGCACCACACATTCCTGCTGTTGTCACCACGCGGTAGCAAGATATGCAGTTATCTGTGAACTGATTCCAAATGTCCGTTATTGCAGCAAACTTGTCTGTTTCTTTGCGTGCTTCTCTGGTGTCCTTGTCGTCAAATCGCCAATCCTGGCTGGTAGCCTATGTCTTGTATAGGGCCTTGTATATCTTTTTATTTTAAGCATGCCGCCGCATTCTGTCAGAGCAGAGACATATTTATTTAAAATAATCCTGTCTCGCACGGCCTATATAGAGCCAATGAACGGAGCACATTCCCTCAGCATGTATTATTATTAACGAAAAACATAAATACTAGCCTACTATTTTATTGGTCTAGTTCAGTTGATTTAAACAAAAGTAATACATTCAGTATAGGCCTGGTTTTGATATAATGATGCGCTATAACAGAACAGGAATTCATCATATAGGAAGCAAAAAGGGAAAAGATACATATACATATACATATACAAGACGTGGTCCAGAGGCTGGTAGCACCATTCCTCGACAGAGGCCGAAACATCACAATGGATAACTTTTTCACTTCGATGAAGTTGGGGCAGTCTCTCCTAGCAAACAACACAACGATACTTGGAACTGTGAACAGACAGAGGCGAGAGTTGCCTCCATCCGCACGTGGAAAAGAACAGCTGTTCCACACACAACTGATGACAAGTGATGGTGCCACACTGACGATTTACCAAAGCAAAGCAAACAAAAACGTTTGCATTCTAAGCACCATGCACCGTTCGATCGTGATTGGTAAAGACCCCAAAGCGAAACCAGAGTCTGTAACGGACTATAATGACACGAAATGGGGAGTGGACATTTTGGATCAGATGGCACGAAACTACAGCGTCAGACTTGGCACCAGGCGTTGGCCAATGGCTGTCTTTTACAACATTCTGGACCTGGCTGCCATCAATGCCTATGTGTTGTACAAACAGTGCTTGAACAAACCGCAGCTCACCAGGAGAGAGTTCCTACAGGACTTGGCACTACAGCTCCGCGAGGAACACATGGGTGAAAAGGACTCAGTCATGCCACCACGCACCCCTCGGCGCCAGCAGCGCAGCGCACTGCAGCCGCTGCCTACCACACCACAGAACCAGCAAACTGCCAAGAGGAGACAGGATGGTCCACAGACACCAGACACGCCCAAGAAGCGACGGCAGTGTCAGCTTGACAGATGTGGAAACAAGACGCTATCCAGCTGCCACAAATGTGGCAAACGGGCATGTGGCACATGTACGGGAACAATTACAATGACATGTGTCAAGTGTCTCTAAGTATAGCAACAGAAACTGGATTTGTGTTTTCCCTGATTTTATTTCGCTTTATATTTACTTTCTTTCATGCTTTCTGATATTGTGAACAATAAGAAAAAATAAACATGGTTGAATTAACACAAAGTATTCATTATTTACCGCGTGGTGACAACAGCAGGAATGTAAAATACAGTGAGGGGAAATGAGGTGGGGGGGGGGGATTCAGGTTCTACAGAGGCCAGGGGTTGGGCAGGCGCACACTGACACAAAGGGCACCTATACGGATAGCTGCATATTCGCTATCGTTATCGAATTAAACAATATCAAACGAACTTGCATAAAGGTGACAATATTTATAGGCTTCGTTGTTTGTGAGAGAGACGGGGGAAAAAGCCTCAGTAATCAGACTTTAATTCAGGCTTACATAAACTATGCAATATGCATATAGAAAAACATTTGAATGATTAGACAGACAAGCAATGTATATAGGATGTAGTATTTATTAATATTATACTGCAAGTAATTTAATTGAAAACAGCACAGCACGGCTGTCGCAGAGCTCATCTCGATGCGGGTATGGGCCTGGAGAAAAGAGAACAATTATATTTAGCCTGCCCAACTAGTTACTTTGACCAACAGTATTAGCAGCCTATAGTTCACATACATGACGAAATACGACATTAGAGTTATATATTGTCATTTTTATATAGAGGGGGAAACATTATAGGCTACGCGATGTAATTAATATATATTTGATTGATTGTGCCAAATAATCGCCTTTTTTCCCTCCACCCCTCTTTACACTTATTTTTTGCTCATTTTAAAAAATTCAAAATACCATGTAAACTACGGAATTCTACATATCAAGTTGAAAAGGAAATGTCGGGCAGCTTGCAGATTAACCATTTTCAGAAAAGTCCGTACATTTAGGCAACAATTAATGTGCTATTGTGCTATTCTCGGCCAATTTTCTACCGATTGTTCTAATTCCAAATGGCCTATATAATCCGTGAAGTGTACATTTTCATTGGGTGTATAATAATGTATTCATAAGAGAGGGAAGAAAATAAAAATAAAAGTGAGTGCGTGTAGGCAACAATGACGTCTCCAGCTGAAGAGGTGTGAACGAGTGGTGCGGGGGTGGGGGGATAAAGGGGGAGAGCGGTCGAATGGGCCGATATAGTCAGACTGAGTAGGAGTGATTTTTTTTCAGCCTTCCTAGTGTTAAGTGTGTGCACAGCATGCTCACTATGAGTCGTCATTCTTCTCACCTGCAGGCCATAGAAGTCGCAGACGGCGTTAACCCAGTCCATCAGAAGAGCCATCTTGGTGCTGCTGTGTTTGTACGACGCCCTGACCTTTGCACCGCTCGACTTTAGGCCCTGATCAGCCCTCAGAGAGGCCAGCCTCAGTTTAGTGCTCCAGGTTCTCTTCAGGAAGTCCATCTCCTCCCTCAGCTGTTCCTCATCCAAAATCACCTCCACCTAACAGGGGTATGAGGACACATGATTACGATATGATAGAGTACTAGCTATAGCTACTACATTCTACCAGGGACGCGCTTTTAGAAGCACATCTTCTACCCAAACTGAAACAGATTTGGGGATTTTATACACACCTGAAAAGCAAAGATGAGTTTCCAGAGGAGGCTCGACGTCTTTTCCCTGTGTCCGTCCACAATATCCCTAGAATCAATGGCAGATCCTGCAAATTGGAAATAGGAAAACAGATTCAAGTTTTAAACCCGAGTGAGATAATGTAACCAAATGTACAATTATAGAGAGGCACACTTCCAGTCTTGCACACAAATACCTCCTTCGAACACTCAGATTTTCTTTTTATATAACTGTATAAGCAATTTTCATTATGCTGATTTTGATTTGTCTTGGTAGGCAAACAGCTTTTTCAAATTAAACAAATGGTGTTTACAAGCAAATGGCAACTGTTCAAACTGAAATGACAGATGCAGCTAATGAGCAGCATCTAGAAACGTGGCAGAAATAAAAATCACTCCCATGTGAAGTGAGTGGTGCCTGTGTGGGGGTCCCCGGAAGTTCCAGGAACACACCCAGGGTGCCGCCCCGGTTCCCGCGAGCCGCCCCACGTCCGAAATGGTTGAGAAATGACAGAGTTACCATGTGGGGGTCCCCAGGGGGTCCCTCTACTGTACTGTCACACTCTAAATCATCATACAGTTTATATGTGCAAATGTATGTTAGGCTGCACAACAGTGACACTTGGTGGTGAAAACCAACCAAACGCTATTCTCGTGGTCAGACACACACACACACACACACACACATTTACGCTCTATGAAAGGAGTAAAATATTCCAATTACCATATTGGTCCTTTAGGTCAACACCTCTGTCTTTGAGCACCTTCAGTGCAATCTCCACGTTGTGGACCTTTTGTAGGCGGCTGATGGCCGGAAGACGGAGCTTACGTGATGGACTCCAGTCCTTGATGAACAGCTCCACCACCCGCCTACAGGTAAAGACCACATGAAAGTCAAACAGGACACACAAACAATGCCCTTTCAGAATCACAGCCAGCCCTGGGTGAGGTGAGATGAGTCCAGCAGATAACTAGAAAAAACGCATAGCGTGGCAGATCGGTGGAAAATAATAACATACATGAAAATAGTGCATAGCAAACAAAAAATGCATATAAACAATGTGACTCTGGGCACAGATGTTACAATGTTTGATCAGCTTTACTTTCAATATTTAATTTTAATATACCAAGAGATTGCAACTATACATCATTAGCTTTGACCCATTCTGATTTATCAATCATGGACTGACAGACACTGTCAATCAGGACACCCACAGGATCATCAAGACAGGAGCTTGGGGCGGCGGTGGCTCAGGGGTAGAGTGCCTGGATGGTAACCCTAAGGTTGCCAGTTCGAACCCGGGCTCCCCCAGAGTTACTGTCGAAGTGTCCTTGAGCAAGACACTGAACCCCTAATTGCTCCCGATGTGCTAGTTGGTGCCTTGCATGGTTTCCACTGCCATCGGTGTATGAATGGGTGAATGTAATGCACAATCTCTGTAAAGCGCCTTGGATAAAGGCGCTATTTAAATGCACCATTTACCATTTACTTGGTGTGTTAGAGAAGAGGCTGATCATAATTTAGCAGATATTAAGACAAATATGCATCCAGGCTCCAGTAGACTTACTGTGACCAGAAGAACGTCCGCACACAGGTTTGCTCCAATGGCGTTCTTTAATTTAAAACACCATAAGTAATAAGACACGACGTTTGGGCCGCGGGCGAACCAAACCTGTGTGCAGACTTTCCTCTCTTCACTGTATTTACCGTAGTCCAGCACCAGCCAGGAACTGGATGTGCACAAGCCTTATAAAGGAGTCTTTTTGGTCATATGGTGGAGCTTTACTTTTTAACCACGTGTTCATGTTGTGGTTACAAAGTTGTTGTTTTTTTTTTTTGCAGATTGCTAAAAATCTCTGTGTGTGTGTGTGTGTGTGTGTGTGTTGCTCTACCTTGAACTCTGCGTCCATGCAGAACAGACAGGGGTCTGTGTGTGTGTGTGTGTGTGTGTGTGTGTGTGTGTGTGTGTGTGTGTGTGTGTGTGTTGCTCTACCTTGAACTCTGCGTCCATGCAGAACAGACAGGGGTCTGTGTGTGTGTGTGTGTGTGTGTGTGTGTGTGTGTGTGTGTGTGTGTGTGTGTGTGTGTGTGTGTCTGTTGCTCTACCTTGAACTCTGCGTCCATGCAGAACAGACAGGGGTCGTGCTCTTTGGCCTTGTCCAGGAAACAGACCAACAGGAGCAGCTTCTTCAGACTGAAGCGAGACAGCGCCTCCTCGTGGCCTGAACAAAGAAAGTAAAATGAGCATCAATGAAACCAAACATCATGAACAATGTCAAATGTATACTTTAACAGTGCTTGTAATTCCACTCTGCACAGTACAGAGTATACAATAGTTTCCAAATGACCATCTTTGTAAAGGTTAGGCACTTTGGCATGTCTGAACTGAGCAGCCAGGTCTGGATTCCACAGCAGCCGTTTGACCCATTCTGACCGGGCACCCGTTTTGGTGTCAGCATCATGTTATGCTTTATCTATTGAAAAATAGCAGATCTACAAGCTCATATCGCGCCACCGAGTGGCGCGATACATTTTTAGAATCTGATCTCAGGTCAGAATGGGTTAATCAGACCAGTGTGTGTCCAGTGGAAACCTCGTATGAATCTGATCTCGGGTCAGAATGGGTTAAGAACTTTTTGGCGTTCACCTATTGAAAGACACAAACACAAAGATTACAACCTTAGCTACAGAGGCCATGAAATGGGGAACCAGGTCCTTTACCGCCTTTACCGCACCTAATTAAAGTGTAGTCCGCTCAAACAGAATGAATCATAAGACCACAAAGTAAACTAGAAAAAGTGCCCTTCTGGGCACAGGTCTCCACCAGGATGAGCAGATGTGAAGAATTCCAGGCAATGGTTTTTCCTTGGCCTCTAGGGAGTTGGCATGCAAAGTTATCCACAGATCCGTGCAGTTAGAGGTGAAAACACTTTTCGGCCAGTTATAGCGCCACCTTGAGGCTGAGTTGAAATTGTTCATGTGGCATTTCGTCCTCGGCCTAGTGGGAATGTGGGTGCACAATTTCACGGAAATCACGCGATGTGTTCATGATTTGCAGCATTTTGTTTGAAACTGAGCACTCCTGTGAACTTTGGAAGCCAATCTTAACCAATCAGGATGGAGTCTGAGAAATCTGAAATACCGGTTTCGTTGAATGGCTCTAGAGAGACTGTGTACCAATTTGCGTGATTATGGACAAAATCTGTAGGTGTACTGTGCAAAAACTTGTTTTGCACAAAGCGGCCTCCTGGTGGCGCTATAACAGGCTGTTCTGGAAAGTTTGGGGCAGAGGTTCATCGTTGGCATCCAGGGAGTGTGTGTGCAAAATTTGGCATCGACCGGGTTAACGGTGGCCGAGATTAGCTGCTCACGGACACACGGACGGACACACGGACGGACGGACACACACACGGACGGACGGACGGAGTGCAAAACATACTCTCCCCCCATGCCTTCGGCCTGGTGGAGACAATAAAGTCATCTTCATCCTAGGGCTGGGAAATATATCCAAAACTGATATTTATAAATTAGAAACAATAACTGACTATAATGAATCGACACAAATCCTAATAGATTTTTTTTTTATAATAGACAAAAACGATTAGTCTGCTTAAACACTTAAATAACCGGGCATTATAATGATGGTGTACAAAATAGTGAAAATAGCTGATCTACAAGCTCACTATGCATAAAGATGGGACGTGTTGTCATGGACGACGGCAGTCATTTTCTATTTTGTTCAAATAATTATTAATTTAATCGTAATCACGACAAAGCCATATCACCCAGCCCGGCTTCATCCACTCACCGATGTCCTTCCAGAGGTGCCGGTCTTTTCTTATCAACAGCCTCTTGGCCTCCACTTCCTGCTCTAGCCTCTGGATGGCTTTGACCATGGCCTCGGATGGGAATAACTGGCACGCTGCACGACGGAGGCGCTTCAGCCTTCGCCGAGCTGTGTTTGTGCTGAACGACATCTCCTCTTTGGTGGGAGCTTTGGGCACGTTGGACGTCTCGTCGCCGCCCATGACTAGAGACGCAGCGTTCACTGCATGAGTTGAAGACGAGAGAGAGAGAGAGCGAAAGGTTAAAACTCTCCTAAAGCTTCACCCATTTTGACCTGAGATCAGATTCTAAAAATGTCTTCTACATCCTGACAGTTTTCTGAAAAAGCTATGTTTCTATGTCAGTCGTTGTTCGATTTTTCTAAAATAGCAGACCTATAAGCTCGTAGCGCGCCACATGGTGGCACACTATGAGCTTGTAGATCTGCTATTTTTCAATAGCTAAAGCATAGCATAATAACACCAAAAGGGGTTCCCACCCAGAATGGGTTTTAACCCATTCTGACCGGGCACCCATTTTGGTGTCAGCATCATGTTATGCTTTAGCTATTTAAAAATAGCAGATCTACAAGCTCATATCGCGCCACCGAGTGGCGCGATAAGAGCTTGTAGGTCTGCTATTTTTGAAAAATCGAAGAGCGACTGACATTTTTAGAATCTGATCTCAGGTCAGAATGGGTTCATCAGACCAGTGTGTGTCCGGCGGAAACCTTGTATGAATCTGATCTCAGGTCAGAATGGGTTTTAAGCTACACACGCACCTCATGATTCATTCATTTAGTATATATATATATATGGTGTGCTCAGGGCTTAAAGCCAAAAAGAATCCCAGGACTGAACATTTCAGACCATGTCCCATGCAATCAGAGCATCAGAGCATGTGACACAGACTTATAGCATGTTATGTAGACAGCACTATAATTGTATTGTATATAGTCATAGCACGCCATAGTACATATGTATAGCATAGTAGTGAATATGTATAGTTTATTATGTATAGTGTATGTATAGTTTCATCATATAGATATTCCACTGTTACCTTCTTATCTTACGCATGTTTCATGATAAATGCTTTTATGTGATGTATTCCCATGCTTTTGTTCTTGCCTAAATGTAAGTCGCTCTGGATTAAGAGCGTCTGCTAAATGCCTAAATTGTAAATTGTAAATTGTAAATTGTAGCGGAGCGCGGAGCGAGCGAGGAGCGGAGCGGGGGGGTTTTGACGTGAGCGCGGAGCGGGTTTTTAAATGTGTCAGATTGACTTCCGGAGCGAGAACTGTCCTCCGCTCCGAGCCGCTCAATGCACACGGCACGGCTAATTTACATCATGCTCCAATTAATTAGCCAATTTCAGGAAAACAGCATTTTATTTTCCCCCCGTCATTTCTTTCTGCTGAGCGGAGCGGGCATCTGAGTGTAGCCTCGGAGCGAGCACGGAGCGGGGAGCGCTCCATGCGTAAATGAAGGTGAGCGCTGAGCGAGCGAGGAGCGGCGTGGGGGGAGATGAACGTGAGCGCGAAGCGAGCGTAACAAAAGCCGTCGAGAGCGAAGAGCGGAATTATCGCTCCGCTCACATGCTCTGCATGCAATATGTGACTTGTGAAACAGTGAAAGGGGACCCCCCCCCCCCAACCTTGCCTTGGCCTACTCTTGTCCTAGAGAGGGATAAAAGTTTGTCTACACTAGTACTGTGTAAGAGAACTATCTATACATCAATAACATGTCATCACTGCCACTGTTTGGTGTTTTGGCAGTTAACAAATATTCTAACCCATTCTGACCTGAGATCAGATTCATACGAGGTTTCCACTGGACACACACTGGTCTGACGAACCCATTCTGACCTGAGATCAGATTCTAAAAATGTCAGTCGTTCTTCGATTTTTCAAAAATAGCAGACCTACAAGCTCGTATCGCGCCACTCGGTGGCACGATATGAGCTTGTAGATCTGCTATTTTTAAATAGCTAAAGCATAACATGATGCCGACACCAAAATGGGTTCCCGTTCAGAATGGATTAAGGTGCAACACTGACCACAACATAAATATGTTAAAGGACAACTTTAGTTTTTTTCAACCAAGGTTCATGTTTTAGGTTGTTATGAGATACAGTAAAAGATGAGTGTTCATTTCTTTTCATTTGCTGCTTTCTTTCGTTTTAGGGATTTTTGCTGTTTTTGACAGGGGGGGCGGGGGCATTCGAGCATGGGGCTATATATGTATTTCTTTACATTTTATAGCGATTTATTTTTTTATTATTTACTATAGTCCTACTAGACCCGAGGAAATTGCATCTGGCCACAGAAGATCACAGGATCTACTGAATGTGAAGGTAGTCTACTGGGGGGAAGCCACACTGTGTGTCATAGGCTCAATATGCCAGTTTGACACATTCAGTAGACCCCGTGATCTTTTGTGGCCAAATGTGAACGTGCCTTGTAGATGTGATATACTGTATGTGATATACAACCTGTTCTCAGAAAAGAGCTGATCTGCAAGCTCACTACAGGCCAGTGGTCCCCAAACTTTTTCATGTCAAGGACCCCCAGAAATGGCCCAGGCCGTAGCGTAACGGTCTGGGCACCGGACTGGTAATCCAGTCGCGGTGTGCCGCGGGTTCGACTCCCGGACCCGACACGGCCTTTACCGCATGTCATCCCCCCATCTCTCTCCCGTTTCCTGTCAGCCTACTGTCTGTCCCTTCAAAAATCAATAAAAGGCGTAAGCCGCAAAAAAAATATCTTAAAAAAAAAAAGAAAAAAAAAAAAAGGACCCCCAGAAATATATGTAATTGGCCGCCGACCCACATCTGAAAATATGTTGTTCCAGGGACCCCCCCCCCCCCCAGAAGCAAAGATTTGAGTTAAAATGTGCGCTCTGAAAGAATAGATATTCAAAGATTTGCGCCACATTTTCAAGATTCTTCTAAAATGGCAGATCTGCTATTTTTCAAAAGCTAAAGTACAACATAATGTCATTAATAAGTCCAGGAAGGAAGTGAGCCCATGGACACTTTGAAATACTAAAATATCTAAAAACACAAATTACCCACGTAAAAACCCCAGGAAAGTGTGTCTTGTCTCCCAAACATCATTAAAATAAGATCTGGTTGCAAAAGGGGTGAAGTGGCCCTTTAACCCATTCTGACCGGGCACCCATTTTGGTGTTGGCATCATGTTATGCTTTAGCTATTGAAAAATAGCAGATCTACAATTTACAATTTAGGCATTTAGCAGACGCTCTTAATCCAGAGCGACTTACATTTAAGCAAGAACAAAAGCATGGGAATACATCACATAAAAGCATTTATCATGAGACATGCGTAAGCTAAGAAGGTAACAGTGGAATATCTATATGATGAAACTATACATACATTATACATAATAAACTATACATACGACTATACTATACAACTATACATACTATACAAAACGATCTACAAGCTCATATCGCGCCACCGAGTGGCGCGATATGAGCTTGTAGGTCTGCTATTTTTGAAAAATCGAAGAGCGACTGACATTTCTAGAATCTGATCTCAAGTCAGAATGGGTTATAATCAGACCAGTGTGTGTCCAGTGGAAACCTCGCATGAATCTGATCTCAGGTCAGAATGGGTTAAAGAGTCAGAACCCAGCTCTTCAATGTATGGGTTGGATCCGTATCTGAGAAAACAATGCATCAGGACTGTTGTGTGACTCACCTCTTGTTTGGCCTCGGTTAGAGCTTCGTCCAGCATGAAAGGGAAGTCCTGCACTTGTCTCTTCAGACAGTTGTAGTCACAGGTCAGGGTGTGGAGGGCAGGCTGCAGGCTGCAGAGCTGCAGAGCTGCAGAGCTGCAGGCTGCAGAGCTGCAGAGCTGCAGAGCTGCAGGCTGCAGAGCTGCAGAGCTGCAGAGCTGCAGAGCTGCAGGCTGCAGAGCTGCAGAGCTGCAGAGCTGCAGGCTGCAGAGCTGCAGGCTGCAGGCTGCAGAGTCAGCAGGTTCATGCCAACACCTGCAAAGGCACACAGAGGTTGTTGCCGCAGCACTGCATAGGGCTCAGATAGAAATCAGTGTCACGTACCAAAAAAAACATTTACAAGCTCACGACACTGCTTTCATCTCGCTCTCGGCTCTAATGAAAGCCTCCTCGATGCGGTTCTTCTCCTCCTCCAGGTTCTGCATCTCTGCCTCCAGCTGGCCCTGGCTGGCTCTCTCCATCTCTTCATACACCAGGATCTGAGCACTGTAGGACGCCATGTGAATGCAATTAATCACTTGCAATTTACAATTTACAATTTAGGCATTTAGCAGACGGTCTTAATCCAGAGCGACTTACATTAAGCAAGAACAAAAAGCATGGGAATACATCACAAAAAAGCATTTATCATGAAACATGCGTAAGCTAAGAAAGTAACAGTGGAATATCTATATTATGAGACTATACATATAAACTATATATCTATACTACTATGCTATACATACTATGGCATGCTATGACTACATGCAATGCAATTATAGTGCTGTCTACATAACATGCTATAAGTCTGTATCAAATGATATCTAAGTCTACAGAAATGCTATCTAAGGGGTTAGGGTAAGTGCTATGGGCCATGATGGAGTCTGAAAAGGTGGGTTTTCAGACTACGGCGGAAGATTGGGAGTGATGCTGCAGTTCTGACTGCAATGGGAAGTACATTCCACAGTTTTGGAGCCAGAAGGGAGAAGAGTTTGGGACGTGTGGAGTGTTGTCCCGGCGTTTTTAGTGCAACCTGGTGTCCCTATTTTGGACATTATGAGAAAATGTTCCAAATTCAAATAATTTCAACATTCAGAAATAGCCCAAAATGGCCCTTCTGTAATCTTGTTGACATGTTTTTAGCTTGCAGAGCATCTATTTTCACTATTGCTCTGTGTGTAAGTATACAGGGCATAACTTAAACAAGATAACATTTACTCATCCCATTTAAGAGTAAACCCTAACCCAATTTGCAACAGTAGCAGTTCCTATTGAGTGAAAGATTATTTATTTATGAAAGAAATAAAATATTTATGGTGTTTCTATACCACCCATGTGAATTTTCACATAATGCAGCATTACCCGTTAAAATTAGTGCTTCCAAAAAGAAAGTAGCTCAAAGTCACTAATAATTCTTATAAACATATCTATAGTGTATTTTTATGAAACAAACGCTTTGCAGATTGAAACAGTATAATGCAAGCTTGCCCTACAGCTGCAAAGTTAGCGAGTTTAGCATTGTTTAAGAGAAGGCAGAAGCAGATTGGAAAATCTATTTGGATCAATGGGCTGTCAATGGAGGGCATGCATCGCAACTCTAGATTCATCGGTGATGCAAATTAGTCATTTGACTCAGCTGTGTGGCGTCAGTGTGTCAGTCAACACAACTAAACGGTGACTTTTTCCCCAACACATGCCTTTCGCAGCAACCTTCTGTAGAAGGTTGCTGTGAAATGTAAGGTACAAATCAAGCCACACAAAACGAAATAATTAAATTCACATAACTCAAGAGGCTCAACAGTCAACTGTCAACACCACAACAATATTGCATTTTGATGTATATTAAGCCGGTTCTCCCTAAATGTTCCACAGTTCAAACGATAGCCTACCTTTGCGAAATGTCACCAATAGAAAGAGAAACTTTCTGGTCTGAATCTGTTGCAGAAGAGCTCCTGCCTGCAGTTTAGTTGCCGCGCAGTTGCTTTTCGATAGGTCACCGATTTCAATGTAACACACGGGAAACTTCAACCAGAATCTGGTCTACTTCAGCGCTAAACAAACTTTATTTATAACTCGATGTAAACAACAGACATTTCTGCTTTTAATAACGTATACAACCTTTCAACAGCTACAATACTGATTATTGATGATGTTTAGGAGCTTATAAAACTATAAACATTATAATAGTTAGTGTCTCTCAGTATAAACGCTGTAGATTAATCGTTAAAGTTAATTATTGCTTTAAAACAAGCTTTGTGGAATACTGCAACATGTATTGTGTAATGTGCAGTTATCACCACAGAGTGGCAGCAAAGCCTATATTTTGCCTATACTGTATATTGTAAACTGAGCTGTAAAATTAGGTTTTAGTTGTTCATATTACTACTACTACTACTACTACTACTACTACTACTACTACTACTACTACTACTACTAATAATAATAATAATAATTATTATTATTATTAAAGTTATATAAAGTTATAAGGATCCTCACAGCTTCATATAATTATAACCATAGAACTATGCATATTGTATAGGTTTCCTCGCATGTTGTGAGCTTGTAGATAGATACTTTTTTGTCACAGTGTCAAACTGTGCTTCATTTGACACCACAGCTATGATTACCTAACAGGGCCCAGGGTTAGGGTAACTCTACCATAGGGCATTAGGGCTATGGACCAGAGAATACATACATATATTTATTAGTTGGTTATTTTTATTCTCTCCTAATTGTACCAACATCATGTTATCTCTCCTAATGGTACCAACATCATGTTATCTCTCCTAATGGTACCAACACCATGTTATCTCTCCTAATGGTACCAACACCATGTTATCTCTCCTAATGGTACCAACACCATGTTATCTCTCCTAATGGTACCAACATCATGTTATCTCTCCTAATGGTACCAACATCATGTTATCTCTCCTAATGGCACCAACATCATGTTATCTCTCCTAATGGTACCAACACCATGTTATCTCTCCTAATGGTACCAACACCATGTTATCTCTCCTAATGGTACCAACATCATGTTACCTCTCCTAATGGTACCAACATCATGTTATCTCTCCTAATGGTACCAACACCATGTTATCTCTCCTAATGGTACCAACACCATGTTATCTCTCCTAATGGTACCAACACCATGTTATCTCTCCTAATGGTACCAACACCATGTTATCTCTCCTAATGGTACCAACACCATGTTATCTCTCCTAATGGTACCAACATCATGTTATCTCTCATAATGGTACCAACACCATGTTATCTCTCCTAATGGTACCAACATCATGTTATCTCTCCTAATAGTACCAACATCATGTTATCTCTCCTAATGGTACCAACACCATGTTATCTCTCCTAATGGTACCAACACCATGTTATCTCTCCTAATGGTACCAACACCATGTTATCTCTCCTAATGGTACCAACACCATGTTATCTCTCCTAATGGTACCAACACCATGTTATCTCTCCTAATGGTACCAACATCATGTTATCTCTCCTAATGGTACCAACATCATGTTATCTCTCCTAATGGTACCAACACCATGTTATCTCTCCTAATGGTACCAACACCATGTTATCTCTCCTAATGGTACCAACATCATGTTATCTCTCCTAATGGTACCAACATCATGTTGTCTCTCCTAATGGTACCAACACCATGTTATCTCTCCTAATGGTACCAACATCATGTTATCTCTCCTAATGGTACCAACATCATGTTATCTCTCCTAATGGTACCAACATCATGTTATCTCTCCTAATGGTACCAACATCATGTTATCTCTCCTAATGGTACCAACATCATGTTGTCTCTCCTAATGGTACCAACACCATGTTATCTCTCCTAATGGTACCAACATCATGTTATCTCTCCTAATGGTACCAACATCATGTTATCTCTCCTAATGGTACCAACATCATGTTATCTCTCCTAATGGTACCAACACCATCGGCTTGTGTTGAGCCTTCCAACGGCATCTACCTTGATCTCCGTCCTAAGAAAGAAAGACAGAAAAAGAAAGACACATACAAATCCAACTATGCAGCTTCCACATGAGGAAGGCAGGCAGTCACGCAGGCAGGCCTGCGTGTTTGGTCATTTATTTTTATTTATTTTTATCCTCGTTTTTCATCATTTTTTACCATCGTCTCGGAACGATTTCTTTTTTTTCTATCCTCGTTTTTTTTTTAATCATTTTTGACCATGGGCTATTTAGCCCATATCGTACGGCATACTATAGCACCGTTTTTCATCATGTTTGAGGATTTGAAAAAAAGACGAAAATCGCTCCAAATCGACGCCTCTCAGCCATTATAAAACCCACGTTAACCTGGGAGCTCTTGTGGCTTATTGCTTTATTATAGTATATCAGTATTTATACTATATCAGTATTTCAAATACATAGAAAAATATCTGCATGAAGTGAACATATCCGTTTCTCTTGTTGAGCGGCGATATCTTGGTTATCGCCGCTATCGTTAGCTAGTAGTTAGTTAGCTAGTTAGCTAATAGTTAGATAGCTAGTTAGCTAATAGTTAGTTAGCTAGTGTTGTTGGCGTTTCTCTTTGATGTCTTGCTCTTCTTCAGGTTGCTGCGTACATCCTGTCCAGCCAGGAAGTAGAGGATGGGGTCAACACAGCTGTTAGCGCTGGCCAGCGGACGAGTCACCTGGAGGGTCAGCACAGGGTTAAACACTGCCCCTAGTGGACGGTTAAATACAATAAAACCCATAGAAACACTGCCCCTAGTGGACGGTTAAATACAATAAAACCCATAGAAACACTGCCCCTAGTGGACGGTTAAATACAATAAAACCCATAGAAACACTGCCCCTAGTGGACGGTTAAATACATTAAAACCCATAGAAACACTGCCCCTAGTGGACACTGGGTGGTAGCATAGGGTTAAATATTGTTTTTTTAAATAATTTTTTTATCCCACGATTTTGTAACCCATTTTTCACCCCTGTGTCATCTAATGTGATCCTGGGCTCTACACACCCTCCGCCAACCTAGTCCCCATATATGGGGGACAAGGGGAGACCAACCTAGTCCCCATATATGGGGGACAAGGGGAGACCAACCTAGTCCCCATATATGGGGGACAAGGGGAGACCAACCTAGTCCCCATATATGGGGGACATGGGGAGAGCAACGGACTTGAACTCATGCTTCCTTCATGCCTGAGTGTCCAAGTTGCTCCTTTACACCTGACAGGGGGGAGTTTCCCTGGTTGGACGTAGCGCGTGGAAGGAACACGTTATTCCAACCAGTTCCTTTCCCCTCCATCAGGCGCCCCGGCTGGCCAGGGGGAGGCAGTTTAGTGACCAGGATTACTGCATGTTTTTTGTGAGGGTACCTAACTACCTACCCTAGGGGACACGGGGAGAACATGCAAACCCAACACACAAAGGCCCTTTCGCCAACCCCGCCTTCGGGTATGGACACTGATGATGCGGCGGAGGAGGAAACACGCCGCCAGCGCCCACAGCGTCCCGAGCGGGAATCGAACCCAGGACCTTCTAGCTGTGAGGCGACAGCACTACCAACTGTGCCACCGTGCCCCTCTTAAATACATTAAAACCCATAGAAACACTGCCCCTAGTGGACACTGGATGGTAGCATAGGGTTAAATACATTAAACCACATAGAAACACTGCCCCTAGTGGACACTGGATATACTAGACCTGTACGTGCCCGTCGCAGTCGGCCACCGGTCTACTTGGGAACGATGCAACTTGGGAACCTAATGATATACGTTGTCATAGCATCCGTTTTAACTGTCAGCCGGTGTCCCACATGGAGATCTGTGTGTGTGCCTGTGTGTGAAGACTGCAAACTGACTGCAAACCTCTATAGAGGTGAAACAGTGTATATATTTTATATAATGTTAAATCTAGTATATAATGTGCCACGTCTCTGCGTACGTGTGTGTGTGTACGGTTGTAATGTACGTAACCCGAGAACCGTTTGACCCACCACCGACTTCACATTCTACACACCCCCACAGGGAGTTCAGTGCCCGGTAACGAGTCGGTCAGACCCACGGTTCTCCAGAACCACCACAAAAGGCTCTGGTCAGGCTCTGCCAGTGGGCCGAATGAGGCCAACTCCTTTCACCTGGTCAGGCTCTGCCAGTGGGCCTAATGAGGCCAACTCCTTTCACCTGGTCAGGCTCTGCCAGTGGGCCTAATGAGGCCAACTCCTTTCACCTGGTCAGGCTCTGCCAGTGGGCCTAATGAGGCCAACTCCTTTCACCTGGTCAGGCTCTGCCAGTGGGCCTAATGAGGCCAACTCCTTTCACCTGGTCAGGCTCTGCCAGTGGGCCTAATGAGGCCAACTCCTTTCACCTGGTCAGGCTCTGCCAGTGGGCCTAATGAGGCCAACTCCTTTCACCTGGTCAGGCTCTGCCAGTGGGCCTAATGAGGCCAACTCCTTTCACCTGGTCAGGCTCTGCCAGTGGGCCTAATGAGGCCAAATCCTTTCACCTGGTCAGGCTCTGCCAGTGGGCCTAATGAGGCCAACTCCTTTCACCTGGTCAGGCTCTGCCAGTGGGCCTAATGAGGCCAAATCCTTTCACCTGGTCAGGCTCTGCCAGTGGGCCTAATGAGGCCAACTCCTTTCACCTGGTCAGGCTCTGCCAGTGGGCCTAATGAGGCCAACTCCTTTCACCTGGTCAGGCTCTGCCAGTGGGCCTAATGAGGCCAAATCCTTTCACCTGGTCAGGCTCTGCCAGTGGGCCTAATGAGGCCAATTCCTTTGCACCTGTGCAATTTCCAGCCTCAACCAATCAGGCTCTGCCAGTGGGCCGAATTGATTGCCAAGTACACTTTTCAGTTTGCAGTCTTCACATACAGGCACGTACACAGACACAGGTCTAGTACATTAAATGGTGA
Organism: Protomyctophum parallelum; assembly: GCF_964188405.1. Classification (NCBI taxonomy): domain Eukaryota; kingdom Metazoa; phylum Chordata; class Actinopteri; order Myctophiformes; family Myctophidae; genus Protomyctophum; species Protomyctophum parallelum. The sequence goes on along the minus strand of NC_139706.1, from coordinate 52,897,378 downwards.
AAAAGTGACCTCTAGTGGCCAGAGGACGAGTTACCTTGTAGGCAAAGCTGGAGGCTTCTAGCAGAGAGCAGCTGACCTGTAGAAATTAAAAACTTAAATTTAGCATTATTAGCATTGTAAAATATTATAATTTACTAACATTATAATATATTATAATGAATTAACATTATTAACATTGTAATTATAATTAACTATTTAATTTTTCACCAAAGACGCCTTGGATTCTTTTCTTTTCAAGTCTGCAATTCACACTTTGACAAGCAGTACAACTTGGAGGAATGATACCTTTTGTCTAAATAACGTTGTAATATTAATGAACTTATAGGACTATAAGATCAAAGGAACGCCAGTCCAAACGTTGCCGAGTCGACTGAAGGTCGACTTCACAACGAAGCAGACGCCCCTTTTACGTGTCATTAAGCCACACCCCCTACTCACCGTGTCATTAAGCCACGCCTCCTACTCACCGTGTCATTAAGCCACGCCTCCTACTCACCGTGTCAGGGTTGACCTGTCGGAGGTATCTGAACGAGTAGTGCAGACTCCTGATTGGACGAGACAACTATTACTATTATCATTATAGACTCCTATTGGACGAAACACTATCATTATCATTATCATTATAGACTCCTATTGGACACATCATTATCATTATTACTATTATACTATTATTATTATTATTATTATTATTATGAGGTATTATTAATATGCTGGCCGAGCGCTTTGGCATGGGGTGTCAGGTCAGCTCCATATATGGAGATCTAAGGGTGGCAGCGGGGGGGCAGTGTCTTTAGTGTGTACAGGGTTTGATGGAATTAATTCTGTATTGGCCATATATGGAGCGCGTCACGAGGTGTGACGGACTGTTTTGCCATATATGGAGCGTGTCACGAGGTGTGACGGACTGTTTTGCCATATATGGCCATATATAGGTTAGCACGCCGTTATTCTTGAACCTGTTATCCAGCCTGTTATTGTATCTGACCTTAGCCTGTCCCTGGTTATCCCTTGCCTGACGCCTTGTACCTTTGCCTGTTCCCAGAACCACTGTGTATGGACCCCGACCGAACTCTGATTCACGACTTGCCTAATCCCTATCGGAACCTACGCCCCACGGACAGCCTTCCAGGAATCCTGACCCACGCTATGCCTACCTACTACGCCTCTGTCTTTTCCCTTTGAACTTTAATAAAAACCGTTAAAGGTTTGCTGCCTGCTTTTGAGTCCTATCCTTTCTGGTGCCTGACAGGTTGTGTGAAAAGGCAGGAAGCAACATGAACAGTATAACAGTAGGGAGGTAGTAGTATTAGTAGTAGTATTAGTAGTAGTATTAGTAGTTTACCTGGTCAGGTGAAAGGGCAGGAAACACAGCATGAACAGTATAACAGTAGGGAGGTAGTAGTATTAGTAGTAGTATTAGTATTAGTAGTTTACCTGGTCAGGTGAAAGGGCAGGAAACACAGCATGAACAGTATAACAGTAGGGAGGTAGTAGTAGTAGTAGTAGTATTTGTTTTAGTAGTAGTATTAGGGTTAGGGTTAGGGTTAGGTGTATATTTACCTGGTCAGGTGAAAAGGCAGGAAACACAGCATTAAGGCTGAAAGGGTTAGGGCTAGGGTTACAGTAGGGAGGTAGTAGTATTAGGGTTAGGGTTAAGGTCATTACACACTGGCGAATTGGCGACGCGATATATTCGTGCGAATAATTCGCATTAAAAAAAAAACAATTGAAGTCCATGCAAGCTTCCACATCAGTGGCGAATGTGCGAATGTGCGAAAATGCGACCGTTTTCGCTTTTATTTGTTCGCTCTGGTGTCGTATTTTGCAGAGATTCGCAGGCGAACTGCAACATGCAATATTTCGCATTTTCAGATCGCTTATTCGCATCGCGTCGCTAATTCGCCAGTGTGTAATGACCTTTAGGGTTAGGTGTATATTTACCTGGTCAGGTGAAAGGGCAGGAAACACAGCATGAAGGCTGAAAGGACGATGATGATCATCTTCACCGACTTCTGTTTGGACCGCTGAGAGGCCACGCCCCCTGTCTCACCTCCTGTCTCACTCTCACTGTAAACGCACACACAGTAGACCTGTCTCACTCTCACTGTAAACACACACACAGTAGACCTGTCTCACTCTCACTGTAAACACACACACAGTAGACCTGTCTCACTCTCACTGTAAACACACACACAGTAGACCTGTCTCACTCTCAAGGCCTATATACTCGGTGAAGAGGTGTGACTACCGAAAAACTACAACATGACGTCACTGAGCCGCGGTGGTAAGAGACTCACCCAAAACACATCTCTGTTTCTACTAAAACTACAACATGATGTCACTGAGCCGCGGTGGTAAGAGACTCACCCAAAAACACATCTCTGTTTTTACTAAAACTACAACATGACGTCACTGAGCCGCGGTGGTAAGAGACTCACCCAAAAACACATCTCTGTTTTTACTAAAACTACAACATGACGTCACTGAGCCGCGGTGGTAAGAGACTCACCCAAAACACATCTCTGTTTCTACTAAAACTACAACATGATGTCACTGAGCCGCGGTGGTAAGAGACTCACCCAAAAACACATCTCTGTTTTTACTAAAACTACAACATGACGTCACTGAGCCGCGGTGGTAAGAGACTCACCCAAAAACACATCTCTGTTTTTACTAAAACTACAACATGACGTCACTGAGCCGCGGTGGTAAGAGACTCACCCAAAAACACATCTCTGTTTTACTAAAACTACAACATGACGTCACTGAGCCGCGGTGGTAAGAGACTCACCCAAAAACACATCTCTGTTTTTACTGAAACTACAACATGGCGTCACTGAGCCGCGGTGGTAAGAGACTCACCCAAAAACACATCTCTGTTTTTACTAAAACTACAACATGACGTCACTGAGCCGCGGTGGTAAGAGACTCACCCAAAAACACATCTCTGTTTTTACTAAAACTACAACATGGCGTCACTGAGCCGCGGTGGTAAGAGACTCACCCAAAACACATCTCTGTTTCTACTAAAACTACAACATGACGTCACTGAGCCCATAATGTTCCAACATTAATAAACCTACCTTAATATTAACCCATAATGTTCCAACATTAATAAACCTACCTTAATATTAACCCATAATGTTCCAACATGTATTAACTAACCTTGACATTAACCCATAATGTTCCAACATTAATAAACCTACCTTAACATTAACCCATAATGTTCCAACATTAATAAACCGACCTTAACATTAACCCATAATGTTCCAACATGTATTAACCTACCTTAGCAGCTTCCTCAGCATTAACCCATGATGTTCCAACATGTATTAACCTACCTTAACATTAACCCATAATGTTCCAACATGTATTAACCGACCTTAACATTAACCCATAATGTTCCAACATGTATTAACCTACCTTAGCAGCTTCCTCAGCATTAACCCATGATGTTCCAACATGTATTAACTAACCTTAACATTAACCCATAATGTTCCAACATGTATTAACCTACCTTAACATTAACCCATAATGTTCCAACATGTATTAACCTACCTTAGCAGCTTCCTCAGCATTAACCCATGATGTTCCAACATGTATTAACTAACCTTAACATTAACCCATAATGTTCCAACATGTATTAACCTACCTTAACATTAACCCATAATGTTAGTTACAACATTAATAAACCTACCTTAACATTAACCCATAATGTTCCAACATGTATTAACCTACCTTAGCAGCTTCCTCAGCATTAACCCATGATGTTCCAACATGTATTAACCTACCTTAGCAGCTTCCTCAGCATTAACCCATGATGTTCCAACATGTATTAACCTACCTTAACATTAACACATAATGTTCCAACATGTATTAACCTACCTTAGCTTTCTCAGCATTAACCCATAACACACCATGACGACGATAAACGGCAGAGCGAACATCAACACAGAAACGGCTGAGCTGTAGAACAGGAAGTCATCAAACAGTTCTGGACTGGTGGTGTCGTAGCAAACTCTCTCTGTGCCCATGTCCCTGAAAGGGTTAATAATATAATATGTTAACTCCTTTAGCGCCATCTACTGTTAGCTACAGACATTAATATAATCTACCGCATAGGATTGTACAATTATCTTATATAGCCTACATTTAACAAACACGCTTGATTGGTTGGTTATACAAGGATAAAAGCAAAAAAAGCACTAAGACTTGTTTACATCAGGTATAAAGTATTGAAACCAGGTCTTCGAGGCGGAAGGGGGGGGGGGGTTGCGCTGCCCGGAGCAGTGTGGTAACCAGGTCTTAGAGGCGGGGGGGGGGGGGGGGGGGGGTTGCGCTGCCCGGAGCAGTGTGGTAACCAGGTCTTCGCCCCTCGGCACTAAGTTGGCCTTAGTGCCACTATAATTAACTGAAACCTCTGCAGCCCTATCCTTTCAGATGCGATGGGTGTGTAATCTCCTTCATTGCAAAACGGCTTGTAACAGTAGTAGTTGTATACAGTATAGGGATGTTTGTACATACTGTAGGAGCAGTAGCAGTAGAAGTAGTACTAGTAGTAGTAGTAGTATTAGTAGTAGGCCTAGTATAACAGTAGTGGTTGTATTAGCAGTAGGCCTAGTATAACAGACAGTAGTGGTTGTATTAGTACAGTAGTATTAGTAGTAGGCCTAGTATAACAGACAGTAGTGGTTGTATTAGTACAGTAGTATTAGCAGTAGGCCTAGTATAACAGACAGTAGTAGTTGTATTAGTACAGTAGTATTACTTGGTTCTAGAGAAGTAGAGGACAGGAGCCTGGCCAATCAGGACACAGATCCAGACGACAGTGGACACCATCTTGGATCGACTGGCGCTGACCCAGCTGAGAGAACGCACAGGATAACACACGCCCAGGAACCTGTATACGCTGATACAGGTCAGGAACAGTATGGAACCTATGATAAAACACATTGCAATGCACTATAACACATTATAATACACTATAACGCACGCCCAGGAACCTGTATATAATACACTATAGCACACGCCCAGTAACCTCCACTTCGGAGGAAAGTCTGGTAAGGCCGGCAGTGTCGGATAGGCAAACTAATATTGTTTATGCCGTTTGTTTTGATGGAATAATTGATCGAACATGTACGCTGTAATATGATTTGATTTGCGTTACCGTAAAGGTTGGAGTAGAACAGGAAGCGTATCAGTTTACACAGAGGTACAAAGGTAGATAGGTTGGGTTAGGTAAGTAGATACAGACAGACAGACAGACAGACAGACAGACAGACAGACAGACAGACAGACAGACAGACAGACAGACAGACAGACAGACAGACAGACAGACAGACACACAGACAGACAGACAGACAGACAGCGTATATATAGGTAGGTAGATTACCGTAAAGGTTGGAGTAGAACAGGAAGCGTATGAGTTTACACAGTGGCTCAGTGAACGGCCAGTCGTTCTCATCAGCGTAATAATAGACGAGGAACGGCAGCGTGAGGATGTAGAGAGAGTCACAGACTGACAGGTTGAACATGAAGATGGTGGACGGGTTCCATCTCTGTAAGAACAATACAACATTATTAATGTACAGTCATATCTCTGTAGGAGAACAATACATTATTATTAATGTACAGTAATCTCTGTAGGAGAACAATACAACATTATTAATGTACAGTCACATCTCTGTAGGAGAACAATACAACATTATTAATGTACAGTCACATCTCTGTAGGAGAACAATACAACATTATTAATGTACAGTCATCTCTGTAGGAGAACAATACAACATTATTAATGTACAGTCATCTCTCTGTAGGAGAACAATACAACATTATTAATGTACAGTCATCTCTATAGGAGAACAATACAACATTATTAATGTACAGTCATATCTCTGTAGGAGAACAATACGACATTATTAATGTACAGTCATCTCTGTAGGAGAACAATACATTATTATTAATGTACAGTAATCTCTGTAGGAGAACAATACAACATTATTAATGTACAGTCATCTCTGTAGGAGAACAATACAACATTATTAATGTACAGTCATATCTCTGTAGGAGAACAATACGACATTATTAATGTACAGTCATCTCTGTAGGAGAACAATACAACATTATTAATGTACAGTCACATCTCTGTAGGAGAACAATACAACATTATTAATGTACAGTAATCTCTGTAGGAGAACAATACAACATTATTAATGTACAGTCATATCTGTAGGAGAACAATACAACATTATTAATGTACAGTCATCTCTATAGGAGAACAATACAACATTATTAATGTACAGTCACATCTCTGTAGGAGAACAATACAACATTATTAATGTACAGTCATCTCTGTAGGAGAACAATACAACATTATTAATGTACAGTCATATCTCTGTAGGAGAACAATACAACATTATTAATGTACAGTCATCTCTGTAGGAGAACAATACAACATTATTAATGTACAGTCACATCTCTGTAGGAGAACAATACAACACTAGAAAATTCGCAATTTTAAAAAATTGCAGAGTGTGGTTGCCGCAGTGGCTTACATATGCCCCTCCCACTAGTATTGCCAGCCAATTACAATTTCAAGTCACGCCTTAGATCGTGCGTAAGTAATTCGGAGGGGATTTAACCCCCGAAATTCATGTTTTTGCGACAAACGGTTACATTTCTCGCGTTTGCGGCGCCCCCTATGGATGAAAATGGAATTGCTTTTAGAACTTGGTTGAGTGAACCACCCCGGACATGTGATTGAAATTTGGGATGGATTGGACATTCCGTTCGTGATTTATGGCATTTTTTGTGATATAGGCCCCTCCTACTAACTTCGGAAGACGATTACGGCCGAACGATACGCACTTTCAAAATTCTGCGGCTCAGTTTTAATTGGATGGGTCCAGAGATCACGTGTGCCGATTTCTGTGAGATTTGGACGAAATCTGTAGGAGGAAAAGCAAAAAGTTTGTTTTGAACAAAATTCAAAATGGCGGAAAATCTATCATGGCGGAAATGGGCGTGGCCTATATGGGGAGATGCGTCATGACCCAAGGAATCCAGGGAAAACATTTTTTTGATTTTACGTCCTACGGTTCAAGAGTTATAAGCCAAAAGGTAAAGTGGGCTGTTATAGCGCCACCATGAGGCCGACCGATAAAATTTTAGTGTTAAATAATTTTAAGGATAATGTTGAATTATCCCTAAAAGTTTTGTAACTATAGTGATTACAGTCTCCAAGGAACAAATACTTGAATGTGTATTTTTGCCTTTTCCCATTCATGTCAATGGGGAAATTTAATTCACTAATAAATTCATATCAATTAAACTATACAACATTTCTCTTAACAAAATACAAGCACACGATTCCCGATTTTTCCGGTCAATTTGACATATGGCTCAAGTGCGTACAGCGTACAGTGTGGGAGGTATAAAGCGTCAAAATAAAGACTACTAATAAAGACCACACTAACAAATAACACTAGAAAATTCGCAATTTTAAAAAATTGCAGAGTGTGGTTGCCGCAGTGGCTTACATATGCCCCTCCCACTAGTATTGCCAGCCAATTACAATTTCAAGTCACACCTTAGATCATGCATAAGTAATTCGGAGGGGATTTAACCCCCGAAATTCATGTTTTTGCGACAAACGGTTACATTTCTCGCATTTGCGGCGCCCCCTATGGATGAAAATGGAATTGCTTTTAGAACTTGGTTGATTGAACCACCCCGGACCTGTGATTGAAATTTGGGATGGATTGGACATTCCGTTCGTGATTTATGGCATTTTTTGTGATATAGGCCCCTCCTACTAACTTCGGAAGACGATTACGGCCGAACGATACGCACTTTCAAAATTCTGCGGCTCAGTTTTAATTGGATGGGTCCAGAGATCACGTGTGCCGATTTCTGTGAGATTTGAACGAAATCTGTAGGAGGAAAAGCAAAAAGTGTGTTTTGGACAAAATTCAAAATGGCGGAAAATCTATCATGGCGGAAATGGGCGTGGCCTATATGGGGAGATGCGTCATTTTGATTTTACGACCTACGGTTCAAGAGTTATAAGCCAAAAGGTAAAGTGGGCTGTTATAGCGCCACCATGAGGCCGACCGATAAAATTTTAGTGTTAAATAATTTTAGGGATAATGTTGAATTATCCCTAAAAGTTTTGTAACTGTAGTGATTACAGTCTCCGAGGAACAAATACTTGAATGTGAATTTTTGCCTTTTCCCATTCATGTCAATGGGGTAATTTAATTCACTAATAAATTCATATCAATTAAACTATACAACATTTCTCTTAACAAAATACAAGCACACGATTCCCGATTTTTCCGGTCAATTTGACATATGGCTCAAGTGCGTACAGCGTACAGTGTGGGAGGTATAAAGCGTCAAAATAAAGACTACTAATAAAGACCACACTAACAAATAACACTAGAAAATTCGCAATTTTAAAAAATTGCAGAGTGTGGTTGCCGCAGTGGCTTACATATGCCCCTCCCACTAGTATTGCCAGCCAATTACAATTTCAAGTCACGCCTTAGATCATGCGTAAGTAATTCGGAGGGGATTTAACCCCCGAAATTCATGTTTTTGCGACAAACGGTTACATTTCTCGCGTTTGCGGCGCCCCCTATGGATGAAAATGGAATTGCTTTTAGAACTTGGTTGATTGAACCACCCCGGACATGTGATTCAAATTTGGGATGGATTGGACATTCCGTTCGTGATTTATGGCATTTTTGTGATATAGGCCCCTCCTACTAACTTCGGAAGACGATTACGGCCGAACGATACGCACTACCAAAATTCTGCATCTGGTGTTTTAATCGGATATGTCCAGAGATCATGTGTGCCGATTTCTGTGAGATTTGGACAAAATATGTAGGAGGAAAAGCAAAAAGTTTGTTTTGGACAAAATTCAAAATGGCGGAAAATCCATCATGGCGGAAATGGGCGTGGCCTATATGGGGAGATGCGTCATGACCCAAGGAATCCAGGGAAAAAATAATTTTGATTTTACGACCTACGGTTCAAGAGTTATAAGCCAAAAGGTAAAGTGGGCTGTTATAGCGCCACCATGAGGCCGACCTATAAAATTATAATTTTAATTAATTTTAGTCATAATTAAGAAATATCCCTAAAAGTTTTGTAACTATAGTGATTACAGTCTCCGAGGAAAAAATACTTGAATGTGATTTTTTGCCTTTTCCCATTCATGTCAATGGGGAAATTTAATTCACTAATAAATTCATATCAATTAAACTATACAACATTTCTCTTAACAAAATACAAGCACACGATTCCCGATTTTTCCGGTCAATTTGACATATGGCTCAAGTGCGTACAGCGTACAGTGTGGGAGGTATAAAGCGACAAAAAAAAGACTACTGTGAAATAATAATAAAAATAATAATAATAATAATAAAGTGTTACAATTACTAGAGTCTGGTTGCCCCTTTTGGGGCAACCACACTAATTATTAATGTACAGTCATATCTCTGTAGGAGAACAATACAACATTATTAATGTACAGTCATCTCTGTAGGAGAACAATACAACATTATTAATGTACAGTCACATCTCTGTAGGAGAACAATACAACATTATTAATGTACAGTCACATCTCTGTAGGAGAACAATACAACATTATTAATGTACAGTCATCTCTGTAGGAGAACAATACAACATTATTAATGTACAGTCACATCTCTGTAGGAGAACAATACAACATTATTAATGTACAGTCATCTCTGTAGGAGAACAATACAACATTATTAATGTACAGTCACATCTCTGTAGGAGAACAATACAACATTATTAATGTACAGTCACATCTCTGTAGGAGAACAATACAACATTATTAATGTACAGTCATCTCTGTAGGAGAACAATACAACATTATTAATGTACAGTCATCTCTGTAGGAGAACAATACAACATTATTAATGTACAGTCACATCTCTGTAGGAGAACAATACAACATTATTAATGTACAGTCATCTCTGTAGGAGAACAATACAACATTATTAATGTACAGTCACATCTCTGTAGGAGAACAATACAACATTATTAATGTACAGTCACATCTCTGTAGGAGAACAATACAACATTATTAATGTACAGTCATCTCTGTAGGAGAACAATACAACATTATTAATGTACAGTCATCTCTGTAGGAGAACAATACAACATTATTAATGTACAGTCATCTCTATAGGAGAACAATACAACATTATTAATGTACAGTCATCTCTGTAGGAGAACAATACAACATTATTAATGTACAGTCATCTCTGTAGGAGAACAATACAACATTATTAATGTACAGTCACATCTCTGTAGGAGAACAATACAACATTATTAATGTACAGTCATCTCTGTAGGAGAACAATACAACATTATTAATGTACAGTCACATCTCTGTAGGAGAACAATACAACATTATTAATGTACAGTCACATCTCTGTAGGAGAACAATACAACATTATTAATGTACAGTCATCTCTGTAGGAGAACAATACAACATTATTAATGTACAGTCATCTCTGTAGGAGAACAATACAACATTATTAATGTACAGTCATATCTCTATAGGAGAACAATACAACATTATTAATGTACAGTCACATCTCTGTAGGAGAACAATACAACATTATTAATGTACAGTCATCTCTGTAGGAGAACAATACAACATTATTAATGTACAGTCACATCTCTGTAGGAGAACAATACAACATTATTAATGTACAGTCATCTCTGTAGGAGAACAATACAACATTATTAATGTACAGTCACATCTCTGTAGGAGAACAATACAACATTATTAATGTACAGTCACATCTCTATAGGAGAACAATACAACATTATTAATGTACAGTCATCTCTGTAGGAGAACAATACAACATTATTAATGTACAGTCATCTCTGTAGGAGAACAATACAACATTATTAATGTACAGTCATCTCTGTAGGAGAACAATACAACATTATTAATGTACAGTCACATCTCTGTAGGAGAACAATACAACATTATTAATGTACAGTCATCTCTGTAGGAGAACAATACAACATTATTAATGTACAGTCACATCTCTGTAGGAGAACAATACAACATTATTAATGTACAGTCACATCTCTGTAGGAGAACAATACAACATTATTAATGTACAGTCACATCTCTATAGGAGAACAATACAACATTATTAATGTACAGTCATCTCTGTAGGAGAACAATACAACATTATTAATGTACAGTCATCTCTGTAGGAGAACAATACAACATTATTAATGTACAGTCACATCTCTGTAGGAGAACAATACAACATTATTAATGTACAGTCATCTCTATAGGAGAACAATACAACATTATTAATGTACAGTCATATCTCTATAGGAGAACAATACAACATTATTAATGTACAGTCACATCTCTGTAGGAGAACAATACAACATTATTAATGTACAGTCATCTCTGTAGGAGAACAATACAACATTATTAATGTACAGTCACATCTCTGTAGGAGAACAATACAACATTATTAATGTACAGTCACATCTCTGTAGGAGAACAATACAACATTATTAATGTACAGTCATCTCTGTAGGAGAACAATACAACATTATTAATGTACAGTCATCTCTGTAGGAGAACAATACAACATTATTAATGTACAGTCATATCTCTATAGGAGAACAATACAACATTATTAATGTACAGTCACATCTCTGTAGGAGAACAATACAACATTATTAATGTACAGTCATCTCTGTAGGAGAACAATACAACATTATTAATGTACAGTCACATCTCTGTAGGAGAACAATACAACATTATTAATGTACAGTCACATCTCTGTAGGAGAACAATACAACATTATTAATGTACAGTCATCTCTGTAGGAGAACAATACAACATTATTAATGTACAGTCATATCTCTATAGGAGAACAATACAACATTATTAATGTACAGTCATCTCTATAGGAGAACAATACAACATTATTAATGTACAGTCATCTCTGTAGGAGAACAATACAACATTATTAATGTACAGTCACATCTCTGTAGGAGAACAATACAACATTATTAATGTACAGTCATCTCTGTAGGAGAACAATACAACATTATTAATGTACAGTCACATCTCTGTAGGAGAACAATACAACATTATTAATGTACAGTCACATCTCTGTAGGAGAACAATACAACATTATTAATGTACAGTCATCTCTGTAGGAGAACAATACAACATTATTAATGTACAGTCACATCTCTGTAGGAGAACAATACAACATTATTAATGTACAGTCATCTCTGTAGGAGAACAATACAACATTATTAATGTACAGTCATCTCTATAGGAGAACAATACAACATTATTAATGTACAGTCATCTCTGTAGGAGAACAATACAACATTATTAATGTACAGTCACATCTCTGTAGGAGAACAATACAACATTATTAATGTACAGTCACATCTCTGTAGGAGAACAATACAACATTATTAATGTACAGTCACATCTCTGTAGGAGAACAATACAACATTATTAATGTACAGTCATATCTCTGTAGGAGAACAATACAACATTATTAATGTACAGTCATCTCTATAGGAGAACAATACAACATTATTAATGTACAGTCATCTCTGTAGGAGAACAATACAACATTATTAATGTACAGTCACATCTCTGTAGGAGAACAATACAACATTATTAATGTACAGTCATATCTCTGTAGGAGAACAATACAACATTATTAATGTACAGTCACATCTCTGTAGGAGAACAATACAACATTATTAATGTACAGTCATCTCTGTAGGAGAACAATACAACATTATTAATGTACAGTCCCATCTCTGTAGGAGAACAATACAACATTATTAATGTACAGTCACATCTCTATAGGAGAACAATACAACATTATTAATGTACAGTCATCTCTATAGGAGAACAATACAACATTATTAATGTACAGTCACATCTCTGTAGGAGAACAATACAACATTATTAATGTACAGTCACATCTCTGTAGGAGAACAATACAACATTATTAATGTACAGTCATCTCTGTAGGAGAACAATACAACATTATTAATGTACAGTCACATCTCTGTAGGAGAACAATACAACATTATTAATGTACAGTCATCTCTGTAGGAGAACAATACAACATTATTAATGTACAGTCATATCTCTATAGGAGAACAATACAACATTATTAATGTACAGTCATCTCTGTAGGAGAACAATACAACATTATTAATGTACAGTCATCTCTGTAGGAGAACAATACAACATTATTAATGTACAGTCACATCTCTGTAGGAGAACAATACAACATTATTAATGTACAGTCATCTCTGTAGGAGAACAATACAACATTATTAATGTACAGTCACATCTCTGTAGGAGAACAATACAACATTATTAATGTACAGTCATATCTCTATAGGAGAACAATACAACATTATTAATGTACAGTCATCTCTATAGGAGAACAATACAACATTATTAATGTACAGTCATCTCTGTAGGAGAACAATACAACATTATTAATGTACAGTCATCTCTATAGGAGAACAATACAACATTATTAATGTACAGTCATCTCTGTAGGAGAACAATACAACATTATTAATGTACAGTCACATCTCTGTAGGAGAACAATACAACATTATTAATGTACAGTCATCTCTGTAGGAGAACAATACAACATTATTAATGTACAGTCACATCTCTGTAGGAGAACAATACAACATTATTAATGTACAGTCATCTCTGTAGGAGAACAATACAACATTATTAATGTACAGTCACATCTCTGTAGGAGAACAATACAACATTATTAATGTACAGTCACATCTCTGTAGGAGAACAATACAACATTATTAATGTACAGTCATCTCTGTAGGAGAACAATACAACATTATTAATGTACAGTCATCTCTGTAGGAGAACAATACAACATTATTAATGTACAGTCACATCTCTGTAGGAGAACAATACAACATTATTAATGTACAGTCATCTCTGTAGGAGAACAATACAACATTATTAATGTACAGTCATCTCTGTAGGAGAACAATACAACATTATTAATGTACAGTCACATCTCTGTAGGAGAACAATACAACATTATTAATGTACAGTCATATCTCTGTAGGAGAACAATACAACATTATTAATGTACAGTCATCTCTGTAGGAGAACAATACAACATTATTAATGTACAGTCATCTCTGTAGGAGAACAATACAACATTATTAATGTACAGTCATATCTCTATAGGAGAACAATACAACATTATTAATGTACAGTCATATCTCTGTAGGAGAACAATACAACATTATTAATGTACAGTCATCTCTGTAGGAGAACAATACAACATTATTAATGTACAGTCACATCTCTGTAGGAGAACAATACAACATTATTAATGTACAGTCATCTCTGTAGGAGAACAATACAACATTATTAATGTACAGTCACATCTCTGTAGGAGAACAATACAACATTATTAATGTACAGTCACATCTCTGTAGGAGAACAATACAACATTATTAATGTACAGTCATATCTCTGTAGGAGAACAATACAACATTATTAATGTACAGTCACATCTCTGTAGGAGAACAATACAACATTATTAATGTACAGTCATCTCTGTAGGAGAACAATACAACATTATTAATGTACAGTCACATCTCTGTAGGAGAACAATACAACATTATTAATGTACAGTCATCTCTGTAGGAGAACAATACAACATTATTAATGTACAGTCATCTCTGTAGGAGAACAATACAACATTATTAATGTACAGTCACATCTCTGTAGGAGAACAATACAACATTATTAATGTACAGTCATCTCTGTAGGAGAACAATACAACATTATTAATGTACAGTCACATCTCTGTAGGAGAACAATACAACATTATTAATGTACAGTCATCTCTGTAGGAGAACAATACAACATTATTAATGTACAGTCATATCTCTGTAGGAGAACAATACAACATTATTAATGTACAGTCATATCTCTGTAAGAGAACAATACAACATTATTAATGTACAGTCACATCTCTGTAGGAGAACAATACAACATTATTAATGTACAGTCATATCTCTGTAAGAGAACAATACAACATTATTAATGTACAGTCACATCTCTGTAGGAGAACAATACAACATTATTAATGTACAGTCACATCTCTGTAGGAGAACAATACAACATTATTAATGTACAGTCATATCTCTATAGGAGAACAATACAACATTATTAATGTACAGTCATCTCTGTAGGAGAACAATACAACATTATTAATGTACAGTCATATCTCTGTAGGAGAACAATACAACATTATTAATGTACAGTCACATCTCTGTAAGAGAACAATACAACATTATTAATGTACAGTCACATCTCTGTAGGAGAACAATACAACATTATTAATGTACAGTCATATCTCTGTAGGAGAACAATACAACATTATTAATGTACAGTCATCTCTATAGGAGAACAATACAACATTATTAATGTACAGTCACATCTCTGTAGGAGAACAATACAACATTATTAATGTACAGTCACATCTCTGTAGGAGAACAATACAACATTATTAATGTACAGTCACATCTCTGTAGGAGAACAATACAACATTATTAATGTACAGTCATCTCTGTAGGAGAACAATACAACATTATTAATGTACAGTCACATCTCTGTAGGAGAACAATACAACATTATTAATGTACAGTCACATCTCTGTAGGAGAACAATACAACATTATTAATGTACAGTCACATCTCTGTAGGAGAACAATACAACATTATTAATGTACAGTCATATCTCTATAGGAGAACAATACAACATTATTAATGTACAGTCATCTCTCTGTAGGAGAACAATACAACATTATTAATGTACAGTCACATCTCTGTAGGAGAACAATACAACATTATTAATGTACAGTCATCTCTGTAGGAGAACAATACAACATTATTAATGTACAGTCATCTCTGTAGGAGAACAATACAACATTATTAATGTACAGTCACATCTCTGTAGGAGAACAATACAACATTATTAATGTACAGTCATCTCTGTAGGAGAACAATACAACATTATTAATGTACAGTCACATCTCTGTAGGAGAACAATACAACATTATTAATGTACAGTCATCTCTGTAGGAGAACAATACAACATTATTAATGTACAGTCACATCTCTGTAGGAGAACAATACAACATTACTAATGTACAGTCACATCTCTGTAGGAGAACAATACAACATTATTAATGTACAGTCACATCTCTGTAGGAGAACAATACAACATTATTAATGTACAGTCATATCTCTGTAGGAGAACAATACAACATTATTAATGTACAGTCACATCTCTGTAAGAGAACAATACAACATTATTAATGTACAGTCACATCTCTGTAGGAGAACAATACAACATTATTAATGTACAGTCATATCTCTGTAGGAGAACAATACAACATTATTAATGTACAGTCATCTCTGTAGGAGAACAATACAACATTATTAATGTACAGTCACATCTCTGTAGGAGAACAATACAACATTATTAATGTACAGTCATCTCTGTAGGAGAACAATACAACATTATTAATGTACAGTCACATCTCTGTAGGAGAACAATACAACATTATTAATGTACAGTCACATCTCTGTAGGAGAACAATACAACATTATTAATGTACAGTCATCTCTGTAGGAGAACAATACAACATTATTAATGTACAGTCATATCTCTGTAAGAGAACAATACAACATTATTAATGTACAGTCACATCTCTGTAGGAGAACAATACAACATTATTAATGTACAGTCATCTCTGTAGGAGAACAATACAACATTATTAATGTACAGTCACATCTCTGTAGGAGAACAATACAACATTATTAATGTACAGTCACATCTCTGTAGGAGAACAATACAACATTATTAATGTACAGTCATCTCTGTAGGAGAACAATACAACATTATTAATGTACAGTCATCTCTGTAGGAGAACAATACAACATTATTAATGTACAGTCATCTCTGTAGGAGAACAATACAACATTATTAATGTACAGTCACATCTCTGTAGGAGAACAATACAACATTATTAATGTACAGTCATCTCTGTAAGAGAACAATACAACATTATTAATGTACAGTCACATCTCTGTAGGAGAACAATACAACATTATTAATGTACAGTCACATCTCTGTAAGAGAACAATACAACATTATTAATGTACAGTCACATCTCTGTAAGAGAACAATACAACATTATTAATGTACAGTAACATCTCTGTAGGAGAACAATACAACATTATTAATGTACAGTCACATCTCTGTAGGAGAACAATACAACATTATTAATGTACAGTCATCTCTGTAGGAGAACAATACAACATTATTAATGTACAGTCACATCTCTGTAGGAGAACAATACAACATTATTAATGTACAGTCATATCTCTATAGGAGAACAATACAACATTATTAATGTACAGTCATCTCTCTGTAGGAGAACAATACAACATTATTAATGTACAGTCACATCTCTGTAGGAGAACAATACAACATTATTAATGTACAGTCACATCTCTGTAGGAGAACAATACAACATTATTAATGTACAGTCATCTCTGTAGGAGAACAATACAACATTATTAATGTACAGTCATCTCTGTAGGAGAACAATACAACATTATTAATGTACAGTCATCTCTGTAGGAGAACAATACAACATTATTAATGTACAGTCATCTCTGTAGGAGAACAATACAACATTATTAATGTACAGTCACATCTCTGTAGGAGAACAATACAACATTATTAATGTACAGTCACATCTCTGTAGGAGAACAATACAACATTATTAATGTACAGTCATCTCTGTAGGAGAACAATACAACATTATTAATGTACAGTCATCTCTATAGGAGAACAATACAACATTATTAATGTACAGTCATATCTCTGTAGGAGAACAATACAACATTATTAATGTACAGTCATCTCTGTAGGAGAACAATACAACATTATTAATGTACAGTCACATCTCTGTAGGAGAACAATACAACATTATTAATGTACAGTCACATCTCTGTAGGAGAACAATACAACATTATTAATGTACAGTCATCTCTATAGGAGAACAATACAACATTATTAATGTACAGTCATATCTCTGTAGGAGAACAATACAACATTATTAATGTACAGTCATCTCTGTAGGAGAACAATACAACATTATTAATGTACAGTCACATCTCTGTAGGAGAACAATACAACATTATTAATGTACAGTCATATCTCTGTAGGAGAACAATACAACATTATTAATGTACAGTCATATCTCTGTAGGAGAACAATACAACATTATTAATGTACAGTCATATCTCTGTAGGAGAACAATACAACATTATTAATGTACAGTCATATCTCTGTAGGAGAACAATACAACATTATTAATGTACAGTCATATCTCTGTAAGAGAACAATACAACATTATTAATGTACAGTCATATCTCTATAGGAGAACAATACAACATTATTAATGTACAGTCATCTCTCTGTAGGAGAACAATACAACATTATTAATGTACAGTCATCTCTGTAGGAGAACAATACAACATTATTAATGTACAGTCATATCTGTAGGAGAACAATACAACATTATTAATGTACAGTCACATCTCTGTAGGAGAACAATACAACATTATTAATGTACAGTCACATCTCTGTAGGAGAACAATACAACATTATTAATGTACAGTCACATCTCTGTAGGAGAACAATACAACATTATTAATGTACAGTCATATCTCTGTAGGAGAACAATACAACATTATTAATGTACAGTCATATCTCTGTAGGAGAACAATACAACATTATTAATGTACAGTCATATCTCTGTAGGAGAACAATACAACATTATTAATGTACAGTCATATCTCTGTAAGAGAACAATACAACATTATTAATGTACAGTCATATCTCTATAGGAGAACAATACAACATTATTAATGTACAGTCATCTCTCTGTAGGAGAACAATACAACATTATTAATGTACAGTCATCTCTGTAGGAGAACAATACAACATTATTAATGTACAGTCATATCTGTAGGAGAACAATACAACATTATTAATGTACAGTCACATCTCTGTAGGAGAACAATACAACATTATTAATGTACAGTCACATCTCTGTAGGAGAACAATACAACATTATTAATGTACAGTCACATCTCTGTAGGAGAACAATACAACATTATTAATGTACAGTCACATCTCTGTAGGAGAACAATACAACATTATTAATGTACAGTCATCTCTGTAGGAGAACAATACAACATTATTAATGTACAGTCACATCTCTGTAGGAGAACAATACAACATTATTAATGTACAGTCATCTCTGTAGGAGAACAATACAACATTATTAATGTACAGTCACATCTCTGTAGGAGAACAATACAACATTATTAATGTACAGTCATCTCTATAGGAGAACAATACAACATTATTAATGTACAGTCATATCTCTGTAGGAGAACAATACAACATTATTAATGTACAGTCACATCTCTGTAGGAGAACAATACAACATTATTAATGTACAGTCATATCTCTATAGGAGAACAATACAACATTATTAATGTACAGTCATATCTCTGTAGGAGAACAATACAACATTATTAATGTACAGTCATCTCTATAGGAGAACAATACAACATTATTAATGTACAGTCATATCTCTATAGGAGAACAATACAACATTATTAATGTACAGTCATCTCTGTAGGAGAACAATACAACATTATTAATGTACAGTCACATCTCTGTAGGAGAACAATACAACATTATTAATGTAC
Organism: Protomyctophum parallelum; assembly: GCF_964188405.1. Classification (NCBI taxonomy): domain Eukaryota; kingdom Metazoa; phylum Chordata; class Actinopteri; order Myctophiformes; family Myctophidae; genus Protomyctophum; species Protomyctophum parallelum. The sequence goes on along the minus strand of NC_139706.1, from coordinate 52,877,455 downwards.
AGTCATCTCTGTAGGAGAACAATACAACATTATTAATGTACAGTCACATCTCTGTAGGAGAACAATACAACATTATTAATGTACAGTCATCTCTATAGGAGAACAATACAACATTATTAATGTACAGTCATATCTCTGTAGGAGAACAATACAACATTATTAATGTACAGTCACATCTCTGTAGGAGAACAATACAACATTATTAATGTACAGTCATCTCTGTAGGAGAACAATACAACATTATTAATGTACAGTCATCTCTGTAGGAGAACAATACAACATTATTAATGTACAGTCACATCTCTGTAGGAGAACAATACAACATTATTAATGTACAGTCATCTCTGTAGGAGAACAATACAACATTATTAATGTACAGTCACATCTCTGTAGGAGAACAATACAACATTATTAATGTACAGTCATCTCTATAGGAGAACAATACAACATTATTAATGTACAGTCATATCTCTGTAGGAGAACAATACAACATTATTAATGTACAGTCATCTCTGTAGGAGAACAATACAACATTATTAATGTACAGTCATCTCTGTAGGAGAACAATACAACATTATTAATGTACAGTCATCTCTATAGGAGAACAATACAACATTATTAATGTACAGTCATCTCTGTAGGAGAACAATACAACATTATTAATGTACAGTCATCTCTGTAGGAGAACAATACAACATTATTAATGTACAGTCACATCTCTGTAGGAGAACAATACAACATTATTAATGTACAGTCACATCTCTGTAGGAGAACAATACAACATTATTAATGTACAGTCATCTCTGTAGGAGAACAATACAACATTATTAATGTACAGTCACATCTCTGTAGGAGAACAATACAACATTATTAATGTACAGTCACATCTCTGTAGGAGAACAATACAACATTATTAATGTACAGTCACATCTCTGTAGGAGAACAATACAACATTATTAATGTACAGTCATCTCTCTGTAGGAGAACAATACAACATTATTAATGTACAGTCACATCTCTGTAGGAGAACAATACAACATTATTAATGTACAGTCATATCTCTGTAGGAGAACAATACAACATTATTAATGTACAGTCATATCTCTGTAGGAGAACAATACAACATTATTAATGTACAGTCATATCTCTGTAGGAGAACAATACAACATTATTAATGTACAGTCATCTCTGTAGGAGAACAATACAACATTATTAATGTACAGTCATCTCTGTAGGAGAACAATACAACATTATTAATGTACAGTCACATCTCTGTAGGAGAACAATACAACATTATTAATGTACAGTCATCTCTGTAGGAGAACAATACAACATTATTAATGTACAGTCACATCTCTATAGGAGAACAATACAACATTATTAATGTACAGTCATCTCTCTGTAGGAGAACAATACAACATTATTAATGTACAGTCATCTCTGTAGGAGAACAATACAACATTATTAATGTACAGTCATCTCTGTAGGAGAACAATACAACATTATTAATGTACAGTCATCTCTGTAGGAGAACAATACAACATTATTAATGTACAGTCATCTCTATAGGAGAACAATACAACATTATTAATGTACAGTCATCTCTGTAGGAGAACAATACAACATTATTAATGTACAGTCATCTCTATAGGAGAACAATACAACATTATTAATGTACAGTCATCTCTGTAGGAGAACAATACAACATTATTAATGTACAGTCATCTCTATAGGAGAACAATACAACATTATTAATGTACAGTCATCTCTGTAGGAGAACAATACAACATTATTAATGTACAGTCATCTCTATAGGAGAACAATACAACATTATTAATGTACAGTCACATCTCTATAGGAGAACAATACAACATTATTAATGTACAGTCACATCTCTATAGGAGAACAATACAACATTATTAATGTACAGTCACATCTCTGTAGGAGAACAATACAACATTATTAATGTACAGTCATATCTCTGTAAGAACAATACAACATTATGAATGTACAGTCACATCTCTGTAAGAACAATACAACATTATTAATGTACAGTCACATCTCTGTAAGAGAACAATACAACATTATTAATGTACAGTCATCTCTGTAGGAGAACAATACAACATTATTAATGTACAGTCATCTCTCTGTAGGAGAACAATACAACATTATTAATGTACAGTCATCTCTGTAGGAGAACAATACAACATTATTAATGTACAGTCATCTCTGTAGGAGAACAATACAACATTATTAATGTACAGTCATCTCTGTAGGAGAACAATACAACATTATTAATGTACAGTCATCTCTGTAGGAGAACAATACAACATTATTAATGTACAGTCATCTCTATAGGAGAACAATACAACATTATTAATGTACAGTCATCTCTGTAGGAGAACAATACAACATTATTAATGTACAGTCACATCTCTATAGGAGAACAATACAACATTATTAATGTACAGTCACATCTCTATAGGAGAACAATACAACATTATTAATGTACAGTCATCTCTGTAGGAGAACAATACAACATTATTAATGTACAGTCATCTCTGTAGGAGAACAATACAACATTATTAATGTACAGTCATCTCTGTAGGAGAACAATACAACATTATTAATGTACAGTCATCTCTATAGGAGAACAATACAACATTATTAATGTACAGTCATCTCTGTAGGAGAACAATACAACATTATTAATGTACAGTCATCTCTCTGTAGGAGAACAATACAACATTATTAATGTACAGTCATCTCTGTAGGAGAACAATACAACATTATTAATGTACAGTCATCTCTGTAGGAGAACAATACAACATTATTAATGTACAGTCATCTCTATAGGAGAACAATACAACATTATTAATGTACAGTCATCTCTATAGGAGAACAATACAACATTATTAATGTACAGTCACATCTCTATAGGAGAACAATACAACATTATTAATGTACAGTCACATCTCTATAGGAGAACAATACAACATTATTAATGTACAGTCACATCTCTGTAGGAGAACAATACAACATTATTAATGTACAGTCATATCTCTGTAAGAACAATACAACATTATGAATGTACAGTCACATCTCTGTAAGAACAATACAACATTATTAATGTACAGTCACATCTCTGTAAGAACAATACAACATTATTAATGTACAGTCACATCTCTGTAGGAGAACAATACAACATTATTAATGTACAGTCACAGACTGACAGGTTGAATATAAATATGGTGGACGGATTCCATCTCTGTAAATATAACAATAAAACATGTTTTTAATGTGTCACACACTGAGAGGTTGAAGATAAACACTGTAGAGGGATTCAGCTAAACAATAAAACATGCATTAATAAATAAAACATGTATTGATAAACAATGAAACATTTATTGCGATCTAGAGGTTAAATGGACAGGAATCAGTAAAAAGGGAGACATCGAAGAGGAAGGATGGATGGGGAAGGATCAACATATGGAATGTCAGAACAGGTCAATTATATTCTGACTATAGGTTAGGGCCGATTCATACTCCTATTTTAGAGCCGAATAAAAGTCGGTTCGGCTCTGTAGAGCCTACAATGTGACGTCATTTGAGGTTCGGGGGGGCGGGTACCGTCCTAAAGTCGGCTCTTCGGTGCTACTGAAAATTTCTGACGAGCCGAAATCATTTCGGCACTACAGCGCCGAAACAGCGGTAAAATAGGAGTATGAATCGGCCCTTAGGGTCCTGAAGAGAATAACGTTGAGTCCCAGACCCACTACACTGACAGCTTACAGGTTAGGGTTAGCGTTAGGGTTAGCGTTAGGGTTAGCGTTAGGGTTAGCGTTAGTTACTGGTAATACTTACCTTAGTTCTGAACAGAATAGCATTCAGTCCAAGACCAACTGCACTGACAGGTTACAGGTTACAGGTTAGGGTTAGCGTTAGGGTTAGTGTTATGGTTAGTTACTGGTAATACTTACCTTAGTTCTGAACAGAATGACGTACAGCGCGGTAGCATTCAGTCCCAGACCCACAAGGAACACCAGAGCGTAGCTGACAGGAAGCAGGATGTATTTAAAGTCCTCCTCAAAGTCGCAGTGGTTCAAATCACTCAGGTTGAACTTAGTGCCGTTGTCGTCAGAGGACGGTAGGGAAGCCATAGCGACTAGAGCAATACCTGAGAGATAAAATATATACCTTTTAAATAGAAAAAATAATTAGCTTTTAAATACAGAATAAAGCCAGTCAGTCAGGGACCCAGTCAGCCAGGGACCCAGTCAGTCAGGGACCCAGTCAGTCAGCCAGGGACCCAGTCAGTCAGGGACCCAGTCAGTCAGGGACCCAGTCAGTCAGTCAGGGACCCAGTCAGTCAGGGACCCAGTCAGCCAGGGACCCAGTCAGTCAGCCAGGGACCCAGTCAGTCAGGGACCCAGTCAGTCAGGGACCCAGTCAGTCAGGGACCCAGTCAGTCAGCCAGGGACCCAGTCAGTCAGTCAGGGACCCAGTCAGTCAGCCAGGGACCCAGTCAGTCAGCCAGGGACCCAGTCAGTCAGGGACCCAGTCAGTCAGGGACCCAGTCAGTCAGTCAGGGACCCAGTCAGTCAGCCAGGGACCCAGTCAGTCAGCCAGGGACCCAGTCAGTCAGCCAGGGACCCAGTCAGTCAGTCAGGGACCCAGTCAGTCAGTCAGGGACCCAGTCAGTCAGGGACCCAGTCAGTCAGTCAGGGACCCAGTCAGTCAGTCAGGGACCCAGTCAGTCAGGGACCCAGTCAGCCAGGGACCCAGTCAGTCAGCCAGTGACCCAGTCAGTCAGCCAGGGACCCAGTCAGTCAGTCAGGGACCCAGTCAGTCAGTCAGGGACCCAGTCAGTCAGTCAGGGACCCAGTCAGTCAGGGACCCAGTCAGTCAGGGACCCAGTCAGTCAGCCAGGGACCCAGTCAGCCAGGGACCCAGTCAGCCAGGGACCCAGTCAGCCAGGGACCCAGTCAGTCAACCAGTCAGTTAGTCAGTCAGTCAGTCAGTCAGTCAGGGACCCAGTCAGTCAGTCAGTCAGTCAGTCAGTCAGTCAGTCAGTCAGTCAGTCAGTCAGTCAGTCAGTCAGTCAGGGACCCAGTCAGCCTCTTCAGTTTCTTTATATATGGTAGAAATAGATCAACAATACAAAATGACCAGAACTACTTAATATTCACCAAAACCAGAGCAGAACTCCCACCAAAATGACCAGAACTACTTAATATTCACCAAAACCAGAGCAGAACTCCCACCAAAATGACCAGAACTACTTAATATTCACCAAAACCAGAGCAGAACTCCCACCAAAATGACCAGAACTACTTAATATTCACCAAAACCAGAGCAGAACTCCCACCAAAATGACCAGAACTACTTAATATTCACCAAAACCAGAGCAGAACTCCCACCATGGGACTCAGACAATCAATGAATACCTTTACAACAACAAGTATTTCCTACAGCTTTACGTACAAACATGTGAACTAACCCTTTAAGTATTTGTGTTTATTTTCTTACCGTGACGTAAGACGCTTTCCATCCAAATAAATAAATACAAGATAAAAACAAGATACAAAGCTTAAAACACTCTGAACGACTCATAGCCGAGAAAATACACTCTCACAAAGGTGTCAGCCATTTGTGTGTGTGTGTGTGTGTGTGTGTGTGTGTGCGTGCGTGCGTGCGTGCGTGCGTGCATGCGTGCGTGCGTGCGTGCGTGCTTGCTTGCTTGCGTGCGTGCATGCGTGCGTGCGTGCGTGCTTTCTTGCTTGCTTGCGTGCGTGCATGCGTGCGTGCATGCGTGCGTGCAGAGGTGCGAGGAGAGGTGTTTAATATCTTACCAGGTGCAGAAACTGTGAACATTAATGATTACAGGTTTAACCTTTAAAACAAACACAGTGACTCTGAAGCACAATTACTTTATATGTTAGGGTTAGAGAGACGTCCACTTTACATTACTAACAGAGAGAGACTGGGTTAGGGTTACTCTAACCCTAACCCTAACACTTTACATTACTAACAGAGAGAGACTGGGTTAGGGTTACTCTAACCCTAACCCTGATGACTTCTATGTTAGGGTTAGATTACATTACTAACAGAGAGAGACTGGGTTAGGGTTACTCTAACCCTAACCCTAACACTTTACATTACTAACAGAGAGAGACTGGGTTAGGGTTACTCTAACCCTAACCCTAACACTTTACATTACTAACAGAGAGAGACTAACCCTAACCCTGATGACTTCTATGTTAGGGTTAGGGTTATGGGCCCACATGGCCCATAACCCTAACCCTATGTTAGGGTTATGGGCCATGTGGGCCCATAACCCTAACCCTATGTTAGGGTTATGGGCCATGTGGGCCCATAACCCTAACCCTATGTTAGGGTTATGGGGCATGTGGGCCCATAACCCTAACCCTATGTTAGGGTTATGGGCCATGTGGGCTATGGAGGTAGAGCAGGCCGTCCACGGCGCCGGTCACGCGTGCGTTTGTTGTTTGTTATTTGTTATGATTAGTTTTGTGTTATGAGCGTTGGTTTCTTTATTGTATTTTTGTTTGATTAAGAGAGCCATTTATTGTAATAATATTTTGAATAAGGGTTATTATATATACATATTATGAAACCTCGCATTTGATCATGGTTTCCTGTTCCTCCTTCTTATGTTGCCTACTAATTTTACCCCTATATACGTATGAGTTGTAAAACGCCACAATTGGTGCGTGAATGTGTGAATGTAATGCACAATCTATGTAAAGGTGTGTGAATGGGTGAATGTAATGCACAATCTATGTAAAGGTGTGTGAATGGGTGAATGTAATGCACAATCTATGTAAAGGTGTATGAATGTGTGAATGTAATGCACAATCTATGTAAAGGTGTGTGAATGTGTGAATGTAATGCACAATCTATGTAAAGGTGTATGAATGTGTGTGTGAATGGGTGAATGTAATGCACAATCTATGTAAAGGTGTATGAATGTGTGTGTGAATGGGTGAATGTAATGCACAATCTATGTAAAGGTGTGTGAATGGGTGAATGTAATGCACAATCTATGTAAAGGTGTGTGAATGTGTGTGTGAATGGGTGAATGTAATGCACAATCTATGTAAAGTGCCTTGGATAAAGGCGCTATATAAATGTACCATTTATCATTTACTATATGAGCTTCACTGATCCAACTGACCTAATAATAATAATAATAATAATAATAATAATAGGATGTCATGTCACACACACACACACACATTCACACTTTACATATAGATTGTGCATTACATTCACCCATTCACACACACACACACACACACACACACACACACACACACACACACACATACACACACACACACATCGTGGCAGAAACCATGCAAGGCACCAACCTGCACATCAGGAGCAATCAGGGTCTTGCTCAAGGACACTTGGACACTCTGGGGTCGCCCTGAGGGAGGGTTAGGGTTAGTTCACTATCTAGGCCCTGAACATGCATGAGCTACAGCTGGGAGAGGAAGCACGGAAGGACAGACGGAGTGCAAAATACTCCCATGCCTTCGTCCTGGTGGAGACAATAAAACATACTCTCTCCCCATGCCTTCGGCCTGGTGGAGACAATAAAACATACTCTCTCCCCATGCCTTCAGCCTGGTGGAGACAATAAAACATACTCTCTCCCCATGCCTTCGGCCTGGTGGAGACAGTAAAACATACTCTCTCCCCATGCCTTCGGCCTGGTGGAGACAATAAAACATACTCTCTCCCCATGCCTTCAGCCTGGTGGAGACAATAAAACATACTCTCTCCCCATGCCTTCGGCCTGGTGGAGACAATAAAACATACTCTCTCCCCATGCCTTCATGGTGGAGACAATAAAACATACTCTCTCCCCATGCCTTCAGCCTGGTGGAGACAATAAAACATACTCTCTCCCCATGCCTTCATGGTGGAGACAATAAAACATACTCTCTCCCCATGCCTTGGCCTGGTGGAGACAATAAAACATACTCTCTCCCCATGCCTTCGGCCTGGTGGAGACAATAAAACATACTCTCTCCTCATGCCTTCGGCCTGGTGGAGACAATAAAACATACTCTCTCCCCATGCCTTCATGGTGGAGACAATAAAACATACTCTCTCCCCATGCCTTCGGCCTGGTGGAGACAATAAAACATACACTCTCCTCATGCCTTCATGGTGGAGACAATAAAACATACTCTCTCCCCATGCCTTCGGCCTGGTGGAGACAATAAAACATACACTCTCCCCATGCCTTCATGGTGGAGACAATAAAACATACTCTCTCCCCATGCCTTCAGCCTGGTGGAGACAATAAAACATACTCTCTCCCCATGCCTTCATGGTGGAGACAATAAAACATACTCTCTCCCCATGCCTTCGGCCTGGTGGAGACAATAAAACATACTCTCTCCCCATGCCTTCATGGTGGAGACAATAAAACATACTCTCTCCCCATGCCTTCAGCCTGGTGGAGACAATAAAACATACTCTCTCCCCATGCCTTCATGGTGGAGACAATAAAACATACTCTCTCCCCATGCCTTCGGCCTGGTGGAGACAATAAAACATACTCTCTCCCCATGCCTTCGGCCTGGTGGAGACAATAAAACATACTCTCTCCTCATGCCTTCGGCCTGGTGGAGACAATAAAACATACTTTTCCCCATGCCTTCATGGTGGAGACAATAAAACATACTCTCTCCCCATGCCTTCGGCCTGGTGGAGACAATAAAACATACTCTCTCCCCATGCCTTCGGCCTGGTGGAGACAATAAAACATACTCTCTCCTCATGCCTTCGGCCTGGTGGAGACAATAAAACATACACTCTCCCCATGCCTTCAGCCTGGTGGAGACAATAAAACATACTCTCTCCCCGTGCCTTCATGGTGGAGACAATAAAACATACTCTCTCCCCATGCCTTCGGCCTGGTGGAGACAATAAAACATACTCTCTCCCCATGCCTTCGGCCTGGTGGAGACAATAAAACATACTCTCTCCTCATGCCTTCGGCCTGGTGGAGACAATAAAACATACTCTCTCCCCATGCCTTCAGCCTGGTGGAGACAATAAAACATACTCTCTCCCCATGCCTTCAGCCTGGTGGAGACAATAAAACATACTCTCTCCCCATGCCTTCATGGTGGAGACAATAAAACATACTCTCTCCCCATGCCTTCATGGTGGAGATAATAAAAGTAAAACATACTCTCTCCCCATGCCTTCGGCCTGGTGGAGACAATAAAACATACTCTCTCCCCATGCCTTCAGCCTGGTGGAGACAATAAAACATACTCTCTCCCCATGCCTTCATGGTGGAGACAATAAAACATACTCTCTCCCCATGCCTTCGGCCTGGTGGAGACAATAAAACATACTCTCTCCCCATGCCTTCGGCC
>NC_139706.1:52860530-52863030 GCF_964188405.1 Protomyctophum parallelum | reverse complement strand
TGTGATATTAGGAGGTTAACATGCCCTGTAGAATGTGTGATATTAGGAGGTTAACATGCCCTGTAGAATGTGTGATATTAGGAGGTTAACATGCCCTGTAGAATGTGTGATATTAGGAGGTTAACATGCCCTGTAGAATGTGTGATATTAGGAGGTTAACATGCCCTGTAGAATGTGTGATATTAGGAGGTTAACATGCCCTGTAGAATGTGTGATATTAGGAGGTTAACATGCCCTGTAGAATGTGTGATATTAGGAGGTTAACCTGTAGAATGTGTGATATTAGGAGGTTAACATGCCCCGTAGAATGTGTGATATTAGGAGGTTAACATGCCCTGTAGAATGTGTGATATTAGGAGGTTAACATGCCCTGTAGAATGTGTGATATTAGGAGGTTAACATGCCCTGTAGAATGTGTGATATTAGGAGGTTAACATGACCTGTAGAATGTGTGATATTAGGAGGTTAACATGCCCTGTAGAATGTGTGATATTAGGAGGTTAACATGACCTGTAGAATGTGTGATATTAGGAGGTTAACCTGTAGAATGTGTGATATTAGGAGGTTAACATGCCCCGTAGAATGTGTGATATTAGGAGGTTAACATGCCCTGTAGAATGTGTGATATTAGGAGGTTAACATGCCCTGTAGAATGTGTGATATTAGGAGGTTAACATGACCTGTAGAATGTGTGATATTAGGAGGTTAACATGCCCCGTAGAATGTGTGATATTAGGAGGTTAACATGCCCTGTAGAATGTGTGATATTAGGAGGTTAACATGCCCTGTAGAATGTGTGATATTAGGAGGTTAACATGACCTGTAGAATGTGTGATATTAGGAGGTTAACATGCCCTGTAGAATGTGTGATATTAGGAGGTTAACCTGTAGAATGTGTGATATTAGGAGGTTAACATGCCCTGTAGAATGTGTGATATTAGGAGGTTAACATGCCCTGTAGAATGTGTGATATTAGGAGGTTAACATGACCTGTAGAATGTGTGATATTAGGAGGTTAACATGCCCTGTAGAATGTGTGATATTAGGAGGTTAACATGCCCTGTAGAATGTGTGATATTAGGAGGTTAACATGACCTGTAGAATGTGTGATATTAGGAGGTTAACATGCCCTGTAGAATGTGTGATATTAGGAGGTTAACATGACCTGTAGAATGTGTGATATTAGGAGGTTAACATGACCTGCAGAATGTGTGATATTAGGAGGTTAACATGCGTTGTAGAATGTGTGATATTAGGAGGTTAACATGCCCTGTAGAATGTGTGATATTAGGAGGTTAACATGACCTGTAGAATGTGTGATATTAGGAGGTTAACATGACCTGTAGAATGTGTGATATTAGGAGGTTAACATGACCTGTAGAATGTGTGATATTAGGAGGTTAAAGGTATATTCAGTGATTTCACTCAAAAAACCTTAGGTTTCGTTTTTGGCTGTGGGACCCAGCCTTTCGTCCAATCAGGATAGAGAGTCAAAAACGAAACCTAAGGTTTTTTGACCCCCAGGGGTTAACTGGGGACAGGGAGGAACTCCTTATATGGCCAGCACACTCTATAGTAGAGAGGATTATCACTACAAAACAAAAAAAATAAGTGATATTTGAATTAAGTGAAATCACTGAATATACCTTTAACATGCCCTGTAGAATGTGTGATATTAGGAGGTTAACATGACCTGTAGAATGTGTGATTAGGAGGTTAACATGACCTGTAGAATGTTTGATATTAGGAGGTTAACATGACCTGTAGAATGTGTGATATTAGGAGGTTAACATGCCCTGTAGAATGTGTGATATTAGGAGGTTAATATGCCCTGTAGAATGTGTGATATTAGGAGGTTAACATGCCCTGTAGAATGTGTGATATTAGGAGGTTAACATGCCCTGTAGAATGTGTGATATTAGGAGGTTAACCTGCCCTGTAGAATGTGTGATATTAGGAGGTTAACCTGTAGAATGTGTGATATTAGGAGGTTAACATGCCCTGTAGAATGTGTGATATTAGGAGGTTAACATGCCCTGTAGAATGTGTGATATTAGGAGGTTAACATGACCTGTAGAATGTGTGATATTAGGAGGTTAACATGTAGAATGTGTGATATTAGGAGGTTAACATGCCCTGTAGAATGTGTGATATTAGGAGGTTAACATGCCCTGTAGAATGTGTGATATTAGGAGGTTAACCTGTAGAATGTGTGATATTAGGAGGTTAACATGCCCTGTAGAATGTGTGATATTAGGAGGTTAACCTGTAGAATGTGTGATATTAGGAGGTTAACATGCCCTGTAGAATGTGTGATATTAGGAGGTTAACATGCCCTGTAGAATGTGTGATATTAGGAGGTTAACCTGTAGAATGTGTGATATTAGGAGGTTAACCTGTAGAATGTGTGATATTAGGAGGTTAACATGTAGAATGTGTGATATTAGGAGGTTAACCTGTAGAATGTGTGATATTAGGAGGTTAACATGCCCCGTAGAAT
>NC_139706.1:52840530-52843030 GCF_964188405.1 Protomyctophum parallelum | reverse complement strand
GCCTGCATGTCTGCTGTAGAAAAGCAAAAGAAAATATATAATAATATTAGCGAATAATCGGATGTCAATTAACAGTGTCGACTAGTGTTTTGCTAGTCGACTAGTCGACTATTCGATTATTATGTTAATGCCCTAATATACACAAGAATATACTGCTGCATAAGAGAGTACATATTACATTACTACTACTCTATTACACTAATATATATTATATATATATACACAAGCATATTCTGCTGCATAAGAGAGTACATATTACACTACTATATATATATATATATATATATATATATACTGCTGCACATAGAGAGTAAATATTACACTACACACTATATATATATATATATATATATATATATATATATGAAATGAGCTATGTAGTATAGCACACACTACACCCAACTAAACCCAACACTGAAATCGTTAAAACAATATATTTATTGTGTGTGTGTGTGTGTGTGTGTGTGTGTGTGTGTGTGTGTGTGTGTGTGTGTGTGTGTGTGTGTGTGTGTGTGTGTGTGTGTGTGTCTGTGTCTGTGTCTGTGTGTCTGTGTGTGTGTCTGTGTCTGTGTCTGTGTGTGTGTGTGTGTGTGTCTGTGTCTGTGTCTGTGTCTGTGTCTGTGTCTGTGTCTGTGTCTGTGTCTGTGTCTGTGTGTGTGTGTGTGTGTGTGTGTGTGTGTGTGTGTGTGTGTGTCTGTGTCTGTGTCTGTGTCTGTGTCTGTGTCTGTGTCTGTGTCTGTGTGTGTGTGTGTCTGTGTCTGTGTCTGTGTCTGTGTCTGTGTCTGTGTCTGTGTCTGTGTGTCTGTGTCTGTGTCTGTGTCTGTGTCTGTGTCTGTGTGTGTCTGTGTCTGTGTCTGTGTCTGTGTGTGTGTGTCTGTGTCTGTGTCTGTGTCTGTGTCTGTGTCTGTGTGTCTGTGTCTGTGTCTGTGTCTGTGTGTGTGTGTGTGTGTGTGTGTGTGTGTGTGTGTGTGTGTGTGTGTGTGTGTGTGTGTGTGTGTGTGTGTGTGTGTGTGTGTGTGTGTGTGTGTGTGTGTGTGTGTGTCTGTCTGTCTGTCTGTGTGTGTGTGTGTGTGTGTGTGTGTGTGTGTGTGTGTGTGTGTGTGTGTGTGTGTGTGTGCTGTGTCTGTGTCTGTGTCTGTGTCTGTGTCTGTGTCTGTGTCGTGTGTGTGTGTGTGTGTGTGTGTGTGTGTGTCTGTGTCTGTGTCTGTGTCTGTGTGTGTGTGTGTCTGTGTCTGTGTCTGTGTCTGTGTCTGTGTCTGTGTCTGTGTGTGTGTGTGTGTGTGTGTGTGTGTGTCTGTGTGTGTGTGTGTGTGTGTGTGTGTGTGTGTCTGTGTCTGTGCGTGCGTGTGTGCGTCAGTCTCTAGAGGAGTGTGAGGGTCTAGGCTCCGCCCATCTAGGCTCCGGCCAATCAGAGCAGAGCAGAGCTGATCTGGAGATGAAGAGCGACGACACCAAAGAACACATCCGAAGAGCAGAGGTGCGTGCGTGCGTGCGTGCGTGTGCGTGTGCGTGTGCGTGTGTGCCTCCACAGAGCGGTGTGTGCTGGTTGTGGTGGGTCGGTCGCTCCCTCCACTCAGGGCTGGATCTACCATATGGGCCCTTTGGGCACCAGGTCCCCCTCACCAGGGCCCCCTCACCAAGGCCCCCTCACCAGGGACCCCTCACCAGGGCCCCCTCACCAGGGCCCCCTCACCAGGGCCCCCTCACCAGGGCCCCCTCACCAGGGACCCCTCACCAGGGACCCCTCACCAGGTCCCCCTCAAAAACAAAATTGAGCAACAACGCACTAGATTGGCTGTTGTTCAAGGTGGGTGGGCCCACTGGGCTGTGAGAGGTGGGTGGACCCACTGGGCTGTGAGAGGTGGGTGGGCCCTCTGGGCTTGGGCCCTCTGGGCTGTGATAGGTCAGGTGGAGAGGTGGGTGGGCCCTCTGGGCTGTGAGAGGTGGGTGGACCCACTGGGCTGTGAGAGGTCAGGTGGAGAGGTGGGTGGGCCCTCTGGGCTGTGAGAGGTGGGTGGACCCTCTGGGCTGTGAGAGGTGGGTGGGCCCTCTGGGCTGTGATAGGTCAGGTGGAGAGGTGGGTGGGCCCTCTGGGCTGTGAGAGGTGGGTGGACCCACTGGGCTGTGAGAGGTCAGGTGGAGAGGTGGGTGGGCCCTCTGGGCTGTGAGAGGTGGGTGGACCCTCTGGGCTGTGAGAGGTGGGTGGGCCCACTGGGCTGTGAGAGGTCAGGTGGAGAGGTGGGTGGGCCCTCTGGGCTGTGAGAGGTGGGTGGGCCACTGGGCTGTGAGAGGTCAGGTGGACCCACTGGGCTGTGAGAGGTGGGTGGACCCACTGGGCTGTGAGAGGTGGGTGGACCCTCTGGGCTGTGAGAGGTGGGTGGACCCACTGGGCTGTGAGAGGTCAGGTGGACCCACTGGGCTGTGAGAGGTCAGGTGCAGAGGTGGGTGGGCCCTCTGGGCTGTGAGAGGTCAGGTGGACCCACTGGGCTGTGAAAGGTCA
>NC_139706.1:52837941-52840330 GCF_964188405.1 Protomyctophum parallelum | reverse complement strand
GGCGTGGCTACCGTTACAGTCTATGATCGGGATTCCCCTCCCACTCAAGAGTCTTCTCCTCCACTCGAGTCAAAATAAAAACCAACGGAGAAAAAGTCCCGCCTCGTTGTCTGGGCAGCCAATGACCAGCTGGTACAAAACGGAGCCAGCCAATGGCCAGCTGGTACCAAACGGATCTAGAAAGATGGCGACTTACATCAGGAATTAGCATATCATTACAGGCTTCATTTTACGTTCATGTTAGACCCGGGGAACGCTTTGTCCATATTTTTTACAGTCTATGGTAACATCACTGCCCATTTTCTTTGAGCCCGTTTTAATGCAGCCTGCTCATAAATAGACTGGAGAGAGGGGAGTTGTCTGTTTTAATGCAGCCTGCTCATACATAGACTGAAGAGAGGGGAGTTTGAGCCTGTTTTAATGCAGCCTGCTCATACATAGACTGAACAGAGGGGAGTTGTTTTAATGCAGCCTGCTCATACATAGACTGAACAGAGGGGAGTTGTTTTAATGCAGCCTGCTCATACATAGACTGAACAGAGGGGAGTTGTTTTAATGCAGCCTGCTCATACATAGACTGAACAGAGGGGAGTTGTCTGACCCCCTTATAGCCGTAATGTAATAAACGTGACTTAAAAATGAAACCACAAGCCAAAACATGTTGCACAATGTCTGTGCGTGTGTAACTGTGCATGCGTGCGTGTGTGCATGTGTGTGTGTGTGTGTGTGTGTGTGTGTGTGTGTGTGTGTGTGTGTGTGTGTGTGTGTGTGTGTGTGTGCATGTGTGTGTGTGTGTGTGTGTGTGTGTGTGTGTGTGTTACCAGCAGGAAGCAGGGACAGATCGCCACCCAGCAGATCCTCCAGAACCATCCGGGACAAAAACCCAACATGAGCTGAACGTCAGAACAGAACCGGTCGGTACCTGAACACACACACATACAAGCACACACACACACACACACACACACACACACGCACACACGGAGAGACAATTACACACACACACACACACACACACACACACACACACACACACACACACACACACACACACACACACACACACACACACACACACACACACACACACACACACACACACACACACACACAGAGACAATTATTCCAATTATATTCAATTTACTGTAATTATAAAGTAAAGTAGTGTCAGGCGTACTTCGTTAGGAAGACATTTCCTGAATGCAGAGAGAGAGAGAGAGAGAGAGTGTGTGTGTGTGTGTGTGTGTGTGTGTGTGTGTGTGTGTATGGTTTCCAGGAAACACTTATCAGGGTAGAAGTCCCCCCCCCCCCCCCCCGGAGGAAGCGTGAGGAACTGCAGGTCATGAACAGCCGTCACTGTGATGGATGAGATCTGATGCGTTTCTAACAACCTCCTCATGAGTCACTATGGGGTCACTATGAGGTCACTATGAGGTCACTATGAGGTCACCATGAGGTCACTATGAGGTCACTATGCGTGCGGGCGTCTAAGCACCGCCCGGCTCATACGACTGTGAATGTGTGGCTCCAGGCAGCCCCGTAAATACATCAAGCGCTATATTCTCCCGTCACATATAGGCTACTTGCCGAGCAAAACAAGGAAGTGTTTTGGCTCTGGCTCGCTCGCTCTGGTGGCGCAAAGCGTAGCTAATTTTGTGAATGTAATAGTTTTATTAGGTTAATATTGCTATATCTTTGTAACCGTTTTAGAAAAGCAATAAGCCACTGGAGGCCCTGCAGCTTACCGGGTATTCTACACTGGCAGGGGGGTGGAAGACTGCCTACGCCCCCAGCCGTTGTGAAATACCCGGTAACCTGAGCCCCGCTCTGTACTGTTGTAACGGTCAGATATCTCTATCACTGCTACTAATTATTTAAATCACGGGTTGTGATTGATCTCCTCTTAGGACACAACTGATAAAGTGGAATGCAAAGAAAATAGCCTAAATAAGCAAGTAGAAAACCCAGTCAGAAGCAAAGCTCACGTTAACCTTTTATCTATAGTAATCATGGAATCAACAGTATTACAGACAGAGTAGAATGAATGAAATTAATGAGTGATCCGAAACGAGTGTGCGTGTCTCTTATTGTCTTAGTATAGTTCCGTGGTTCCAACCAAAGTCTGTTTTGCCCCCAGAGTTCCTTCCCGAACGTTAAACTCCCTCCAAAGTAAAGTAATGGTGAAAAAAGAAACTTAATCCGTCCCAGCAGCGAACATAATCCAATGTATAGGATCCAAACGAAGAGGAAGTACGAAGCCTCGGATCCTCGCGGGACGTTGAAGTAAATAAATAAATAAAAGACGAACGATCTCACCGGTTGCAGATGTCTCGAGCCCAGAGCCGAAGAGTTTGATCAATCCTCAAGGCCCCCCCCCCCCCGCAGCCCC
>NC_139706.1:52810441-52832941 GCF_964188405.1 Protomyctophum parallelum | reverse complement strand
TATTAATACAGTATTAATACAGTATTAATGTTATTACTTGCGCAAGCAGAGCGCGCAAGTAATAGTTTCGCCCGGTCCGTATGCACTGTCCAAGCCAACCCGCCACTTGATGACAAATAAAACAGCAAATTGTGCCTGATTTGCTGGGACCATATTACATACATGAACATATTTCTTACGTCATCATTGAGAGCTAGTCATACATATACTATATATATGTAATTTGTAAAATAAAATAGCAAATTGTGCCTGATTTGCTGGGACCAGAGTACATGGTGTGTATGTTTAACTAGCTCTCAATGATGACGTAAGAAAGATGTGGATTAAAGGACCCAATGCCAGAGTGTAATTGGTCTTCGATTGTGACGTAATGACGATATGTTTTAGTGTTGGGAGGATTAAAGGTAATGCTCCTGTGTATACATGTATGTAATCTGGTCCCAGCAAATCAGGCACAATTTGCTGTTTTATTTGCATACGCATCAAAAGTGGCGGGTTGGCTGGGACGGATTTTGGCGCAAAGTAACCACAGTATACCGCTAATCAACTTACAAATTACATATATATAGTATATGTATGACTAGCTCTCAATGATGACGTAAGAACTATGGTCATGTATGTAATCTGGTCCCAGCAAATCAGGCACAACTTGCTGTTTTATTTGCATACGCATCAAAAGTGGCGGGTTGGCTGGGACAGTTTTTGGCGCAAAGTAACCACAGTATACCGCTAATCAACTTACACATTATATATATATGTATAACTAGCTCTCAATGATGACGTAATAAAGATGTGGATTAAAGGATCCAGAGTGTAATTGGTTTTCGATGGTGACGTAATGACGATATGTTTTAGTGTCGGGAGGATTAAAGGTAATGCTCCTATACTGTATGTATACCATACCATACCATACCATACCATCTTTATTTCTATAGCACATTTAAATAACAACAAGTTGTACCAAAGTGCTTTACAATAAAATAATAAAAATCACAACTTCATTTCTGACCGGGCACCCGTTTTGGTGTCAGCATCATGTTATGCTTTAGCTATTTAAAAATAGCAGATCTACAAGCTCATATCGCGCCACCGAGTGGTGCGATACGAGCTTGTAGGTCTGCTATTTTTGAAAAATCGAAGACACTTTTAGAATCTGATCTCAGGTCAGAATGGGTTAATAATGAAACTGTCAGGATGTAATAGACATTTTTAGAATCTGATCTCAGGTCAGAATGGGTTAAAAACAAACAACATACAGTACACAGTGTCACTTTCAACATCAAAAAGCTCATACTATGCTAGGAAAAGCCAAAGAATAAAAATATGTCTTGAGGCGTGATTTAAACACCTGAAGAGTGGGGGCCTGTCTTATGTGCAGAGGCAGCTCATTCCAGAGCTTGGGAGCTGCGACTGCAAAAGCCCGGTTCCCTCTAAGCTTCAGCCTTGATTTAGGCACCACCAGGAGAAGCTGGTCAGAGGACCTGAGGGTCCTTGTGGGAACATACGGTTTGAGTAGTTCAGAGAGATAAATGGGTGCCAAACCATTTAAAAACAAAAAGCAAAACTTTGAAATCAATCCTGTATCGCACAGGAAGCCAATGGAGGGAGGCTAGCACAGGACTAATATGGTCACGCTTACGTGTACCTGTAAGCAACCGTGCGGCGGCATTCTGGACTAACTGTAAGCGAGATATGGAGACCTGGTTGACTCCAATATACAGGGCATTACAGTAGTCAAGGAGGGATGACATAAAGGCATGGATAACAGTTTCGAACACAGGGCGGGAAAGACAAGATTTAATCTTTGCCAGCCTTCTCAGCTGGAAAAAGCTCTTTCTGACTGTTTCATTGACCTGTTTGTCCATTTTTAGATCAGAGTCTATTTTAACGCCTAGATTGGTGGCAATTGGCTTTAAGAAAGGCTCAAGGGGACCTAAATCACCGGGAGGAAACACATTGTTGTTTGGCCCAAACACCATAACTTCGGTCTTGCCGTCGTTAAAGTTTAAAAAGTTTAAAGCCAGCCATGCTTTTACATCCTCCAGGCATACATGTATGTAATCTGACACCACTGTGTGTACCAAAGGTTATAATAGTTTTGGTTTTTTCATTATAGTTTAGTTTTAGTTAGTTTTGACTTGTTTTTTTCTAATTCAGTTAGTTTTAGTTCGTTTTTAGAGCGGGTTTGCTAGTTTTTATTTAGTTTTTATTTTGTTGAAATGCTTAGTTTTAGTTTAGTTATAGTTTAGTTTTAGTTTTCTTTTCGTACTTTGGTTTATTTGTCAGGTATAGGATTAAAAAAGATCAATAAGTATTGTGTAATAAAATCTAAAAGATATACCATTTAAAAATATAAACTCTAAAAGTTCAGAAACGTAACTTTGGTCCTTTATTTCTCCACTTTGATGATACCATTTGGTATTGTGTTTTATATCATTTTAATCGTTGATCATTGTCACCTGTACAACGAGGTATAGTCTGTATAGATTGTAAGAATCGGGCATTTGTGGAATGAGCAACACAGCTAAACGTGTGGGTAGCGCCCCCAAAATATGTGCCAAAATTGCAAATGGTTGGTATACCAACCCTTGCTTTGAGTTGCTTAGTGGATTGGATGATTGCACTCTCCCACAGTAATAAGGAAAAAACAACACTTGGTTCTGTTGGTTGCATGTACAGCACATGCACTCGTACAGCACGCCCAAGCTGATCCCACAAGTGTTCAATTGGGTTGAGGTCTAGACTCACAGCATTTCCACTCCTACATTTGTGATCCTGGCTCTACGGGGCGAGCGTTGGCATCCTGGAGGATGGCGTTAGGTCCAAGATTCTGAAGATATGGGATCGCCACTGGATTCAGAATCTCACTGCATTGAGTTTGCCTTTAATGATGACAAGTTCTGTCTTGCCCGTGAGAGAGATACTGTTCCATACCAAACCAAGCTGTTGTGGCAAGGGTGAATAAATACCAACCACTTGCCATTTTGGCAAATGTTTTGGCAAATGTTTGCTACCCACACATTTAGCTGTGTTGCTCATTCCACAAATACCTGATCCTTATATAATAGGCCTATACCCTTCCGAAGTGCTCCGCATATTTTACTATCATCCTTTTCCACAAGGCACTTCCTTGCGTCTCTCTCCCATATTGGACTGTCTCTTTCTTCCAACTTTTCCTGGCAGTGTCCGAGCACGAAAATAGCGTTTGTTCACCACCAAGTGTCACTGTTGCACAGCCTAACACACAGACACACACAGGCCAGGGAGGAGGGCTTACAGTACAGTACAGTACAGTACAGTACAGTACAGTACAGTACAGTACAGTACAGTACAGTACAGTACAGTACAGTACAGTACAGTACAGTACAGTACAGTACAGTACAGTACCACTCACTTAAGACGGGTTTGATTTTCCAAGTAACATGCAGTCAGTTTCAGGCAGTGCAGAATGTAAACAAGCAACGTAAAGTGTGGCTACATGCTGCCGTACGGTGCTGAAAACAGCCGTAAAACTTGTTGGAGAAATTAGGAAATTAATCAAATGAATTTAAAAGGTTTATATTGTGAATTTCCGAAATGCATATAAATATTGATAAAAACTATAACTAAGCGTATTTTTTCTATAATTTCAGTTAGTTTTAGTTCGTTTTGTGAACACACAATACAGTTTCAGTTTAGTTATCGTTTTTAATTTATTTTTATTTTTTATTTAGTTTCAGTTAACTAAAATGTTTTTTTAATTCTAGTTTTCGTTTTTTAGTTAGTTTTAGTTAACTATTATAACCTTGGTGTGTACATGTATGTAATCTGACACCACTATGTATACATGTATGTAATCTGGCACCACTGCCATATCAGGCACAAGTAGTCATTACGAAACATGCATAAAGTAGGTAGGTAGCAAATAGTTAAACCTAATCAACATTTCAAACGTTCCTTCACAGAGAACCTGATAATTGACAGTTTGTAGCGATCGAAAGTACTTGCGCGCTCTGCTTGCGCACTAGTAGGCCATTTATGGCCTACTAGTGTGCAACAAGCAAGTATGCACTCGACAGAGTGCAGTTCTAGTTATTATTATTATTGTTATAGTGCGCAAGTAATAGTTGGCATTACTACTGAGTGTCAAAAAACTACTTTCTGGCCTTGACAACCCGAGCATCCACACAGAAAAGTCCTTTCTGATCGCATTAAACAACATCAAACAAACATTAAACTCACTTTGCCTGTTACTTTTCCGCTCGATGTGCCATTCACTTTAAGCCATTCTGACCGGGCACCCATTTTGGTGTTGGCATCATGTTATGCTTTAGCTATTGAAAAATAGCAGATCTACAAGCTCATATCGCGCCACCGAGTGGCGCGATATGAGCTTGTAGGTCTGCTATTTTTGAAAAATCTAAAAAAAAAAATCTCTTTCTAGAATCTGATCTCAGGTCAGAATGGGTTAATCAGACCAGTGTGTGTCCAGTGGAAACCTCGTATGAATCTGATCTCAGGTCAGAATGGGTTAAGCATGCGCATATATCCTCTATACTAGGAGATATATATATATATATATATATCCTCTATACTAGGAGATTTAATATATAACATATATCCTCTATACTAGGAGATATATATATATATATATATATATATATATTAAGGCTGTCAAAAAAAACGCGTTAATGGAATTAATCAATTGCGGTAATTAATTGCGTTTAAATATTTGACGCAATTAACGCATGCGCAGTCTTGACGAGCTAAAATCCCATAATTCCATTCACTGACTCAACCCACCGCGTCACTCTAGTTCTGCAGTGGAAGGCGGGTGGTCTAAACAGTAAACACAACAACATGGAGCAAGAAGAAAAGGTCGGGCCTATGGAAGGTTTTGTGTTTGCAAAGAACAAAGATGGAACAATAAATAAGCAAGCAGTCATTTGCACGCATTGCTCTAAGCAGATGATTTTTCACCGAAGCTGTTCAAGCTTAAAGTACCATATCAACGCTAAACATGCATTTGTTGGTGCAGCTTCGGATGGCTTGCGTCAGACCAACCTGAATGAACACAGGGCACTAAGCAAGTCCACCTCCGATAAATTAACCAACACAATTGCAAAATGGGTTGCAATGGACTGTAGACCGATTAGCATTGTTGAAGACAAGGGCCTCGCTAATGTTTTGAAAGTTGCGACCCTCGACACATCCTACACACCACCAGCAAGAGCCACAATAATGACTAGAGTCCACGAGCTGTATGCAACCGAAAAAAAGAAAAAAGAAGAGGCTACAGCTCAAGCGGAATCTGTCGCCCTGACAGGAGACCACTGGACGTCAGTGAGTAATACAAATTACCTGGGAGTAACTGCACATCAAATCACTGAAGCGTGGGAATGGGAGTAACTGCACATCAAATCACTGAAGCGTGGGAATGGGAGTAACTGCACATCAAATCACTGAAGCGTGGGAATGGGAGTAACTGCACATCAAATCACTGAAGCGTGGGAATGGGAGTAACTGCACATCAAATCACTGAAGCGTGGGAATGGGAGTAACTGCACATCAAATCACTGAAGCGTGGGAATGGGAGTAACTGCACATCAAATCACTGAAGCGTGGGAATTGCAGTCTTTTGCACTAACTATAATGAAAACAGAAGAACGTCACTTTGCGGAGGCATGTGCAGAGCAGTTCCAAACTGTAGCACGCAAGTGGGACATTGAAAAAAAGGTTACAACCATAGGGACTGACAGTGCACGCAATATGATTGCTGCGGCTCGCATTCTACCGTACGATCACATTCCCTGTACCGCTCACATCATACAGAGAAGCATCACCGTGAGTCTCGCTGACAGCAGATTTGTCGGCACGTTAGCAAAGTGTCGCAAAATTGTTGGCCACTTCAAGCACAGCCCAGCAAACGCAGCGGAGCTAACTAAAGAGCAACTGTCACTCGGATCGAAGGAGGAGGCCCTTGTCCAGGACGTATCAACGCGTTGGAATTCCACGTTGGAAATGGTCAAGCGCCTCGTCCGCAACAAAGCACCTGTAATCGCAACCCTGGATCAACAGAACCATAAACTCGCTATGCTGACGGACGCAGAATGGGACAAACTCAAGAAACTGGAGACCCTTCTGGAGCCCTGCCGGTAAGCCTGTCTTCACTCATCATAATGTGACCATTCATTGTAGTCTGAAATTAATTTTATCAAATGAATATTAAACGTTAATCTACTTTTCGGATATGCTTAGATTTCTCTCTTTTTTATTTTCCTTTTATTTCTTCTTGCTATTTTTTAACTATTTATTTTAATTGTTTTTCCTTGTGAAATGCAAGCAATTGTTTCTGTTTTATTGGCATATTCGAGATAAAGTGACAAACAAACAAACTATTAAATGTAACAACTTGTGTTCAAGTAATTCACGTGTCTTTCCTTTCCTCTCTCCCTCTGTGTGTGTGTGTGTGTGTGTGTGTGTGTGTGTGTGTGTGTGTTCTGCAGGTATGTCACTGAGCTTCTGGGTGGGGAGACCTACGTTTCCTGCTCTGTGGTACTACCAGCACTCTGCCACTTGCATCGCAAGATGGAAGTCTCTGATGAGGACCCTGCATATGTGGTGAAATTTAAAGCGAAGATCAAGGAAGACCTAGCCTCCCGCCAAAGAAACATGAACAATGAATGGCTCAAGATTGCAACAGCACTGGATCCACGTTTTAAAGGCTTAAAGAGTGTGCCCAAGACGGAGAGAGAAGCAGTGTGGACCACACTTGGAGGCATGCTGCGTGAAGAACCACCCAGAGCATCTCCACACACTGATGAAGATGGGCCACCCAAGAAGAAAATTAGCCTTCTTCTGGAGATGGACTCAGATTCTGATTCAAACGAAGACATGCAGCCTGACAGAGACATGCACAGGTACAGGGCAGAGCCCCCCATTAGCACGGATAAATGCCCCTTGCAGTGGTGGGCATCTCATGCAGGAGCTCATGCCAAGCTTGCCCCGCTGGCTCGCAAATATCTAGCCACTCCTGCAACCTCAGTCCCATGTGAGAGGCTCTTCTCGGTGGCAGGTCACATTGTGAACAAGAAAAGGGCAGCCTTGCTCTCAGAAAATGTGGACAAGTTGGTGTGCCTGAGCAACTGGCTGAAGCATGAGTAGATAAGAGGGCCACATGCATTTGTAGGCCATGTTGTGATGGCCATGTTCTTTTGGTTTGATTAAAAAAAAGGTTAAAATACTGTACTGTTACAGAAAGAATTTTCCAATGTTTGCCTTAATCTTATTTCTTATTTATATTGATGCTCATGCGTCAAAGTAAGGCAGCTCCTCTTTTTTGTCTGCCTGAGAGCATATAGTTTATTATTTAAGAAAATGTTATATGGATGAACCACAGTGCCTAGTGTAGGCTAGATTCAGAGACAGTTGATTGAGTACTGTTACAAACCCCACATGCAAACAGTTCAAATTCTGTTCCTCTGTGTTAATAAGAAGAATAACATTGTTATTTGTTAAATAAACAGAATACTAGATGGGTATGTTAACAAATGCATATCGGCTTTCTGTCATTTATCTTTCCATTTCCACAACAATATACAGGAAAACATGGCATATTTTGGACATAGTTCGAATGGTGATTAATCATGATTAAATTAATTTTGAAGCTGTGATTAATCTGATTAAAAATTTTAATCATTTGACAGCCCTAATATATATATATATATATATATATATATCCTCTATACTAGGAGATTTAAATGATGACCTGTTTAGGTAATCCAAACTCGTCGTTTAGCTGGGGACCCCCTGCTGGAACTCCCTCAAGGACCCCTAGGGGTCCCTGGGGACCCCTAGGGGTCCCCGGGGACCCCCCTGCTGGGACTCCCTCAACTCCCCACCGGGACACCACTTTAGGAACCATTGGCGTTTTGGCAGCGCGTGAAAGCATAATTATGGGTCACAAACAAAATGGAGGTATAGAAAAACGTTACCGGCATCTTTGGCCACGGTGCCGACGCTCTGCTGCCTCATCTCCGCCATGTAGCCCAGAACCGTGAAGATCACGAACCCAGACAGGAAGCTGGTCATACAGTTCACTGAGCTGGTGATCAACGCGTCCCTGGATGGACCAAGACACACGGACACATTAATAACATCTGGATGGAGACACAGACAGACACATTAATAACATCTGGATGAGGACAGACAGACACATTAATAACATCTGGATGAGGACAGACAGACACATTAATAACATCTGGATGAGGACAGACAGACACATTAATAACATCTGGATGAGGACAGACAGACACATTAATAACATCTGGATGAGGACAGACAGACACATTAATAACATCTGGATGAGGACACACGGACACATTAATAACATCTGGATGAGGACAGACAGACACATTAATAACATCTGGATGAGGACAGACAGACACATTAATAACATCTGGATGAGGACACACAGACACATTAATAACATCTGGATGAGGACAGACAGACACATTAATAACATCTGGATGAGGACAGACAGACACATTAATAACATCTGGATGAGGACACACGGACACATTAATAACATCTGGATGAGGACAGACAGACACATTAATAACATCTGGATGAGGACAGACACATTAATAACATCTGGATGAGGACAGACACATTAATAACATCTGGATGAGGACAGACACATTAATAACATCTGGATGAGGACAGACAGACACATTAATAACATCTGGATGAGGACAGACAGACACATTAATAACATCTGGATGAGGACAGACAGACACATTAATAACATCTGGATGAGGACAGACAGACACATTAATAACATCTGGATGAGGACAGACAGACACATTAATAACATCTGGATGAGGACAGACGGACACATTAATAACATCTGGATGAGGACAGACAGACACATTAATAACATCTGGATGAGGACAGACAGACACATTAATAACATCTGGATGAGGACACACAGACACATTAATAACATCTGGATGAGGACACACAGACACATTAATAACATCTGGATGAGGACAGACAGACACATTAATAACATCTGGATGAGGACAGACGGACACATTAATAACATCTGGATGAGGACAGACAGACACATTAATAACATCTGGATGAGGACAGACAGACACATTAATAACATCTGGATGAGGACAGACAGACACATTAATAACATCTGGATGAGGACAGACACATTAATAACATCTGGATGAGGACAGACAGACACATTAATAACATCTGGATGAGGACACACAGACACATTAATAACATCTGGATGAGGACAGACAGACACATTAATAACATCTGGATGAGGACAGACACACAGACACATTAATAACATCTGGATGAGGACACACAGACACATTAATAACATCTGGATGAGGACAGACAGACACATTAATAACATCTGGATGAGGACAGACAGACACATTAATAACATCTGGATGAGGACAGACAGACACATTAATAACATCTGGATGAGGACAGACAGACACATTAATAACATCTGGATGGAGACACACAGACACATTAATAACATCTGGATGAGGACAGACAGACACATTAATAACATCTGGATGAGGACACACAGACACATTAATAACATCTGGATGAGGACAGACAGACACATTAATAACATCTGGATGAGGACAGACAGACACATTAATAACATCTGGATGAGGACAGACAGACACATTAATAACATCTGGATGAGGACAGACAGACACATTAATAACATCTGGATGAGGACAGACAGACACATTAATAACATCTGGATGAGGACACACAGACACATTAATAACATCTGGATGAGGACAGACAGACACATTAATAACATCTGGATGGAGACACACAGACACATTAATAACATCTGGATGAGGACAGACAGACACATTAATAACATCTGGATGAGGACAGACAGACACATTAATAACATCTGGATGAGGACAGACAGACACATTAATAACATCTGGATGAGGACAGACAGACACATTAATAACATCTGGATGAGGACACACAGACACATTAATAACATCTGGATGAGGACAGACAGACACATTAATAACATCTGGATGAGGACACACAGACACATTAATAACATCTGGATGAGGACAGACAGACACATTAATAACATCTGGATGAGGACATACAGACACATTAATAACATCTGGATGAGGACAGACAGACACATTAATAACATCTGGATGAGGACAGACAGACACATTAATAACATCTGGATGAGGACACACAGACACATTAATAACATCTGGATGAGGACAGACAGACACATTAATAACATCTGGATGAGGACACACAGACACATTAATAACATCTGGATGAGGACAGACAGACACATTAATAACATCTGGATGAGGACACACAGACACATTAATAACATCTGGATGAGGACAGACACAGACACATTAATAACATCTGGATGAGGACAGACACATTAATAACATCTGGATGAGGACAGACAGACACATTAATAACATCTGGATGAGGACAGACACATTAATAACATCTGGATGAGGACACACAGACACATTAATAACATCTGGATGAGGACAGACAGACACATTAATAACATCTGGATGAGGACAGACAGACACATTAATAACATCTGGATGAGGACACACAGACACATTAATAACATCTGGATGAGGACACACAGACACATTAATAACATCTGGATGAGGACAGACAGACACATTAATAACATCTGGATGAGGACAGACAGACACATTAATAACATCTGGATGAGGACAGACAGACACATTAATAACATCTGGATGAGGACACACAGACACATTAATAACATCTGGATGAGGACAGACAGACACATTAATAACATCTGGATGAGGACAGACAGACACATTAATAACATCTGGATGAGGACACACAGACACATTAATAACATCTGGATGAGGACACACAGACACATTAATAACATCTGGATGAGGACAGACAGACACATTAATAACATCTGGATGAGGACAGACAGACACATTAATAACATCTGGATGAGGACAGACAGACACATTAATAACATCTGGATGAGGACACACAGACACATTAATAACATCTGGATGAGGACACACAGACACATTAATAACATCTGGATGAGGACAGACACACAGACACATTAATAACATCTGGATGAGGACAGACACATTAATAACATCTGGATGAGGACAGACAGACACATTAATAACATCTGGATGAGGACAGACACATTAATAACATCTGGATGAGGACACACAGACACATTAATAACATCTGGATGAGGACAGACAGACACATTAATAACATCTGGATGAGGACAGACAGACACATTAATAACATCTGGATGAGGACAGACAGACACATTAATAACATCTGGATGAGGACACACAGACACATTAATAACATCTGGATGAGGACAGACAGACACATTAATAACATCTGGATGAGGACAGACAGACACATTAATAACATCTGGATGGAGACACACAGACACATTAATAACATCTGGATGAGGACACACAGACACATTAATAACATCTGGATGAGGACACACAGACACATTAATAACATCTGGATGAGGACAGACAGACACATTAATAACATCTGGATGAGGACAGACAGACACATTAATAACATCTGGATGAGGACAGACAGACACATTAATAACATCTGGATGAGGACACACAGACACATTAATAACATCTGGATGAGGACAGACAGACACATTAATAACATCTGGATGAGGACACACAGACACATTAATAACATCTGGATGAGGACACACAGACACATTAATAACATCTGGATGAGGACAGACAGACACATTAATAACATCTGGATGAGGACAGACAGACACATTAATAACATCTGGATGAGGACACACAGACACATTAATAACATCTGGATGAGGACAGACAGACACATTAATAACATCTGGATGAGGACAGACAGACACATTAATAACATCTGGATGAGGACAGACACATTAATAACATCTGGATGAGGACAGACAGACACATTAATAACATCTGGATGAGGACAGACAGACACATTAATAACATCTGGATGAGGACAGACAGACACATTAATAACATCTGGATGGAGACACACAGACACATTAATAACATCTGGATGAGGACACACAGACACATTAATAACATCTGGATGAGGACAGACAGACACATTAATAACATCTGGATGAGGACACACAGACACATTAATAACATCTGGATGAGGACACACAGACACATTAATAACATCTGGATGGAGACACACAGACACATTAATAACATCTGGATGAGGACACACAGACACATTAATAACATCTGGATGGAGACACACAGACACATTAATAACATCTGGATGGAGACACACAGGACAGTTGAGTCACGTGGAGTAACTCACTTATAACAGTCAATATGAAGAGGTCGTAATAGTCTTCATAAACTAACTCATAATAGTTGTTGTGGAATGTCGTTAGCACCCCGAACGCCCAGGGGTGCTGCTAGCGACATCGAATGTTGCCCAACAGGCGCTCCCCCAGCCTGTGGAGCGATGCGGTCGGTTATGACATCATTGATGTTCCGTCCTGTGATTGATCTCCGTTCCTGTCCCCGAGCGACGAACGGGATTATTTGATAGGACGGAGAACTCCGTTCACGTCGCTCGGAGAGTTAACTCACTCATAACAGTTGTTGTGGAAGGGGTTGTAACTCTATAACCCATTCTGAACGGGCACCCATTTTGGTGTCAGCATCATGTTATGCTTTAGCTATTTAAAAATAGCAGATCTACAAGCTCATATCGCGCCACCGAGTGGCGCGATATGAGTAGGTCTGCTATTGTAGGTCTGTAGCTATTGTAACTATTGTAGGTCTGCTATTTTTGAAAAATCGAAGAGCGACAGACATTTTTAGAATCTGATCTCAGGTCAGAATGGGTTCATCAGACCAGTGTGTGTCCGGCGGAAACCTCGTATGAATCTGATCTCAGGTCAGAATGGGTTAATCAGACCAGTGTGTGTCCGGCGGAAACCTCGTATGAATCTGATCTCAGGTCAGAATGGGATAAACTCACTTATAACAGTTGTTGTGGAA
This sequence comes from Protomyctophum parallelum, assembly GCF_964188405.1. Taxonomy (NCBI): domain Eukaryota; kingdom Metazoa; phylum Chordata; class Actinopteri; order Myctophiformes; family Myctophidae; genus Protomyctophum; species Protomyctophum parallelum. The sequence continues at coordinate 52,819,832 of NC_139706.1, read as the reverse complement.
GGGGTTGTAACTGGCGAAGGCCAGCAGGACTCCGAACCCTGGACCGAGAGAGAAGAAGATCTGGGCGGCAGCATCGATCCATACCTGGGGAGAGAGAGGGAGAGAGAGAGAGAGATAGAGAGAGAGAGAGATAGAGAGAGAGAGAGAGAGAGAGAGATATGATGTCACATCTGTATTGAGCATCGCAGTCCCTCCCCTTTCAGAACGACGAGTGGTCCAGGAAATTAATCACAATGCATTTTGACCATATAGGCATTTCTTAAATTATTTATTTAAAGACCTTTTAAGCGTCGTACGAAGCCAACTCTTGTCGTGACAATAACACACACAATATTTTGGACCAAACAGAAGAAAAACAATAAAAAAAGTGTTGTAACCTAACGTTTTTTTACTTTCTAATTCTTCGTTTGGCCTGAACCATTGTGTGTGTTTGTCATGATTTGTCACGAGAAGAGTTCAATCAATCAATCAATCAATCTTTATTTGTCACATACATATTAAAAAAGTAGTATCTTTAAAATGCAGTGAAATGTTTGTAGGTCAGCCCCACAGAACAGTGAACAGTAAAACAGGACAAGAGGACTAAACTAAAACTAAAAACCAACTAAGTTGGCTTCGTATGACGCTTAAAAGGTCTTTAAATAAATACGTTTTTAAATGCCTATGGGAAAAATGCATTGGGATTCATTTCCTGGGCCACTCGTTGTTCTGAAAGGGGGAGGGACTGCGACGCTCTATAGCGTGGACATATTGTATGTCCAAAGCACAAAACTACATTTTCCTCCCCGTGGGGGGGGGGCATTCTCACGTTCTAACCAATAGGAAGTACCCGCTGGGGCGGGGCATTCTCACATTCTAACACAGCCAGAAAACCCCATTCTGACAGACGGTAGCTCCCTAGCGCGCCTCGCTAAATCATTGCGTATATACAGGCGTACATCGCGTTCAGAGTTATTGCCTAGTCACCTAGAGTGGGCAACGCAAAGCCCCTCCCATTCAGTTCAATGACGCTATTGGCCGACTCACTGTGGTGCTGAGGAGTTTCTCCCAATCAGGTTTGAGATAGAAGACCACGCCCCTCCAGGCTCCGGGCAGAGTGGCTCCGCGGACCAACAACACCAGCAGCACCAAGTAGGGGAAGGTAGCAGTCACCCAGACTACCTGGAGAAATATATATATACATTTATAAATAAACATATACATAAATATATACATTTATACATAAATATATTAATATATACATACATATATACATCAATATATACATCAATATATACATTTATAAATAAATATATTAATATATACATACATATATAAATATATACATAACTATATACATAAATATATAAATTAATAAATTAATATATATATACATATATACATAACTATATACATCAATATATACATTTATACATACATATATAAATAAATATATTAATATATACATACATATATAAATATATACATAACTATATACATAAATATATAAATATATACATATATATATATATATATATATATACATCAATATATACATTTATACATACATAAAATGTATGTATAAATACATAAATAAATAAATATATTAAAATATACATACATATATAAATATATACATAACTATATACATAAATATATAAATATGTACATACATATATACATAAATAATATAAATATATACATGAATATATACATAAATATATAAATAAATACATGAATATATACTGTATGTACATGACCAGGTAGTGGAAGGTAGCAGTCACCCACAGTACCTGGAAATATATATATATATATATATATATATATATATATACATACACACACGTCTCACAGTCACAACAACACGCAACAGCGCCCCCAACAGGCCAACAGCAGCCTCAGGGGGGCCCACAGCGCCCCCAACAGGCCAACAGCAGCCTCAGGGGGGCCCACAGCGCCCCCAACAGGCCAACAGCAGCCTCAGGGGGGCCCACAGCGCCCCCAACAGGCCAACAGCAGCCTCAGGGGGGCCCACAGCGCCCCCAACAGGCCAACAGCAGCCTCAGGGGGGCCCACAGCGCCCCCAACAGGCCAACAGCAGCCTCAGGGGGGCCCACAGCGCCCCCAACAGGCCAACAGCAGCCTCAGGGGGGCCCACAGCGCCCCCAACAGGCCAACAGCAGCCTCAGGGGGGCCCACAGCGCCCCCAACAGGCCAACAGCAGCCTCAGGGGGGCCCACAGCGCCCCCAACAGGCCAACAGCAGCCTCAGGGGGCCCCACAGCGCCCCCAACAGGCCAACAGCAGCCTCACCTTCCCGGAGGTCTTCACTCCCTTCCAGATGCTGAAGTAGACGATGGTGAAGATGAAGAGCAGACAGAGAGACAGCTGCCAGCTGACTGAACCCAGCTGGTGGAGACCTGGAGACAGGTGGACCTGGAGCACATGACGCCTGGAGAGAGGAGGACTACAGTTAGACCTGGAGGACTACAGTTAGACCTGGAGACAGGTGGACCTGGAGGACATGACGCCTGGAGGGAGGAGGACTACAGTTAGACCTGGAGGACTACAGTTAGACCTGGAGGACTACAGTTAGACCTGGAGGACTACAGTTAGACCTGGAGGACATCTAGTTAGACCTGGAGGACATCTAGACCTGGAGGACATCTAAGACCTGGAGGACATCTAGTTAGACCTGGAGGACATCTAGACCTGGAGGACATCTAGTTAGACCTGGAGGACATCTAGTTAGACCTGGAGGACATCTAGTTAGACCTGGAGGACATCTAGTTAGACCTGGAGGACTACAGTTAGACCTGGAGGACATCTAGTTAGACCTGGAGGACTAAAGTTAGACCTGGAGGACATCTAGTTAGACCTGGAGGACTAAAGTTAGACCTGGAGGACATCTAGTTAGACCTGGAGGACATCTAGACCTGGAGGACATCTAGTTAGACCTGGAGGACATCTAGTTAGACCTGGAGGACATCTAGTTAGACCTGGAGGACTACAGTTAGACCTGGAGGACATCTAGTTAGACCTGGAGGACTAAAGTTAGACCTGGAGGACATCTAGTTAGACCTGGAGGACTACAGTTAGACCTGGAGGACATCTAGACCTGGAGGACATCTAGTTAGACCTGGAGGACATCTAGTTAGACCTGGAGGACATATAGTTAGACCTGGAGGACATCTAGACCTGGAGGACATCTAGACCTGGAGGACATCTAGTTAGACCTGGAGGACATCTAGTTAGACCTGGAGGACATCTAGTTAGACCTGGAGGACATCTAGACCTGGAGGACATCTAGTTAGACCTGGAGGACATCTAGTTAGACCTGGAGGACATCTAGACCTGGAGGACATCTAGTTAGACCTGGAGGACATCTAGTTAGACCTGGAGGACATCTAGTTAGACCTGGAGGACATCTAGTTAGACCTGGAGGACATCTAGTTAGACCTGGAGGACATCTAGTTAGACCTGGAGGACATCTAGTTAGACCTGGAGGACATCTAGTTAGACCTGGAGGACATCTAGACCTGGAGGACATCTAGTTAGACCTGGAGGACATCTAGACCTGGAGGACATCTAGTTAGACCTGGAGGACATCTAGACCTGGAGGACATCTAGTTAGACCTGGAGGACATCTAGACCTGGAGGACATCTAGACCTGGATACATCTAGTTAGACCTGGAGGACATCTAGACCTGGAGGACATCTAGACCTGGAGGACATCTAGTTAGACCTGGAGGACATCTAGTTAGACCTGGAGGACATCTAGTTAGACCTGGAGGACATCTAGACCTGGAGGACATCTAGTTAGACCTGGAGGACATCTAGACCTGGAGGACATCTAGTTAGACCTGGAGGACATCTAGACCTGGAGGACATCTAGTTAGACCTGGAGGACATCTAGACCTGGAGGACATCTAGACCTGGATACATCTAGTTAGACCTGGAGGACATCTAGACCTGGAGGACATCTAGACCTGGAGGACATCTAGTTAGACCTGGAGGACATCTAGTTAGACCTGGAGGACATCTAGACCTGGAGGACATCTAGTTAGACCTGGAGGACATCTAGACCTGGAGGACATCTAGTTAGACCTGGAGGACATCTAGACCTGGAGGACATCTAGACCTGGATACATCTAGTTAGACCTGGAGGACATCTAGACCTGGAGGACATCTAGACCTGGAGGACATCTAGTTAGACCTGGAGGACATCTAGTTAGACCTGGAGGACATCTAGTTGGACCTGGAGGACATCTAGACCTGGAGGACATCTAGTTGGACCTGGAGGACATCTAGACCTGGAGGACATCTAGTTAGACCTGGAGGACATCTAGACCTGGAGGACATCTAGACCTGGAGGACATCTAGTTAGACCTGGAGGACATCTAGTTAGACCTGGAGGACATCTAGACCTGGAGGACATCTAGACCTGGAGGACATCTAGTTAGACCTGGAGGACATCTAGTTAGACCTGGAGGACATCTAGTTAGACCTGGAGGACATCTAGTTAGACCTGGAGGACATCTAGTTAGACCTGGAGGACATCTAGTTAGACCTGGAGGACATCTAGTTAGACCTGGAGGACATCTAGTTAGACCTGGAGGACATCTAGACCTGGAGGACATCTAGTTAGACCTGGAGGACATCTAGACCTGGAGGACATCTAGTTAGACCTGGAGGACATCTAGACCTGGAGGACATCTAGTTAGACCTGGAGGACATCTAGACCTGGAGGACATCTAGACCTGGATACATCTAGTTAGACCTGGAGGACATCTAGACCTGGAGGACATCTAGACCTGGAGGACATCTAGTTAGACCTGGAGGACATCTAGTTAGACCTGGAGGACATCTAGTTAGACCTGGAGGACATCTAGACCTGGAGGACATCTAGTTAGACCTGGAGGACATCTAGACCTGGAGGACATCTAGTTAGACCTGGAGGACATCTAGACCTGGAGGACATCTAGTTAGACCTGGAGGACATCTAGACCTGGAGGACATCTAGACCTGGATACATCTAGTTAGACCTGGAGGACATCTAGACCTGGAGGACATCTAGACCTGGAGGACATCTAGTTAGACCTAGAGGACATCTAGTTAGACCTGGAGGACATCTAGACCTGGAGGACATCTAGTTAGACCTGGAGGACATCTAGACCTGGAGGACATCTAGTTAGACCTGGAGGACATCTAGACCTGGAGGACATCTAGACCTGGATACATCTAGTTAGACCTGGAGGACATCTAGACCTGGAGGACATCTAGACCTGGAGGACATCTAGTTAGACCTGGAGGACATCTAGTTAGACCTGGAGGACATCTAGACCTGGAGGACATCTAGTTGGACCTGGAGGACATCTAGACCTGGAGGACATCTAGTTAGACCTGGAGGACATCTAGTTAGACCTGGAGGACATCTAGTTGGACCTGGAGGACATCTAGACCTGGAGGACATCTAGTTGGACCTGGAGGACATCTAGACCTGGAGGACATCTAGTTAGACCTGGAGGACATCTAGACCTGGAGGACATCTAGACCTGGAGGACATCTAGTTAGACCTGGAGGACATCTAGTTAGACCTGGAGGACATCTAGACCTGGAGGACATCTAGTTAGACTTGGAGGACATCTAGTTAGACCTGGAGGACATCTAGTTAGACCTGGAGGACATCTAGTTAGACCTGGGGATTTTCAAATGCCTCTACAGGGTGTCGGACTAGTTTATGGCTGTCGAACTGTTAGTACCTCCGAACAAATGCATGCACCCAGACGAAACGAGGATCGGAAATGCAAGCCACATGCGTGGCCGGTTAAGACACATGTGTGGCCGGTTAAGACACATGCGTGGCCGGTTAAGACACATGTGTGGCCGGTTAAGACACATGCGTGGCCGGTTAAGACACATGTGTGGCCGGTTAAGACACATGTGTGGCCAGTTAAGACACATGCGTGGCCGGTTAAGACACATGCGTGGCCGGTTAAGACACATGTGTGGCCGGTTAAGACACATGCGTGGCCGGTTAAGACACATGCGTGGCCGGTTAAGACACATGCGTGGCCGGTTAAGACACATGCGTGGCCGGTTAAGACACATGCGTGGCCGGTTAAGACACTCTGTGTGTAACGCCAATGATAGCCAATGGTTGCTGATCACGTTGAAGTGGAACGCGGGCGTTGGCACAAGTTAACTACACATACATGTATAATGCTAACAGCTGTAGCGGCAGGGAAAGAGTTTTAAGAAGTGGAAATGAAAGTTAATCATTTACATTCTAGTCGACACAACCTCCGAATGAACTCACGAGCACACCATGACATCACAGAGAGGCGCACGGACACACTGGAACGCACGCACGCACGCACGCACGCACGCACGCACGCACGCACGCACGCACGCACGCACGCACGCACGCACGCACACACACACAGCCAGCCAGTTAGTCAGCCAGTCAGTCAGGTTCGTGAACTTCAAGGAATCTCTCGTAGTCCAATAAATTATCAGAACAAAGGCCTGACTCTGTCTCTCCTCCTATGACAGATGGACCCAGTGCTGATAAGGCCGAGCCAGAGGGACTCCGACACGGAGAGAAACACAGCCTATGGCTGTTAAGAAGAACGGAGGCCCGTTCTCATGTAAAGGACCCCTGAAATCACATTGATGGATGGACAGCTAAGAGACATTGTGCAGACTAGAGACACATGTGTGCGTGCGTGCGTGCGTGCGTGCTTGCGTGCGTGCGTGCGTGCGTGCGTGCACGTGTGTGTGCGTGTGTGCGAGTGAACCAAGGTTCATGTTTTAGGTTGTAATTTCCTAACCTGACGCTGCCAGATGAGGGCGGTATTGGGTAACCATGTTCCCAACACAGCAATCATCTGGGATCTCTCAGGCAGTTGAGCTGACAAAAATCCGTTCCGTACCGGACCAATCAGCGTGAGCTAAGGGCGGGATATGTGCGAAACCGGACGTGAAGCTATATAGACACGTCAATATGATTGGTTGTGTTTGCACGCCCACACGGTGATAGACAGACGGTCCCATCCAATCATCTACCAAGTATCTTGAAAAAAAGGACAGCCCCGTCATCGAATTTGCTTCCGCGATCCCAGATCCCAATAAGCTGTGAAACAAATTTGTGTAGCAAGCTTCTTGGATCTGGCAGCGTCAGGTTAGTAATTTCCTGGGGTCTAATAACAACGTAAAACATCAACCTTGGTAGTAGAAACAAAACAAAGTTGTGCTTTAATGTTTTCGCTGCTATAATCTACGTTTATAAACGTATAGCTAGGCTAACGGTATACCATACTGGTGCTATGTACGCGTATGTTCGTAGACAACCGTATACTATGACAGCAGCAACCGTCTATTTACCTTTTAGCATTGACCCGGTCAGTATGGGATTGGGATTTTTCAATCCAGATCCGTTGAGCCTCCATTATAAACATGCAGGATTTTCTAAGCACTGTATCTCTAAAGGTTCGAGGCTGGGCCAGGCTACCCGCCCCTCTAGACCAGAAAGCACGCTGTCTGGGCCAGGCTACCCGCCCCTCTAGACCAGAAAGCACGCTGTCTGGGCCAGGCTACCCGCCCCTCTAGACCAGAAAGCACGCTGTCTGGGCCAGGCTACCCGCCCCTCTAGACCAGAAAGCACGCTGTCTGGGCCAGGCTACCCGCCCCTCTAGACCAGAAAGCACGCTGTCTGGGCCAGGCTACCCGCCCCTCTAGACCAGAAAGCACGCTGTCTGGGCCAGGCTACCCGCCCCTCTAGACCAGAAAGCACGCTGTCTGGGCCAGGCTACCCTACCCGCCCCTCTAGACCAGAAAGCACGCTGTCTGGGCCAGGCTACCCGCCCCTCTAGACCAGAAAGCACGCTGTCTGGACCAGGCTACCCGCCCCTCTAGACCAGAAAGCACGCTGTCTGGGCCAGGCTACCCGCCCCTCTAGACCAGAAAGCACACTGTCTGGGCCAGGCTACCCGCCCCTCTAGACCAGAAAGCACGCTGGCTGGGCCAGGCTACCCACCCCTCTAGACCAGAAAGCACGCTGTCTGGGCCAGGCTACCCGCCCCTCTAGACCAGAAAGCACGCTGTCTGGGCCAGGCTACCCGCCCCTCTAGACCAGAAAGCATGCTGTCTGGGCCAGGCTACCCGCCCCTCTAGACCAGAAAGCACGCTGGTGCCAAAGCCATAGAGTAAGACAGTTACGCGAACTCTGTTCACTTCATGGGGCTTCAGTCCAGAACATTTGCTGCCAAAAACAACACTGACTCACATGTAGAACTCCTCAGGGCGGGGGGGGGGTGCTGTCGTTGTGGTTTACAGTATACTCACATGTAGAACTCCTGGGCGGGGGGGGTGCTGTCGTTGTGGTTTACAGTATACTCACATGTAGAACTCCTGGGCGGGGGGGGTGCTGTCGTTGTGGTTTACAGTATACTCACATGTAGAACTCCTGGGCGGGGGGGGTGCTGTCGTTGTGGTTTACAGTATACTCACATGTAGAACTCCTGGGCGGGGGGGGTGCTGTCGTTGTGGTTTACAGTATACTCACATGTAGAACTCCTGGGCGGGGGGGGTGCTGTCGTTGTGGTTTACAGTATACTCACATGTAGAACTCCTGGGCGGGGGGGGTGCTGTCGTTGTGGTTTACAGTATACTCACATGTAGAACTCCTGGGCGGGGGGGGTGCTGTCGTTGTGGTTTACAGTATACTCACATGTAGAACTCCTGGGCGGGGGGGGTGCTGTCGTTGTGGTTTACAGTATACTCACATGTAGAACTCCTCAGCGGGGGGGGGGGTGCTGTCGTTGCTCCATGTCTTTAGCGTGTCTTTAGCGTGTCTTTAGCGTGGTACTCACATGTAGAACTCCTGGGCGGGGGGGGTGCTGTCGTTGTGGTTTACAGTATACTCACATGTAGAACTCCTCAGCGGCGGGGGGGGTGCTGTCGTTGCTCCATGTCTTTAGCGTGTCTTTAGCGTGTCTTTAGCGTGGTACTCACATGTAGAACTCCTCGGCGGGCGGGGTGCTGTCGTTGCTCCATGTCTTTAGCGTGTCTTTAGCGTGTCTTTAGCGTGTCTTTAGCGTGTCTTTAGCGTGTCTTTAGCGTGGTACTCACATGTAGAACTCTTCGGCGGGCGAGGTGCTGGCGTTGTTCCAGGTGACGTTGGCGTCCGTCAGCAGGTAGCGCTGGCAGCTGGGCGTGTTCCAGGCGTTGTCGCAGGACGCCCAGGGCAGCGCGGGGGAGAAGGAGGACAGCAGGTAGTAGAGCGCCCACGCCATGATGGTGTTGTAGTAGAACGCGACGTACAGGGCGATGACGCAGATGGCGAAGCCGATGCCTGGACGAGAGACATAGAGACACACAGAGAGAGAGAGAGGGGAGATGACGCAGATGGC
>NC_139706.1:52792941-52807941 GCF_964188405.1 Protomyctophum parallelum | reverse complement strand
CTTCTCCCTTCTCTAAAACACTGTGGACAACGCTCCACACGTCCCAGACTCTTCTCCCTTCTCTAAAACACCCTGGACAACGCTCCACACGTCCCAGACTCTTCTCCCTTCTCTAAAACACCCTGGACAACGTTCCACACGTCCCAGACTCTTCTCCCTTCTCTAAAACACCCTGGACAACGCTCCACACGTCCCAGACTCTTCTCCCTTCTCTAAAACACCCTGGACAACGCTCCACACGTCCCAGACTCTTCTCCCTTCTCTAAAACACTGTGGACAACGCTCCACACATCCCAGACTCTTCTCCCTTCTCTAAAACACCCTGGACAACGCTCCACACGTCCCAGACTCTTCTCCCTTCTCTAAAACACCCTGGACAACGCTCCACACGTCCCACACTCTCCTCCCTTCTCTAAAACACCCTGGACAACGCTCCACACGTCCCACACTCTCCTCCCTTCTCTAAAACACCCTGGACAACGCTCCACACGTCCCAGACTCTCCTCCCTTCTCTAAAACACCCTGGACAACGCTCCACACGTCCCAGACTCTTCTCCCTTCTCTAAAACACCCTGGAAAACGCTCCACACGTCCCAGACACTTCTCCCTTCTCTAAAACACCCTGGACAACGCTCCACAGGTCCCAGACTCTTCTCCCTTCTCTAAAACACCCTGGACAACGCTCCACACGTCCCAGACTTTAATCCCTTCTCTAAAACACCCTGGACAACGCTCCACACGTCCCAGACTCTTCTCCCTTCTCTAAAACACCCTGGACAACGCTCCACACGTCCCAGACTCTTCTCCCTTCTCTAAAACACCCTGGACAACGCTCCACACGTCCCAGACTCTCCTCCCTTCTCTAAAACACCCTGGATAACGCTCCACACGTCCCAGACTCTCCTCCCTTCTCTAAAACACCCTGGATAACGCTCCACACGTCCCAAACTCTCCTCCCTTCTCTAAAACACCCTGGATAACGCTCCACACGTCCCAAACTCTCCTCCCTTCTCTAAAACACCCTGGACAACGCTCCACACGTCCCAGACTCAGAATCAGAACTACAGAGTCACTCCCAATCTAAACTATGGAGATGTTTCCTATAAGGACAGATGTGTTTCCTATATGGACAGATGTGTTTCCTATAAGGACAGATGTGTTTCCTATATGGACAGATGTGTTTCCTACCTTTAAACAGAGGACAGATGTGTTTCCTACGAAGGATAGATGTGTTTCCTACCCTTAAACAGAGGACAGATGTGTTTCCTACCTTTAAACAGAGGACAGATGTGTTTCCTATAAGGACAGATGTGTTTCCTATGAAGGACAGATGTGTTTCCTATGAAGGACAGATGTGTTTCCTATACCTTTAAACAGAGGACAGATGTGTTTCCTATGAAGGACAGATGTGTTTCCTATGAAGGACAGATGTGTTTCCTACCTTTAAACAGAGGACAGATGTGTTTCCTACCTTTAAACAGAGGACAGATGTGTTTCCTATAAGAGCAGATGTGTTTCCTATGAAGGACAGATGTGTTTCCTACCTTTAAACAGAGGACAATTGTGTTTCCTATGAAGGACAGATGTGTTTCCTATGAAGGACAGATGTGTTTCCTACCTTTAAACAGAGGACAGATGTGTTTCCTACCTTTAAACAGAGGACAGATGTGTTTCCTACCTTTAAACAGAGGACAGATGTGTTTCCTATGAAGGGCAGATGTGTTTCCTATGAAGGACAGATGTGTTTCCTACCTTTAAACAGAGGACATATGTGTTTCCTATGAAGGACAGATGTGTTTCCTATGAAGGACAGATGTGTTTCCTATGAAGGACAGATGTGTTTCCTACCTTTAAACAGAGGACAGATGTGTTTCCAGATGGAGATACAGCCGCTGCGATGGAACTGGCCCAGAGCCAGCTCCATGTAGAAGAGAGGGACGCCTCCAAACAGCGCCATCAGCAGGTAGGGCAGCAGGAACGCACCTGGAGGGCAGATTACATAATGAGAAACGGCGCCATCAGCAGGCAGGGCAGCAGGAACGCACCTGGAGGGCAGATTACATAATGAGAAACGGCGCCATCAGCAGGCAGGGCAGCAGGAACGCACCTGGAGGGCTGTGGTGGAAAAACGAACTCTATAATGTTGTACTTAACACATACATGGTATGCCATGGTAGATGGACCACCGCTGTTTAGTAACGCTCAACTAGACATTAGTTAGCTAGAAGACATTTACTGCAGTAGAAACCTGATTTAGAAGACATTTACTGCAGTAGAAACCTGATTTAGAAGACATTTACTGCAGTAGAAACCTGATTTAGAAGACATTTACTGCAGTAGAAACCTGATTTAGAAGACATTTACTGCAGTAGAAACCTGATTTAGAAGACATTTACTGCAGTAGAAACCTGATTTAGAAGACATTTACTGCAGTAGAAACCTTATTTAGAAGACATTTACTGCAGTAGAAACCTGGTCAAAACGAGTTACATTTCCACTGAGTTTGTTTTGTTTGATTGCTTTATTTTTTTTTGCGCGTGTGCGTGCGTGCGCGCACGTGCGTGCACCACGTGCACAGAGATAAGGGCTGATTGATCAGCCGGACAGAGACAGGTTATTAAGCGAGGGGAACGGGTCGCTCTGCGCGCACGCGCGCACACACACACACACACACACACACACACACACACACACACACACACACACACACACACACACACACACACACACACACACACACACACACACACACACACACACACACACACACACACACACACACACACACACAGGAAATTGCAAAGATTGTATTATTGCAAATTAAAAAAAGGTGCAACGTACGGGCTGCGCTGCCGCTAAGGTGAGGTGTGTGTGTGTGTGTGTGTGTGTGTGTGTGTGTGTGTGTGTGTGTGTGTGTGTGTGTGGAGAGATACCACAGACAGACAGAGCCTGTGCAAACACACGCCTTTGTTGCATGTTAAGACACACGTATACAGATCAAAGCTGTGTGTGTGTGTGTGTGTGTGTGTGTGCGTACGTACGTACGTTCGTGCGCGCAGCGCGCGTGCGTCCTCAGAGGTCAAAGTTCAAAGCGTGATGTGTTAAAGACACTAAAAGATGTGGTTGAATCACATTGGATATGACGTCATCAGACTGTGTGATGACATCATCAGACTGTGTGATGACATCATGATGTGATATATAATCTGATAAGACATGGCATACATTCCAAATGGTGGTCCGTGGCTCAACTGGGTCTGAATGCTGAATAAACTAGATCAGGGGGGTGCAACTGGCGGCCCGGGGGCCACATGCGGCCCCCACCTTCACTTAATGTGGCCCTCAGGTTAATGTCAGAATACTGATATAATATTGGTTTCAGCATGTTTACAATTCCACAACATGCAAAACATGACCCGCTTTAATTACTTCAGTCTATATTAGTAGCTCAATGCTCAGGACAAGTATGGCATTTCAAATAACATGAAAATGTTCATTTCCAGGATTCCAATTCAAATATAGCAAAAAATAATTCAAGATTTCAATTCGAATGCGCTGCGACGCGTTTTGAGCTTGTAGATCGGCTATTTTTGCTACGACAGTAATATATGGCCCTAGGGAGTGAGTGAGTGAAAATATAGTGGCCCTCTCCATCGTCAAAGTTGCCCACACCTGAACTAGATGAAGTGCCCCTCGGGGCAGATGTAACACAGATGTAACACTGTGTTACATCTGTAACACAGTGTTACATCTGTAACACTGTGTTACAGATGTAACACAGTGTTACAGATGTAACACAGTGTTACAGATGTAACACAGATGTAACACTGTGTTACATCTGCAACACTGTGTTACATCTGTAACACTGTGTTACAGATGTAACACAGTGTTACAGATGTAACACAGTGTTACAGATGTAACACAGATGTAACACAGTGTTACAGATGTAACACAGTGTTACAGATGTAACACAGTGTTACAGATGTAACACAGTGTTACAGATGTAACACAGTGTTACAGATGTAACACAGTGTTACAGATGTAACACAGATGTAACACAGTGTTACAGATGTAACACAGTGTTACAGATGTAACACAGTGTTACAGATGTAACACAGTGTTACAGATGTAACACAGTGTTACAGATGTAACACAGTGTTACAGATGTAACACAGTGTTACAGATGTAACACAGATGTAACACAGTGTTACAGATGTAACACAGTGTTACAGATGTAACACAGTGTTACAGATGTAACACAGATGTAACACAGATGTAACACAGTGTTACAGATGTAACACAGTGTTACAGATGTAACACTGTGTTACAGATGTAACACAGATGTAACACAGATGTAACACAGTGTTACAGATGTAACACAGTGTTACAGATGTAACACAGTGTTACAGATGTAACACAGTGTTACAGATGTAACACAGATGTAACACAGTGTTACAGATGTAACACAGTGTTACATATGTAACACAGATGTAACACAGTGTTACAGATGTAACACAGTACCCCAGCCCCCCAGCAGGACGTAACACAGTACCCCAGCCCCCCAGCAGGGGGCAGCACAGTACCCCAGCCCCCCAGCAGGGCGTAACACAGTACCCCCGCCCCCCAGCAGGGGGCAGCACAGTACCCCAGCACCCCAGCAGGATGTAACACAGTACCCCAGCCCCCCAGCAGGGGGCAGCAGAGTACCCCAGCCCCCCAGCAGGACGTAACACAGTACCCCAGCCCCCCAGCAGGGGGCAGCAGAGCCTCACCTCCTCCGTTCTGGTAGCAGATGTAGGGGAAGCGCCACACGTTGCCCAGGTCCACGGCGTAGCCGATCACAGACAGCAGGAAGTCCATCTTCTTGCTCCAGGTCTCCCGGGGAACCTCCAGGCTGGTCTGCTGCACCACCTGCAGCGTCCTGAGGCCCCCTAGTGGCATGGAGGTCCCACTGCAGGAAGACGAGCCCCCACCGCCGCCGGTGGTCCCCACGGGTCCGTCCTGAGGGCTGGGGGAGGGGTGGAGGGGGGGAGGGGGGGGGAGGAGGGGGGGGGGGAGGAGGGGGGGGGAGGAAGGGGGGGGGGGGGGGGGGAGGGGAGGGGTGGATGTGATGGATGTAAATTACATTTTTTTTATGTTTCTTTATGATTCAAACATTTTATTGCTTTTTCAGTTTAGTCACACAAACGATTAACCCATTCTGACCTGAGATCAGATTCATACAAGGTTTCCACTGGACACACACTGGTCTGATTAACCCATTCTGACCTGAGATCAGATTCATACGAGGTATCCACTGGACACACACTGGTCTGATGATTAACCCATTCTGACCTGAGATCAGATTCATACGAGGTTTCCACTGGACACACACTGGTCTGATTAACCCATTCTGACCTGAGATCAGATTCATACAAGGTTTCCACTGGAAACACACTGGTCTGATGATTAACCCATTCTGACCTGAGATCAGATTCATACGAGGTTTCCACTGGACAACACACTGGGTCTGATTAAGACAACAAATTAAACAAAACTAGACAAGAAAATAATAAATATAATGACACAAGGAAATCTTTACAGAAAAGATGAAACAATACAGACAATACAAAACAATACAATACGTAAATGACATCATTATTACACCAGAGGGTGTGGTCTAGACATTAGAGGGTGTGGTTTAGACATTAGAGGGTGTGGTTTAGACATTAGAGGGTGTGGTTTAGACATTAGAGGGTGTGGTTTAGACATTAGAGGGTGTGGTCTAGACATTAGAGGGTGTGGTCTAGACATTAGAGGGTGTGGTCTAGACATTAGAGGGTGTGGTCTAGACATTAGAGGGTGTGGTCTAGACATTAGAGGGTGTGGTTTAGACATTAGAGGGTGTGGTTTAGACATTAGAGGGTGTGGTTTAGACATTAGAGGGTGTGGTTTAGACATTAGAGGGTGTGGTCTAGACATTAGAGGGTGTGGTCTAGACATTAGAGGGTGTGGTCTAGACATTAGAGGGTGTGGTCTAGACAGAGGGTGTGGTCTAGACAGAGGGTGTGGTCTAGACATTAGAGGGTGTGGCTTAGACATCAGAGGGTGTGGTTTAGACATTAGAGGGTGTGGTTTAGACATTAGAGGGTGTGGTTTAGACATTAGAGGGTGTGGTTTAGACATTAGAGGGTGTGGTCTAGACATTAGAGGGTGTGGTCTAGACATTAGAGGGTGTGGTTTAGACATTAGAGGGTGTGGTTTAGACATTAGAGGGTGTGGTCTAGACATTAGAGGGTGTGGTTTAGACATTAGAGGGTGTGGTTTAGACATTAGAGGGTGTGGTTTAGACATTAGAGAGTGTGGTTTAGACCTAACCTGGATGCTGGGAGGCCGTTGGACACCTGCTGTCCAGAGGGGGCGCTGTCGACTCCGTTATCCTTCAGCAGTGTGCCGTTCTCCTGCCCTAGCATCCTCTCCTCCTCTGACTCCGCCTCTCCTCTTCCTGGCTCCTCCCCCAACTCCTCCTTCAGTCTCTCTGACTCCGCCTCCATCATCATCATCGTCGCCATCGGGTCTTTTTTCTCCATGTCTCGCCGGCTGTTGGTTCCGTTAGTTAGACCCGCTGTGTTTTGTTCCAACGTACGATGCGGGGACCCCTAGGGGTGCGTGGGAGCTATTACAACAAGGGGTGCATGAGAGCACTCTTAATTAAGGGGAGGACAGGATGTGAGGTCACAGGATGGGAAGGGGCACGCTGGAAGAGAGAAAGGTCATCATAGTTGGTCGCGTCGTGTCGTGGATGTCGGGACCTGAACAGACAACACAGACACGCTCTTTAACCTTTAACCTTTAACAGACAACACAGACACACTCTTTAACCTTTGACCTTTGACCTGAACAGACAACACAGACACGCTCTTTAACCTTTGACCTTTGACCTTTAACCTTTAACAGACAACACAGACACGCTCTTTAACCTCATGAGTTCAAAACTTTAACTTTGAAAGAATATATATATTCAAAGATTTGCGCCACATTTTTACGATTTTTCAAAAATAGCTAAATTACGTGACAGTACTTCATTAGACACCCTGGAGTCTACTGTATGTGTGTATGAGGTGACAGTACTTCATTAGACACGCTGGAGTCTACTGTATGTGTTTATGAGGTGACAGTACTTTATTAGACACCCTGGAGTCTACTGTATGTGTCTATGAGGTGACAGTACTGCATTAGACACCCTGGAGTCTACTGTATGTGTCTATGAGGTGACAGTACTGCATTAGACACCCTGGAGTCTACTGTATGTGTCTATGAGGTGACAGTACTTCATTAGACACCCTGGAGTCTACTGTATGTGTCTATGAGGTGACAGTACTTCATTAGACACCCTGGAGTCTACTGTATGTGTCTATGAGGTGACAGTACTTCATTGGACACCCTGGAGTCTACTGTATGTCTATGGGGTGACAGTACTTCATTAGACACCCTGGAGTCTACTGTATGTGTCTATGGGGTGACAGTACTTCATTAGACACCCTGGAGTCTACTGTATGTGTCTATGAGGTGACAGTACGTCATTAGACACCCTGGAGTCTACTGTATGTGTCTATGAGGTGACAGTACGTCATTAGACACCCTGGAGTCTACTGTATGTGTCTATGAGGTGACAGCACTTCATTAGACACCCTGGAGTCTACTGTATGTGTCTATGAGGTGACAGTACTTCATTAGACACCCTGGAGTCTACTGTATGTGTCTATGAGGTGACAGTACTTCATTGGACACCCTGGAGTCTACTGTATGTCTATGGGGTGACAGTACTTCATTAGACACCCTGGAGTCTACTGTATGTGTCTATGGGGTGACAGTACTTCATTAGACACCCTGGAGTCTACTGTATGTGTCTATGAGGTGACAGTACGTCATTAGACACCCTGGAGTCTACTGTATGTGTCTATGAGGTGACAGTACGTCATTAGACACCCTGGAGTCTACTGTATGTGTCTATGAGGTGACAGCACTTCATTAGACACCCTGGAGTCTACTGTATGTGTCTATGAGGTGACAGTACTTCATTAGACACCCTGGAGTCTACTGTATGTGTCTATGAGGTGACAGTACTTCATTAGACACCCTGGAGTCTACTGTATGTGTCTATGAGGTGACAGTACTTCATTAGACACCCGGGAGTTTACTGTATGTGTCTATGGGGTGACAGTACTTCATTAGACACCCTGGAGTCTACTGTATGTGTCTATGAGGTGACAGTACTTCATTAGACACCCTGGAGTCTACTGTATGTGTCTATGAGGTGACAGTACTTCATTAGACACCCTGGAGTCTACTGTATGTGTCTATGAGGTGACAGTACTTCATTAGACACCCTGGAGTCTACTGTATGTGTCTATGAGGTGACAGTACTTCATTAGACACCCTGGAGTCTACTGTATGTGTCTATGAGGTGACAGTACTTCATTAGACACCCTGGAGTCTACTGTATGTGTCTATGAGGTGACAGTACTTCATTAGACACCCTGGAGTCTACTGTATGTGTCTATGGGGTGACAGTACTTCATTAGACACCCTGGAGTCTACTGTATGTGTCTATGAGGTGACAGTACTTCATTAGACACCCTGGAGTCTACTGTATGTGTCTATGAGGTGACAGTACTTCATTAGACACCCTGGAGTCTACTGTATGTGTCTATGAGGTGACAGTACTTCATTAGACACCCTGGAGTCTACTGTATGTGTCTATGAGGTGACAGTACTTCATTAGACACACTGGAGTCTACTGTATGTGTCTATGAGGTGACAGTACTTCATTAGACACCCTGGAGTCTACTGTATGTGTCTATGGGGTGACAGTACTTCATTAGACACACTGGAGTCTACTGTATGTGTCTATGGGGTGACAGTACTTCATTAGACACCCTGGAGTCTACTGTATGTGTCTATGAGGTGACAGTACTTCATTAGACACCCTGGAGTCTACTGTATGTGTCTATGAGGTGACAGTACTTCATTAGACACCCTGGAGTCTACTGTATGTGTCTATGAGGTGACAGTACTTCATTAGACACCCTGGAGTCTACTGTATGTGTCTATGAGGTGACAGTACTTCATTAGACACCCTGGAGTCTACTGTATGTGTCTATGAGGCGACAGTACTTCATTAGACACCCTGGAGTCTACTGTATGTGTCTATGAGGCGACAGCACTTCATTAGACACCCTGGAGTCTACTGTATGTGTCTATGAGGTGACAGTACTTCATTAGACACACTGGAGTCTACTGTATGTGTCTATGGGGTGACAGTACTTCATTAGACACCCTGGAGTCTACTGTATGTGTCTATGAGGTGACAGTACTTCATTAGACACCCTGGAGTCTACTGTATGTGTCTATGAGGTGACAGTACTTCATTAGACACCCTGGAGTCTACTGTATGTGTCTATGAGGTGACAGCACTTCATTAGACACCCTGGAGTCTACTGTATGTGTCTATGAGGTGACAGTACTTCATTAGACACCCTGGAGTCTACTGTATGTGTCTATGAGGTGACGGTACTTCATTAGACACCCTGGAGTCTACTGTATGTGTCTATGAGGTGACAGTACTTCATTAGACACCCTGGAGTCTACTGTATGTGTCTATGAGGTGACAGTACTTCATTAGACACCCTGGAGTCTACTGTATGTGTCTATGAGGTGACAGTACTTCATTAGACACCCTGGAGTCTACTGTATGTGTCTATGAGGTGATAGCACTTCATTAGACACCCTGGAGTCTACTGTATGTGTCTATGGGGTGACAGTACTTCATTAGACACCCTGGAGTCTACTGTATGTGTCTATGAGGTGACAGTACTTCATTAGACACCCTGGAGTCTACTGTATGTGTCTATGAGGTGACAGTACTTCATTAGACACCCCGGAGTCTTCTGTATGTGTCTATGAGGTGACAGCACTTCATTAGACACCCTGGAGTCTACTGTATGTGTCTATGAGGTGACAGCACTTCATTAGACACCCTGGAGTCTACTGTATGTGTCTATGAGGTGACAGTACTTCATTAGACACCCTGGAGTCTACTGTATGTGTCTATGAGGTGACAGCACTTCATTAGACACCCTGGAGTCTACTGTATGTGTCTATGAGGTGACAGCACTTCATTAGACACCCTGGAGTCTACTGTATGTGTCTATGAGGTGGCAGTACTTCATTAGACACCCTGGAGTCTACTGTATGTGTCTATGAGGTGACAGTACTTCATTAGACACCCTGGAGTCTACTGTATGTGTCTATGAGGTGACAGTACTTCATTAGACACCCTGGAGTCTACTGTATGTGTCTATGAGGTGACAGTACTTCATTAGACACCCTGGAGTCTACTGTATGTGTCTATGAGGTGACAGTACTTCATTAGACACCCTGGAGTCTACTGTATGTGTCTATGAGGTGACAGTACTTCATTAGACACCCTGGAGTCTACTGTATGTGTCTATGAGGTGACAGTACTTCATTAGACACCCTGGAGTCTACTGTATGTGTCTATGAGGTGACAGTACTTCATTAGACACCCTGGAGTCTACTGTATGTGTCTATGAGGTGACAGTACTTCATTAGACACCCTGGAGTCTACTGTATGTGTCTATGAGGTGACAGTACTTCATTAGACACCCTGGAGTCTACTGTATGTGTCTATGAGGTGACGGTACTTCATTAGACACCCTGGAGTCTACTGTATGTGTCTATGAGGTGACAGTACTTCATTAGACACCCTGGAGTCTACTGTATGTGTCTATGAGGTGACAGTACTTCATTAGACACCCTGGTGTCTATGAGGTGATTTTTCAACAGCTAAAGTATAACATGATGCTTTAAAACCCCCTAAAGGGTTTTCCCGTCCCATAGACTGTGTGTTGAAGCAACATGACGTGACTGATAACAGTTATAATGGTTTGGGGTTTTTTCATTATAGTTTAGTTTTAGTTAGTTTTGACATATTTATTTTCTAATTCAGTTAGTTTTAGTTTGTTTTTAGAGCGGGTTTGCTAGTTTTTATTTAGTTTTTATTTTGGTGAAAATGCTTAGTTTTAGTTTAGTTATAGTTTAGTTTTAGTTTAGTTTTCGTACTTTGGTTTATTTGTGGGTTAGGGTTAGTGTGGCTACAAAAAACTGCAGAAAACTGCCGTAAAACTTGTTGGAGAAATGAGGAAATGAATGGAATTAATTTAAAAGGATTATATTATAAATATCCGAAAAGCATAATTATACATATTGATGAAAACTAAAACTAAGGGTGTTTTGTCTATAATTTCAGTTAGTTTTGAGGACACATAATAAATACAGTTTCAGGTTAATTATCGTGTCCCCCTGAGGGTAAAACACACATACTGTGTATACATAGTTACATTCAACTCAGTGTGGATCTTAGATAGCGTCTTATGCAGACTTAGAGAGCAGTTTATCTAAATATATTTTTTATCCCACGATTTTGTAACCCATTTTTCACCCCTGTGTCAATCATCTAATGTGATCCTGGGCTCTACACACCCTCCGCCAACCTAGTCCCCATATATGGGGGACAAGGGGAGACCAACCTAGTCCCCATATATGGGGGACAAGGGGAGAGCAACCTAGTCAACATATATGGGGGACAAGGGGAGAGCAACCTAGTCCCCATATATGGGGGACAAGGGGAGAGCAACCTAGTCCCCATATGGGGGACAAGGGGAGACCAACCTAGTCCCCATATATGGGGGACATGGGGAGAGCAACGGACTTGAACTCATGCTTCCTTCATGCTTGAGTTTCCAAGTTGCTCCTTTACACCTGACAGGGGGGTGTTTCCCTGGTTGGACGTAGCGCGTGGAAGGAACCCGTTATTCCAACCAGTTCCTTTCCCCTCCATCAGGCGCCCTGGCCATGGCCAGGGGGAGGCAGTTTAGAGACCAGGATTACTGCATGTTTTTTGTGAGGGTACCTACCCTAGGGGACACAGGGAGAACATGTGAGGGTACCTACCCTAGGGGACACGGGGAGAACATGTGAGGGTACCTACCCTAGGGGACACGGGGAGAACATGTGAGGGTACCTACCCTAGGGGACACGGGGAGAACATGTGAGGGTACCTACCCTAGGGGACACGGGGAGAACATGTGAGGGTACCTACCCTAGGGGACACGGGGAGAACATGCAAACTCCACACAGAAAGGCCCTTTCGCCAACCCCGCCTTCGGGTATGGGCACTGATGACGCGGAGGAGGGAACACACCGCCAGCACCCACAGCTTCCAGAGCGGGAATCGAACCCAGGACCTTCTAGCTGTGAGGCGACAGCACTACCCACTGTGCCACCGTGACGCCTAGAGAGCAGTTTATGTAGACTTAGAGTTTATATGCATAGTTTCATTATATACATTTTCCATTGTTACGCTATTAGCTTATGTATGATTCATGATAACTACTTCGTATGTATTTGACCATGCTTTTTCTTCTCTGTCCTTGCTTAATGTAAGTCGCTCTGGAAATTAAATTGTAAGTTGTAGTGAGTATGGGTTATGGCTTCAGGAGGTAGAGCAGGTCGGTGGTCCAATGATCCGTGGGGTCGGCGGTTCGAATCCCAGTTACATTTTTCGTCTTGGTTTTAGTCGACGGAATCAACACTGTGGCCACGTGGTTAAAGGATAATTCCATGCTAGAATGCTTTCTTATCTTTCTTACCTTTCTTTGTAGTCGTTACGTCCCCACCAAAGAGGTCCAGATGTTTTTTTGTGCAAAAACTCTTTATTGGCTATTTCTCCTACCATAAGCCCTCAATGAATTGCATTGCATTGAATGGGAATTGTATGGGGCTATATGGGGTGTTATGCTAGTTCGCTTATTTCCATCGAAAGAAGTAGTAAAGTGTGCCGCTTGGGATATTATTTACATTATGAAGAGAGGATATATACAAAGAAATTATAATTTTGAGCGATTGAAATAAGCGAATTAGCACAACACCCCATAGCCCCATTCAATTAAATTAATTTAGGGCTTATGGTAGGGGAAATAGCCAATAAGGAGCTTTTGCACAAAATAACACCTGGACCTCTTTGGTGGGGCCGTAATAACTACAAAGAAAGGTAAGAAAGCCTTTTAGTATGGAATTCTCCTTTAAAGAACAGGGGCCTGGGCCGGTCCGACGGGCTGTACGCCCCGGGGCGTAGCGGGGCGTACGGTGCGTTTGGAGGCCAGTTCGTTGCTTCGTGTATCTCAACGACATGTCCTGGAGGGGAGGGGGACCAGCAGGTTCCCCTCCCCAGCCAGGAGGCCTGGGGCCTGGGGAGGGGAACCAGCAGGTTCCCCTCCCCAGCCAGGAGGCCTGGGGCCTGGGGAGGGGAACCAGCAGGTCCCCCTCCCCGGCCAGGAGGCCCACAGAGATAAACAAACACTGGATATTCTAATTAAAGGCAGCTCTCCGAGCATGGGCATGCTTCCCTCCCACAGACCCCCGAGTAGTTCTTTTTATTAAAGCGCTTTTCCAAGGCAGCGCTCAAAGTGCTTTACAACCAACGGTCCGTTCATTCATACATCGGGGAGGTGAAGCTTCCTCACCTCCCACGTTCACACACACACACACACACACACCGATGGAGGTGAAGCTTCCTCACCTCCCACGTTCACACACACACACACACACACACACCGATGGAGGTGAAGCTTCCTCACCTCCCACGTTCACACACACACACACCGATGGAGGTGAAGCTTCCTCACCTCCCACGTTCACACACACACCGATGGAGGTGAAGCTTCCTCACCTCCCACGTTCACACACACACCGATGGAGGTGAAGCTTCCTCACCTCCCACGTTCACACACACACCGATGGAGGTGAAGCTTCCTCACCTCCCACGTTCACACACACACCGATGGAGGTGAAGCTTCCTCACCTCCCACGTTCACACACACACCGATGGAGGTGAAGCTTCCTCACCTCCCACGTTCACACACACACCGATGGAGGTGAAGCTTCCTCACCTCCCACGTTCACACACACACACACCGATGGAGGTGAACACACACCGATGGAGGTGAACACACACACACCGATGGAGGTGAACTCACCGAGTCCGAACTCACGCTCATTGGAGACAAGGCTTAAAGGAGAATTCCATGCTAGAATGCTTTCTTATCTTTCTTTGTAGTTGTTACGTCCCCACCAAAGAGGTCCAGGTGTTTTTTTGTGCAAAAACTCCTTATTGGCTATTTTCCCTACCATAAGCCCTCGATGAATTGCATTGCATTGAATGGGAATTGAATGGGGCTATATGGGGTGTTGTGCTAATTCGCTTATTTCCATCGAAAGAAGTAGTAAAGTGTGCCGCTTGGGATATTATTTACATTATGAAGAGAGGATATATACAAAGAAATTATAATTTTGAGCGACGGAAATCGAAAAGTTTTCTTAATGTGTAGTGTGTGGACCATGCGGTGACATTGATCACATCTTGATAAAAAACGCTTCTACTATATTATTTAGGCCCCCCACAATCTAAAGCTATGTTTCTATGTCAGAGGTTCTTCGATAAAAATAAAAAAATAGCAGACCTACAAGCTCGTAGCGCGCCACTCGGTGGCGCGCTATGAGCTTGTAGATCTGCTATTTTTCAATAGCTATAAAGCACCAAAATGGGTTCCCACCCCAAAATGTGCTGCACAAGGTGCCCTTTTTTTCACTCGAGCACCTGCCCCTCTAAATGTCTGTGCACACCACTGGTTCCAGCCCCCCCCCCCCCCCCCAGAAGCAAAGATTTGAGTTAAAAAACGTTTGCTCTGAAAAAAAGATACATTCCAAGAATAAAACGCCTGAGGGGTTTTCTATTAAAGAGAATATATGAGTAAAATTAAAATCAAAATGTGCTGCCAAAAACAGCACAGACGCTGACAGGATTCTGAAACAGAAAGAAAGAAAAATAAAACCTGAGAAAAATAATTTTACTTTGACAGTAAAATAAAGACAGATGTG
>NC_139706.1:52778714-52792741 GCF_964188405.1 Protomyctophum parallelum | reverse complement strand
CTTCATACATTAATATACTTTTCGGGTGGTTGTCGTTTATGGATTTAAAGAAAGAAAAATGGGGAAAGAAATAGTGGTCTTGTAAAATATTCTAATATTTTGAGATATGATTTTCTTCCATTTCCATGAGCTGTATCTTATAATCGCAACGTGCGATGAATTGAGAATATGAAAGTTCCACTTTGTAAATTAAAAATGAACTTTTTGCAGAATATTGGAGCTGTGGCATCTGTTAGGCACGAGACGATTCGATACGTATCGATACGTATCGATACGTATCGATACGATTCGATACGTATCGATACGCATGGGCTACGACGCGATTCAGAGACCATTACCATCCATATACATTTTATATAAAGAACGATTCGATTCGATTTGATTCAGTCCAAATCGATGCGATTTCGATTTTGTGGAATTTCGTGGAATTTGATGCGATTCGATACGATACGGTGCGATCTGACACATTTAACCTTTTTTAGATTTTTTAATTTGAAGCTAGATCTATAAAGAATAGGGTTGGGACTTCATTAAAAAAAACATCTAATTAATTGGAGGATTTGTGATTAATTCATCTCAATTAATCACATTTTAATCGCATATAAATAGGCCGATTTCACCTGATCAGTGAGCTTCTTTTTTTTCAAATGGATTTGGATACGAGTGAATCAATGAATAGTGACTACATAAGCATATAGGCAATTTAAAAAGTAGTAATAATAATAGTGATATTATTATTTATATAATGCTTCTCTGAGTACTTAACCCATTCTGAACGGGCACCCATTTTGGTGTCAGCATCATGTTATGCTTTAGCTATTTAAAAATATCAGATCTACAAGCTCGTATCGCGCCACCGAGTGGCGCGATACGAGCTTGTAGGTCTGCTATTTTTGAAAAATCGAAGAGCGACTGACATTTTTAGAATCTGATCTCAGGTCAGAATGGGTTCATCAGACCAGTGTGTGTCCGGCGGAAACCTCGTATGAATCTGATCTCAGGTCAGAATGTGTTAAAGACGCTTTTCAAGGGGAACATTAGAAAACTAATAAAAACAACTTTATTAGAGAAAAACTAAGACTATGGAATAAAATAGATGAAAGTGGAATGAGATAGCTGGGGAAAGACATTCTAGAGGTGGGTTTGAACTTATAGGTGGTGGTATATCTCTGAGTTTTGGGAAGTGCATCGTTTTGACAGGTCTGCCTGCTGTGGACAGTGAAACCCTGACCATTAAACACGGGCAGACGCAACGATACAGTATTACAGTCATACTGTCGGTGCAAACAGACGTGTACAGTAGCTGCTCGGCCTGCTCCAAATGATATTCCCATTGGTCTTTGTGTCTGCCCGTGTAAACGCAGCATCGCGTGTGAGGGTTGGGGAACGGATGGACCATAGAGTTATTAAAGGGATTGTGACATTAAATAAAAGGTTTTGGAATTGTTCTGGTTTTTTCTTAGGTTTTCTAATCTCAATTGCACCCAAAAAACAAAAAATGAACTTTTAACATTCAGTAGATTTTCTGTGATCTGGGGTTTTCTGGCTCAAACAGGTGCTCTGATTTGCCGGCAGTAAGTGACATCACTTACTGCAAATCCCATATTATGTCAATGGGATTTGCCAGCAGATGTCACTGTTTCACTGTGTTGCCTGTTTTCATTGTAGCTCAAAAGGCCCAAAAAACCCCAAAGAAAACTTCAGACCACAGAAAATCCACTGAATGTTCAAAGTTCAGGTTTTTTGGGTGTAATTGAGGTCATAAAACCTAAAAGAAAAAAGAAAAAGAAAAAGAAATGAAAATGAATGTCATAAAACCTTTAAGGAGGACTCCTTCTAACGATATGGACCAGAGTTAAACTAATGTTAGCTCGCATGCTAACTAGTTGCTACCCTCGTCAGAAACAACACCACCATCCAGATCGGGTGGAAGCTGCTGATTTGCTTGTGCCCGTGGATGGGAAATGAGATTTAAAAGGCTATAGAAGCGTGGATGAAAGCACAGATGTGCAATAAAGTCGTGTCGTGACTCGTATCTGCGTGTGTATTCCGTCTGACGAGCAGTGGTTTGTGCTCGTCTGTTGTCGCTGGCTGCTGATGCACGTAGAGCGTCGTCATCAGCATGCACCCGTCCTGCGCTGGAAGTAGCAGATCTACAAGTTATCTACCCGTCGCAATGCACGGCGCTTTGGGCTTGTACATCTGTGTTTTTACCCGCAGTTAGTTAGAATTATATCGATTCGCAGCTTTAGGATCGAACCAACGTCCGATGCAGACGCTATTTTGACCGATCCAGACGCACGTGCATCGATGTATCGCATCGTTAAAGGACAACTTTAGTTTTTTTCAACCAAGGTTGATGTTTTAGGTTGTTATTAGAGAAACTAAAAGGTGAGTGTTAATTTTCTTTCATTTGCTGCTTTCTTTCGTTTTGGGGATTTTAGCAGTTTTTGACAGGGGGGCGGGGCGGGGGCATTCGAGCATGGGGCTAAATATGTATTTTTTTACAAAATATTATGGCAATTTATTTTTTTATTATTTACTATAAACCCCAAGAAATTACATCTGGCCACAACAAATCACAGGATCTATTAAATGTGACAAACTGACATATTGAGCCTATACACACAGTATAAGCCTTCCCCCAGTAGGCTATACCTTCACATTCAGTAGATCATGTGATCTTCTGTGGCCAGATGTAATTTCCTGGGGTTTATTAGGGCTATAGAAAATAATAAATAAATAAATCACCATCAAATTTGGTAAAAAAAAAGACATATTTAGCCCCATGCTCGAATGCAATGAAAGAAAATTAACACTCACCTTTTAGTTTCTCTAATAACAACCTAAAACATGAACCTTGGTTGAAAAAAACTAAAGTTGTCCTTTAATGTTAAAATCGATTATCGATTCATATCGATATTCTTTGACACCACTAGCATCTGTCCTTCCTGAGTAACTTTTTCCCCACAACGCTAGTCGTTGGCCAATCAAAATGCTGAGTGGGTTGGCAGCCAGCCAATCGAAATGCCGGGTGGCAGGCAGCCAGCCAATCAGAAGACTGGTGACTCAGAGGGAAAGCGAGGTGCACGAGGAAGTCTTTTTACGTCCAGAGGACAAATTGGATAAGCAGTTTAATGACTTAATGAGTTAATTGGGACCAGACTGTTTTTTTTAATTGTGTTTAGTTGTTTTGGTGCGTCTTTTAACCCATTCTGACCTGAGATCAGATTCACACGAGGTTTCCGCCGGACACACACTGGTCTGATGAACCCATTCTGACCTGAGATCAGATTCATATACGAGGTTTCCACTGGACACACACTGGGTCTGATGAACCCATTCTGACCTGAGATCAGATTTTTAAAAATGTCAGTCGCTCTTCGATTTTTCAAAAAATAGCAGACCTACAAGCTCGTATCGCGCCACTCGGTGGCGCGATACGAGCTTGTAGATCTGCTATTTTTCAATAGCTAAAGCATAACATGATGCCGACACCAAAATGGGTGCCCGGTCAGAATGGGCTAAGGCAGTTTGTTCCACAGCTGTAGCAGAAAACAGCTTTTCTTCTTGTGTATACGAGGGTTATATATTATTATAGGAGGGGCATACCATGTACGAAATCCCCTTTTTAAATGTAAACAGATCGCACATTAAATGTCTATAAACTCCAACACCAACCAACGTACTAATTATTTCAATAAACACGTAATCTGCCACAGATCCTCGTTATAGCGCCATGACACCAGTAAACATTTTCATCCTTTTTTTTACGTGCGTGCGTGTGTCTCTGTGTGTCTCTGTGTGTGTGTGTGTGTGTGTGTGTGTGTGTGTGTGTGTGTGTGTGTGTGTGTGTGTGTGTGTGTGTGTGTGTGTGTGTGTGTGTCCGTGCGTGTGCGTGCGTCTGTGCCCTATAGGCCTCTGGGAGATGGAGTCTGTCCCTGTTACAATGCACTATAGACCTCTGGGAGATGGAGTCTGTCTGTTACAATGCCCTATAGACCTCTGGGAGATGGAGTCTGTCCCTGTTACAATGCCCTATAGACCTCTGGGAGATGGAGTCTGTCTGTTACAATGCCCTATAGACCTCTGGGAGATGGAGTCTGCCTGTTACAATGCACTATAGACCTCTGGGAGATGGAGTCTGTCCCTGTTACAATGCCCTATAGACCTCTGGGAGATGGAGTCTGTCTGTTACAATGCCCTATAGACCTCTGGGAGATGGAGTCTGCCTGTTACAATGCCCTGTAGACCTCTGGGAGATGGAGTCTGTCCTATAGACTTCTGGGAGATGGAGTCTGTCCTATAGACAACAGCTCTACTGACAGAGAACTACAGACACAACAACAGCTCTACTGACAGAGAACTACAGCCACAACAACAGCTCTACTGACAGAGAACTACAGCCACAACAACAGCTCTACTGACAGAGAACTACAGACACAACAACAGCTCTACTGACAGAGAACTACAGACACAACAACAGCTCTACTGACAGAGAACTACAGACACAACAACAGCTCTACTGAAAGAACTACAGACACAACAACAGCTCTACTGACAGAGAACTACAGACACAACAACAGCTCTACTGACAGAGAACTACAGACACAACAACAGCTCTACTGACAGAGAACTACAGACACAACAACAGCTCTACTGACAGAGAACTACAGACACAACAACAGCTCTACTGACAGAGAACTACAGACACAACAACAGCTCTACTGACAGAGAACTACAGACACAACAACAGCTCTACTGACAGAGAACTACAGACACAACAACAGCTCTACTGACAGAGAACTACAGACACAACAACAGCTCTACTGACAGAGAACTACAGACACAACAACAGCTCTACTGACAGAGAACTACAGACACAACAACAGCTCTACTGACAGAGAACTACAGACACAACAACAGCTCTACTGACAGAGAACTACAGACACAACAACAGCTCTACTGACAGAGAACTACAGCCACAACAACAGCTCTACTGACAGAGAACTACAGACACAACAACAGCTCTACTGACAGAGAACTACAGACACAACAACAGCTCTACTGACAGAGAACTACAGACACAACAACAGCTCTACTGACAGAGAACTACAGACACAACAACAGCTCTACTGACAGAGAACTACAGACACAACAACAGCTCTACTGACAGAGAACTACAGACACAACAACAGCTCTACTGACAGAGAACTACAGACACAACAACAGCTCTACTGACAGAGAACTACAGACACAACAACAGCTCTACTGACAGAGAACTACAGACACAACAACAAGTGCACTTTACGTAAAGTAAATGCATACTTAGGTTACTGCCAAGAGGCGGTGAGCGCAGCTGGCCTGGGATCAGTGCTTAACTTGTGCTTATTATTGGAAACAATTAGAAGCTTTTTGTTTTTTTACACGCAGAACAAATGCTCTGTAACACTTCCTTCTAATTGTTTGCAATAAGCACAAACGTCTGGGTTCCCGAGGCTATAAGCACATGTTAACGTAGAAACGTTTTATCCTCCCAACAACTTTTCCACCTTAGAAAAAAAAATAAAAAAAATAAACCAACAAAGTGTTGGCCTCTATTGGGGCTAATTTATTCAGAAAATTGTTGGAAAAGAAAACGTATTAAATGGACATTTGCAGCAATTAAAGTAAAATAGTTTTAGATAACTCTTTATAGTGTGTTAGTATAGGCCAAAGCACAACAAACAGAGCTAATATGAAACTAAATGAAAACTAAGCTATGATGACTAAAACTATAAGACTAAATATTATTGGCAATTTGGTCAACAAATAAAAACTAGACTAAAATGTTAGGAAGGGACTAGTGGACAAGAGATCCAGTATAAGTCCTTTTACACTTGGTTGTATGGTGAAAATAGCCGATCTACAAGATCGGCTATTTTCAGCATGTGTAAAATCAGTCATTATGACGTCATCAAGGCCCGCCAGAATGCATTTTAGTCGACTAAATCAACTGTAGATTTGGTTGACTAAAATCTTATGATATTTAGTCGAATAAAAACATTCCAGGTTACTAAAATGTGACTAAATGAAAACTAAGAGACAATGACTATAAAAATTTGCTGTCAAAATCAACACTGCTACCTAATTTATTAAACTGAGGTTATTTTAACTGATTCTGACCCGAGATCAGATTTCATACGAGGTTTCCGCCGGACAGACACTGGTCTGATGAACCCATTCTGACCTGAGATCAGATTCTAAAAATGTCACAGTCGTTCTTCGATTTTTCAAAAATGGCAGACCTACAAGCTCATATCGCGCCACTCGGTGGCGCGATATGAGCTTGTAGATCTGCGATTTTTCAATAGATAAAGCATAACATGATGCTAACACCAAAATGGGTGCCCGGTCAGAATGGGTTAACTGATAAGACGGATTGTATGAGCGTCGAACACAACCATACAATATAAACATATCTCTGCTTTCCAGAAGAAATGACAAATATGTACATTATTCAGGAAATTAAGAAAACCTTATATATATTTTGAAAAACCAAGCAAATACTGCCTCATCGGAGATGGTGAGGGGGAGAGGTGGTGGAGTTAGCTGCTTTATAGCAGACAGTTTGAGAGGGGGAGAGGTGGTGGAGTTAGCTGCTTTATAGCAGACAGTTTCAGAGGGGGAGAGGTGGTGGACTTAGCTGCTTTATAGCAGACAGTTTGAGAGGGGGAGAGGTGGTGGAGTTAGCTGCTTTATAGCAGACAGTTTGAGAGGGGGAGAGGTGGTGGAGTTAGCTGCTTTATAGCAGACAGTTTGAGAGGGGGAGAGGTGGTGGAGTTAGCTGCTTTATAGCAGACAGTTTGAGAGGGGGAGAGGTGGTGGACTTAGCTGCTTTATAGCAGACAGTTTGAGAGGGGGAGAGGTGGTGGACTTAGCTGCTGTATAGCAGGCAGTTTGAGAGGGAGAGAGGTGGTGGAGTTAGCTGCTTTATAGCAGACAGTTTGAGAGGGGGAGAGGTGGTGGACTTAGCTGCTTTATATCAGACAGTTTGAGAGGGGGAGAGGTGGTGGACTTAGCTGCTTTATAGCAGACAGTTTGAGAGGGGGAGAGGTGGTGGAGTTAGCTGCTGTATAGCAGACAGTTTGAGAGGGGGAGAGGTGGTGGACTTAGCTGCTTTATAGCAGACAGTTTGAGAGGGGGAGAGGTGGTGGAGTTAGCTGCTGTATAGCAGACAGTTTGAGAGGGGGAGAGGTGGTGGAGTTAGCTGCTTTATAGCAGACAGTTTGAGAGGGGGAGAGGTGGTGGAGTTAGCTGCTTTATAGCAGACAGTTTGAGAGGGGGAGAGGTGGTGGAGTTAGCTGCTTTAGCAGACATTATGAGGGTCCAATGGAGTTAAGAGGTTTTGTCCCAAGCATTTTTTACTACTTTCCACATGGTTAAATATTTCCGAAACAACACACAGACGTAAATGGTGTTCAATAGCACTGATATATGCAAAAAAAAAAAGAAAAAGAAAAAAACCCTCAAACATGGAGTTAGGAGGTTTTCGCCCGACAGCAACAATATAAATGATGTGTCCCAATACTGATGACTGAACTGGTTGTACAACTTCCACTTTTTCATGTTCTATGACTCCCTTTTTTTTCTGTGGAATTTCTTCACCTCCAACATCGATGTAGCAAAAAACAGATTACAACATCGTTATACAGTTAAGGTCACCATGTCAGAGGTCACCACCAGGTCACCTTGTCAAAGGTCACCAGGTCAGAGGCAGTGTTAATTTCGTCGACTAAAACTAAGACGAAAAGTGTTCGTCGACTACCTGTTATAAGCTACGGTGACTAAAACTAATATATAAATACATATTACTGACAATTTAGACAACAAATAAAAACTAGACTAAAATGTTAGGAAGGGACTAGTGGACAAGAGATCCAGTAAGAGTCATTTTACACTTGGTCGCATGCTGAAAATAGCAGATCTACAAGCTCACAACGTGACGCGTTGTGAGCTATTCTCAGCAAGTGTAAAATCAGCCATTACATCTAAATGTAATGTATTAATGTGTGTGTTAAATGTGTTAAAACTACTAGTAACTGGTGTACTGACCATGGTATTACTGTGTTAAAACTACTAGTAACTGGTTTACTGACCATGGTATTACTGTGATAAAACTACTAGTAACTGGTGTACTGACCATGGTATTACTGTGATAAAACTACTAGTAACTGGTGTACTGACCATGGTATTACTGTGTTAAAACTACTAGTAACTGGTGTACTGACCATGGTATTACTGTGTTAAAACTACTAGTAACTGGTGTACTGACCATGGTATTACTGTGTTAAAACTACTAGTAACTGGTGTACTGACCATGGTATTACTGTGTTAAAACTACTAGTAACTGGTGTACTGACCATGGTATTACTGTGTTAAAACTACTAGTAACTGGTGTACTGACCATGGTATTACTGTGTTAAAACTACTAGTAACTGGTGTACTGACCATGGTATTACTGTGTTAAAACTACTAGTAACTGGTGTACTGACCATGGTATTACTGTGTTAAAACTACTAGTAACTGGTGTACTGACCATGGTATTACGGTGTTAAAACTACTAGTAACTGGTGTACTGACCATGGTATTACTGTGTTAAAACTACTAGTAACTGGTGTACTGACCATGGTATTACGGTGTTAAAACTACTAGTAACTGGTGTACTGACCATGGTATCACTGTGTTAAAACTACTAGTAACTGGTGTACTGAACATGGTATTACTGTGTTAAAACTACTAGTAACTGGTGTACTGACCATGGTATTACTGTGTTAAAACTACTAGTAACTGGTGTACTGACCATGGTATTACTGTGTTAAAACTACTAGTAACTGGTGTACTGACCATGGTATTACTGTGTTAAAACTACTAGTAACTGGTGTACTGACCATGGTATTACGGTGTTAAAACTACTAGTAACTGGTGTACTGACCATGGTATTACTGTGTTAAAACTACTAGTAACTGGTGTACTGACCATGGTATTACGGTGTTAAAACTACTAGTAACTGGTGTACTGACCATGGTATCACTGTGTTAAAACTACTAGTAACTGGTGTACTGACCATGGTATTACTGTGATAAAACTACTAGTAACTGGTGTACTGACCATGGTATTACTGTGTTATAGTAACTGGTGTACTGACCATGGTATTACGGTGTTAAAACTACTAGTAACTGGTGTACTGACCATGGTATTACTGTGATATAGTAAACTGGTGTACTGACCATGGTATTACGGTGTTAAAACTACTAGTAACTGGTGCACTGACCATGGTATTACTGTGATATAGTAAACTGGTGTACTGACCATGGTATTACTGTGTTATAGTAAACTGGTGTACTGACCATGGTATTACTGTGTTATAGTAAACTGGTGTACTGACCATAGTATTACTGTGTTATAGTAAACTGGTGTACTGACCATAGTATTACTGTGTTATAGTAAACTGGTGTACTGACCATAGTATTACTGTGTTATAGTAAACTGGTGTACTGACCATGGTATTACTGTGTTATAGTAAACTGGTGTACTGACCATGGTATTACTGTGTTATAGTAAACTGGTGTACTGACCATAGTATTACTGTGTTATAGTAAACTGGTGTACTGACCATAGTATTACTGTGTTATAGTAAACTGGTGTACTGACCATGGTATTACTGTGATATAGTAAACTGGTGTACTGACCATGGTATTACGGTGTTAAAACTACTAGTAACTGGTGTACTGACCATGGTATTACTGTGATATAGTAAACTGGTGTACTGACCATAGTATTACTGTGATATAGTAAACTGGTGTACTGACCATAGTATTACTGTGTTATAGTAAACTGGTGTACTGACCATGGTATTACTGTGATATAGTAAACTGGTGTACTGTCTCAGTATTATGCCACTGTGTTAAAACTCCAGTCGACTAAATCAACAGACAAGCAGCTTCTGTCCTCCTAGTAACGCCTTTTAATTGTACTGCCGTCGCCTCAAACTGTTTGTTTAACACATTAAATAGACCCCAGGACGATTCTACAAATGACAGTTTTCTGGAAAAACCCTCTGTTTCTGTGTCAGTGGTTCTATGTCAGTGTTTCTATGTCAGTGGTTCTATGACAGTGGTTCTCACAGGGTTAAAACCTCATGATTCTATGACAGTGGTTCTCACAGGGTTAAAACCTCATGTTTCTATGTCAGTGGTTCTCACAGGGTTAAACCTCATGTTTCTATGTCAGTGGTTCTCACAGGGTTAAACCTCATGTTTCTATATCAGTGGTTCTCACAGGGTTAAACCCCATGTTTCCATGTCAGTGGTTCTCACAGGGTTAAACCTCATGTTTCCGTGTCAGTGGTTCTCACAGGGTTAAAACCTCATGTTTCTATATCAGTGGTTCTCACAGGGTTAAACCTCATGTTTCTATATCAGTGGTTCTCACCGGGTTAAAACCTCGTGTTTCTATGTCAGTGGTTCTCACAGGGTAAAACCTCATGTTTCTATGTCAGTGGTTCTCACAGGGTTAAACCTCATGTCTCTATGTCAGTGGTTCTCACCGGGTTAAAACCTCATGTTTCTATGTCAGTGGTTCTCACAGGGTTAAACCTCATGTTTCTATGACAGTGGTTCTCACAGGGTAAAACCTCATGTTTCTATGTCAGTGGTTCTCACCGGGTTAAAACCTCGTGTTTCTATGTCAGTGGTTCTCACCGGGTTAAAACCTCGTGTTTCTATGACAGTGGTTCTCACAGGGTAAAACCTCATGTTTCTATGTCAGTGGTTCTCACAGGGTTAAACCTCATGTTTCTATGTCAGTGGTTCTCACAGGGTTAAAACATCATGTTTCTATATCAGTGGTTCTCACAGGGTTAAACCTCATGTTTCTATGTCAGTGGTTCTCACAGGGTTAAACCTCATGTTTCTATATCAGTGGTTCTCACAGGGTTAAACCTCATGTTTCTATGTCAGTGGTTCTCACAGGGTTAAACCTCATGTTTCTATATCAGTGGTTCTCACAGGGTTAAAACCTCATGTTTCTATGTCAGTGGTTCTCAAACATTTTCTTGGCAAGGACCCCCAAAAATATCTGTAATTCGCCGCCAACCCTCATCTGATAATATGTTGTAATAATAAGCAGATATTTGAATTAAAAACGTTCGCTCTGAAAGAATATTTATATTCAAAGATTTGCACCACATTTACACACGTTTTCAACAACAGCTAAAGAATAACATGATGCTTAAAACACCAAAAGGGATTCCTGTACTAACCCTATTATAGCTTTTAAAACAGTTTTACCGAGTGCCGAGCTTGTAGATCTGCTATCTTTGAAAGATCGTGAAAATGTGGCGCAAATCGTTTTTAACTCAAATCTTTGCTTCTGGGTACAGAATATTCTTACCACATATTTTCAGATGGGGGACGCTAATTCTGGGGGTCCTTGACATGAACTAGTTTGAGAACCACTGATATAGAAACATGAGGTTTAACCCTGTGAGAACCACTGATATAGAAACATGAGGTTTTAACCCTGTGAGAACCACTGATATAGAAACATGAGGTTTTAACCCTGTGAGAACCACTGATATAGAAACATGAGGTTTAACCCTGTGAGAACCACTGATATAGAAACATGAGGTTTAACCCTGTGAGAACCACTGATATAGAAACATGAGGTTTAACCCTGTGAGAACCACTGATATAGAAACATGAGGTTTAACCCTGTGAGAACCACTGATATAGAAACATGAGGTTTAACCCTGTGAGAACCACTGATATAGAAACATGAGGTTTAACCCTGTGAGAACCACTGATATAGAAACATGAGGTTTTAACCCTGTGAGAACCACTGATATAGAAACATGAGGTTTAACCCTGTGAGAACCACTGATATAGAAACATGAGGTTTTAACCCTGTGAGAACCACTGATATAGAAACATGAGGTTTAACCCTGTGAGAACCACTGATATAGAAACATGAGGTTTAACCCTGTGAGAACCACTGACATAGAAACATAGGGTTTAACCCTGTGAGAACCACTGATATATAAACATAGGGTTTAACCCTGTGAGAACCACTGATATAGAAACATGAGGGTTTTAAGCCTGTGAGAACCACTGATATAGAAACATGAGGTTTTAACCCTGTGAGAACCACTGATATAGCAGCATCACACCCAATCTTCCGCCGTAGTCTGAAAACCCACCTTTTCAGACTCCATCATGGCCCATAGCACTTACCCCACCCCCTTAGATAGCATCTCTGTAGACTTAGATAGCATTTGATACAGACTTATAACATGTTATGTAGACAGCACTATAATTGCATTGTATGTATAGTCATAGCACGTCATAGTACATATGTATAGCATAGTAGTATATATGTATAGTTTATATGTATAGCTTCATTATATAGATATTCCACTGTTACTTTCTTAGCTTACACATGTTTCATGTTAAATGCTTTTATGTGATGTATTCCCATGCTTTTTTGTTCTTGCTTCATGTAAGTCGCTCTGGCTTAAGAGCGTCTGCTAAATGCCTACATTGTAAATTGTAAATTGTATATAGAAACATGAGGGTTTATCAGAAACAAAGATTTGAGTTAAAAACGTTCGCTCTGAAAGAATAAATATTCAAAGATTTGCGCCACATTTTCTAAAAAATAATCAAAAATAGCAGACGAGTGCCGCACTACGAGCTTGTAGATCTGCTATTTTTTTCTTTTTTCACTAGCTAAAGTATAACATAATGCTTTATAAAACACGAAAAAGAGGTTCCCGGTCCTGAATGGCTAAAACAAAACAAAAAAGTATATACATTATAATTCAAAGATCTGCAAAATAAAGAAATAAAATAGCAGATCTACAAGCTCATAATTATGAGCTCGTTTAGACCTGCTATTTTTACGAATAGGTCGAAAAAAGTGGTTTAAAATTTAACGCATTTTGTGCGGGAACCCCTTTTGGTGTTAGCATTGTGTTACGCTTTAGCTACTGAAAAATAGCAGATCTACAAGCTCATAGCGCGCCACTCGGTGGCGCGCTATGAGCTTGTAGGTCTGCTTTTTTTTTTTTTAATCGAAGAACGACTGACATAGAAACGTAGCTTTTTCAGAAAACTGTCAGGATGTAGCCCCGCTTTCTCTAGACAGAAAGTGAAGTCAAATAAGAAAGCACACACTGTTCAGAACCGCATTTCCAAGCCGACGTGTTTTTAAACTTGTTATGTGCACTTATTGTTTTAATTGTTTTAATTGTTTTAATTGTCGTCGTCGTCGTCATAATGTAAACATAATGTAAAGCGTCTTGTCATGGAAAGCACTGTACAAGTGCCAGATATTATTATTATTAATAATATTAACCCATTTAGACCTACAAAATGTCTTCTAAATCATGAGAGTGTAGATCGAGCTTGTAGATCTGCTATATTTCTTTCACTGTAGCTAAAGTAGAACATAAATTATTGCTTTAAAAACAACCAAAAAGGGTTCCCGTCCAGAATGGATTAATAATTCCATAACTGTATAAAAAGTCCATGCATTGTTTTATCATTCCATAAAAAAAGCCTTACCTTCACGGAGAGCAAATTGAGCCCGTCGACTGGTTCTCCACCGAGGCTGTGATGTTCTGTCCTAGTGTCCCGTCTCACACACACACACACACACACACACACACACACACACACACACAACCTGTGTACACACACAAGCACGCCTGCGTGCACACGCACACGCACACTCACACACACACACACACACAGACGCACGCTCCTGCCGTGTGCTCTCGCTGCCAACCAGAATGCAACAGGTTGAATCCCCAGATGTTTGAGTTGATCCAAACCAAATGCTGCCCTTATGAACAATATACACACACACACACACACACACACGAATGCGCACACACACACACACACACACGAATGTGCACGCACGAACACATGCACGTACACACGCAGACACGTACTGTACACGCACACACACAGAGAGAGAGAGAG
>NC_139706.1:52768714-52776214 GCF_964188405.1 Protomyctophum parallelum | reverse complement strand
ACCTGACTCCACAGACCTCTAAAACAACTAACTCCACACACCTCTAAAACAACTAACTCCATGCACACACCTCTAAAACAACTAACTCCACACACCTCTAAAACAACTAACTCCATGCACACACCTCTAAAAAACTGACTCCACACACCTCTAAAACAACCAACTCCACACACCTCTAAAACAACTAACTCCACACACCTCTAAAACAACTAACTCCACACACCTCTAAAACAACTAACCCCACACACCTCTAAAACAACTAACTCCACACACCTCTAAAACAACTAACTCCACACACCTCTAAAACGACTGACTCCACACACCTCTAAAACAACTAACTCCACACACCTCTAAAACAACTAACTCCACACACCTCTAAAACAACTAACTCCACACACATCAAACTCAGAGTGACTTCAGAACAAACAGAATCTCCTGTAAGAGGATTTAACGGGAACGAATGGAAGGCATGCAGATAAACTCTGAGACACTCCTACTGCACACACACACACACACACACACACACACGCGCACGCGCACACGCACACACACACGCACACGCACACACAGCCCTGTTAAACATCCTGTTTCTCTCTCTTATCTGCATCTTCTCTGTTTTTCACTCCTCCTTTTTGTCACTCCTTCATTCTTGTTCTGTCTGTCTGTCTGTCTGTCTGTCTGTCTGTCTGTCTGTCTGTCTGTCTGTCTGTCTGTCTGTCTGTCTGTCTGTCTGTCTGTCTGTCTGTCTGTCTGTCTGTCTGTCTGTCTGTAGGCAGGCAGGCAGGCAGGCAGGCAGGCAGGCAGGCAGGCAGGCAGGCAGGCAGGCAGGCAGGCAGGCAGGCAGGCAGGCAGGCAGGCAGGCAGGCAGGCAGGCAGGCAGGCAGGCAGGCAGGCAGGCAGGCAGGCAGGCAGGCAGGCAGGCAGGCAGGCAGGCAGGCAGGCAGGCAGGCAGGCAGGCAGGCAGGCAGGCAGGCAGGCAGGCAGGCAGGCAGGCAGGCAGGCAGGCAGGCAGGCAGGCAGGCAGGCAGGCAGGCAGGCAGGCAGGCAGGCAGGCAGGCAGACAGACAGACAGACAGACAGACAGACAGACAGACAGACAGACAGACAGACAGACAGACAGACAGACAGACAGACAGACAGACAGACAGACAGACAGACAGACAGACAGACAGACAGACAGACAGACAGACAGACAGACAGAATGATATGGTAAAAAAAGGTTCCATTAATGTTCCTGAACAACAATGACCTTTTGACATTTTGAAGTATTCTGTTGCAAAACATCAACACTAACACACACACACACACACACACACACACACACACACACACACACACACACACACACACACACACACACACACACACACACACACACACACACACACACACACACACACACACACACACACACACACACACACACACACACACACACACACACACACACACACACAGAGTGAGTGATGTGGTGTCTCGGTGTTATCAGCTGAAGAGCAACACAGAGCTGGTTTCTGTTGAAATGCCAGTGGTTCAAAACATGCGGCCCGGGGGCCCCTGGGGGGTCCCTCTGGAGGCCCCCCAGGGTTTATATTTATATTCCACTGTCACATCTAAAGTCTAGAAGTGTTTATATTCCACTGTCACATCTAAAGTCTCTGTAGAAGTGTTTATATTCCACTGTCACATCTAAAGTCTCTAGAAGTGTTTATATTCCACTGTCACATCTAAAGTCTCTGTAGAAGTGTTTATATTCCACTGTCACATCTAAAGTCTCTGTAGAAGTGTTTATATTCCACTGTCACATCTAAAGTCTCTAGAAGTGTTTATATTCCACTGTCACATCTAAAGTCTCTAGAAGTGTTTATATTCCACTGTCACATCTAAAGTCTAGAAGTGTTTATATTCCACTGTCACATCTAAAGTCTCTGTAGAAGTGTTTATATTCCACTGTCACATCTAAAGTCTAGAAGTGTTTATATTCCACTGTCACATCTAAAGTCTAGAAGTGTTTATATTCCACTGTCACATCTAAAGTCTAGAAGTGTTTATATTCCACTGTCACATCTAAAGTCTCTGTAGAAGTGTTTATATTCCACTGTCACATCTAAAGTCTCTGTAGAAGTGTTTATATTCCACTGTCACATCTAAAGTCTCTGTAGAAGTGTTTATATTCCACTGTCACATCTAAAGTCTCTGTAGAAGTGTTTATATTCCACTGTCACATCTAAAGTCTAGAAGTGTTTATATTCCACTGTCACATCTAAAGTCTCTGTAGAAGTGTTTATATTCCACTGTCACATCTAAAGTCTCTGTAGAAGTGTTTATATTCCACTGTCACATCTAAAGTCTAGAAGTGTTTATATTCCACTGTCACATCTAAAGTCTCTCTAGAAGTGTTTATATTCCACTGTCACATCTAAAGTCTCTGTAGAAGTGTTTATATTCCACTGTCACATCTAAAGTCTAGAAGTGTTTATATTCCACTGTCACATCTAAAGTCTAGAAGTGTTTATATTCCACTGTCACATCTAAAGTCTCTAGAAGTGTTTATATTCCACTGTCACATCTAAAGTCTCTGTAGAAGTGTTTATATTCCACTGTCACATCTAAAGTCTCTAGAAGTGTTTATATTCCACTGTCACATCTAAAGTCTAGAAGTGTTTATATTCCACTGTCACATCTAAAGTCTAGAAGTGTTTATATTCCACTGTCACATCTAAAGTCTCTGTAGAAGTGTTTATATTCCACTGTCACATCTAAAGTCTCTGTAGAAGTGTTTATATTCCACTGTCACATCTAAAGTCTCTGTAGAAGTGTTTATATTCCACTGTCACATCTAAAGTCCAGAAGTGTTTATATTCCACTGTCACATCTAAAGTCTCTCTAGAAGTGTTTATATTCCACTGTCACATCTAAAGTCTCTGTAGAAGTGTTTATATTCCACTGTCACATCTAAAGTCTCTAGAAGTGTTTATATTCCACTGTCACATCTAAAGTCTCTGTAGAAGTGTTTATATTCCACTGTCACATCTAAAGTCTCTGTAGAAGTGTTTATATTCCACTGTCACATCTAAAGTCTAGAAGTGTTTATATTCCACTGTCACATCTAAAGTCTAGAAGTGTTTATATTCCACTGTCACATCTAAAGTCTGTAGAAGTGTTTATATTCCACTGTCACATCTAAAGTCTAGAAGTGTTTATATTCCACTGTCACATCTAAAGTCTAGAAGTGTTTATATTCCACTGTCACATCTAAAGTCTCTGTAGAAGTGTTTATATTCCACTGTCACATCTAAAGTCTCTAGAAGTGTTTATATTCCACTGTCACATCTAAAGTCTGTAGAAGTGTTTATATTCCACTGTCACATCTAAAGTCTCTGTAGAAGTGTTTATATTCCACTGTCACATCTAAAGTCTCTGTAGAAGTGTTTATATTCCACTGTCACATCTAAAGTCTCTGTAGAAGTGTTTATATTCCACTGTCACATCTAAAGTATCTAGAAGTGTTTATATTCCACTGTCACATCTAAAGTCTAGAAGTGTTTATATTCCACTGTCACATCTAAAGTCTCTAGAAGTGTTTATATTCCACTGTCACATCTAAAGTCTCTGTAGAAGTGTTTATATTCCACTGTCACATCTAAAGTCTCTGTAGAAGTGTTTATATTCCACTGTCACATCTAAAGTCTCTAGAAGTGTTTATATTCCACTGTCACATCTAAAGTCTGTAGAAGTGTTTATATTCCACTGTCACATCTAAAGTCTCTGTAGAAGTGTTTATATTCCACTGTCACATCTAAAGTCTCTAGAAGTGTTTATATTCCACTGTCACATCTAAAGTCTCTGTAGAAGTGTTTATATTCCACTGTCACATCTAAAGTCTCTGTAGAAGTGTTTATATTCCACTGTCACATCTAAAGTCTCTGTAGAAGTGTTTATATTCCACTGTCACATCTAAAGTCTCTGTAGAAGTGTTTATATTCCACTGTCACATCTAAAGTCTCTGTAGAAGTGTTTATATTCCACTGTCACATCTAAAGTCTGTAGAAGTGTTTATATTCCACTGTCACATCTAAAGTCTCTGTAGAAGTGTTTATATTCCACTGTCACATCTAAAGTCTCTCTAGAAGTGTTTATATTCCACTGTCACATCTAAAGTCTCTAGAAGTGTTTATATTCCACTGTCACATCTAAAGTCTCTGTAGAAGTGTTTATATTCCACTGTCACATCTAAAGTCTAGAAGTGTTTATATTCCACTGTCACATCTAAAGTCTCTGTAGAAGTGTTTATATTCCACTGTCACGTCTAAAGTCTAGAAGTGTTTATATTCCACTGTCACATCTAAAGTCTCTGTAGAAGTGTTTATATTCCACTGTCACATCTAAAGTCTCTGTAGAAGTGTTTATATTCCACTGTCACATCTAAAGTCTCTGTAGAAGTGTTTATATTCCACTGTCACATCTAAAGTCTCTCTAGAAGTGTTTATATTCCACTGTCACATCTAAAGTCTCTGTAGAAGTGTTTATATTCCACTGTCACATCTAAAGTCTCTAGAAGTGTTTATATTCCACTGTCACATCTAAAGTCTCTAGAAGTGTTTATATTCCACTGTCACATCTAAAGTCTCTGTAGAAGTGTTTATATTCCACTGTCACATCTAAAGTCTAGAAGTGTTTATATTCCACTGTCACATCTAAAGTCTAGAAGTGTTTATATTCCACTGTCACATCTAAAGTCTCTGTAGAAGTGTTTATATTCCACTGTCACATCTAAAGTCTCTGTAGAAGTGTTTATATTCCACTGTCACATCTAAAGTCTCTGTAGAAGTGTTTATATTCCACTGTCACATCTAAAGTCTCTGTAGAAGTGTTTATATTCCACTGTCACATCTAAAGTCTCTCTAGAAGTGTTTATATTCCACTGTCACATCTAAAGTCTCTGTAGAAGTGTTTATATTCCACTGTCACATCTAAAGTCTCTCTAGAAGTGTTTATATTCCACTGTCACATCTAAAGTCTCTGTAGAAGTGTTTATATTCCACTGTCACATCTAAAGTCTCTGTAGAAGTGTTTATATTCCACTGTCACATCTAAAGTCTCTGTAGAAGTGTTTATATTCCACTGTCACATCTAAAGTCTCTGTAGAAGTGTTTATATTCCACTGTCACATCTAAAGTCTCTGTAGAAGTGTTTATATTCCACTGTCACATCTAAAGTCTCTGTAGAAGTGTTTATATTCCACTGTCACATCTAAAGTCTCTAGAAGTGTTTATATTCCACTGTCACATCTAAAGTCTCTAGAAGTGTTTATATTCCACTGTCACATCTAAAGTCTCTGTAGAAGTGTTTATATTCCACTGTCACATCTAAAGTCTCTAGAAGTGTTTATATTCCACTGTCACATCTAAAGTCTCTAGAAGTGTTT
Organism: Protomyctophum parallelum; assembly: GCF_964188405.1. Classification (NCBI taxonomy): domain Eukaryota; kingdom Metazoa; phylum Chordata; class Actinopteri; order Myctophiformes; family Myctophidae; genus Protomyctophum; species Protomyctophum parallelum. Next base: position 52,770,786 of record NC_139706.1, on the reverse strand, counting down.
ATATTCCACTGTCACATCTAAAGTCTCTCTAGAAGTGTTTATATTCCACTGTCACATCTAAAGTCTCTGTAGAAGTGTTTATATCCCACTGTCACATCTAAAGTCTCTGTAGAAGAGTTTATATTCCACTGTCACATCTAAAGTCTCTGTAGAAGTGTTTATATTCCACTGTCACATCTAAAGTCTCTGTAGAAGTGTTTATATTCCACTGTCACATCTAAAGTCTAGAAGTGTTTATATTCCACTGTCACATCTAAAGTCTCTAGAAGTGTTTATATTCCACTGTCACATCTAAAGTCTAGAAGTGTTTATATTCCACTGTCACATCTAAAGTCTAGAAGTGTTTATATTCCACTGTCACATCTAAAGTCTCTGTAGAAGTGTTTATATTCCACTGTCACATCTAAAGTCTCTGTAGAAGTGTTTATATTCCACTGTCACATCTAAAGTCTAGAAGTGTTTATATTCCACTGTCACATCTAAAGTCTAGAAGTGTTTATATTCCACTGTCACATCTAAAGTCTCTGTAGAAGTGTTTATATTCCACTGTCACATCTAAAGTCTCTGTAGAAGTGTTTATATTCCACTGTCACATCTAAAGTCTCTGTAGAAGTGTTTATATTCCACTGTCACATCTAAAGTCTAGAAGTGTTTATATTCCACTGTCACATCTAAAGTCTAGAAGTGTTTATATTCCACTGTCACATCTAAAGTCTAGAAGTGTTTATATTCCACTGTCACATCTAAAGTCTAGAAGTGTTTATATTCCACTGTCACATCTAAAGTCTCTGTAGAAGTGTTTATATTCCACTGTCACATCTAAAGTCTCTGTAGAAGTGTTTATATTCCACTGTCACATCTAAAGTCTAGAAGTGTTTATATTCCACTGTCACATCTAAAGTCTAGAAGTGTTTATATTCCACTGTCACATCTAAAGTCTCTGTAGAAGTGTTTATATTCCACTGTCACATCTAAAGTCTCTGTAGAAGTGTTTATATTCCACTGTCACATCTAAAGTCTCTAGAAGTGTTTATATTCCACTGTCACATCTAAAGTCTAGAAGTGTTTATATTCCACTGTCACATCTAAAGTCTCTGTAGAAGTGTTTATATTCCACTGTCACATCTAAAGTCTCTGTAGAAGTGTTTATATTCCACTGTCACATCTAAAGTCTAGAAGTGTTTATATTCCACTGTCACATCTAAAGTCTAGAAGTGTTTATATTCCACTGTCACATCTAAAGTCTAGAAGTGTTTATATTCCACTGTCACATCTAAAGTCTAGAAGTGTTTATATTCCACTGTCACATCTAAAGTCTCTCTAGAAGTGTTTATATTCCACTGTCACATCTAAAGTCTCTAGAAGTGTTTATATTCCACTGTGACATCTAAAGTCTCTGTAGAAGTGTTTATATTCCACTGTCACATCTAAAGTCTCTGTAGAAGTGTTTATATTCCACTGTCACATCTAAAGTCTCTGTAGAAGTGTTTATATTCCACTGTCACATCTAAAGTCTCTGTAGAAGTGTTTATATTCCACTGTCACATCTACAGTCTCTGTAGAAGTGTTTATATTCCACTGTCACATCTAAAGTCTCTGTAGAAGTGTTTATATTCCACTGTCACATCTAAAGTCTCTGTAGAAGTGTTTATATTCCACTGTCACATCTACAGTCTCTGTAGAAGTGTTTATATTCCACTGTCACATCTAAAGTCTGTAGAAGTGTTTATATTCCACTGTCACATCTAAAGTCTCTGTAGAAGTGTTTATATTCCACTGTCACATCTAAAGTCTCTAGAAGTGTTTATATTCCACTGTCACATCTAAAGTCTCTGTAGAAGTGTTTATATTCCACTGTCACATCTAAAGTCTCTGTAGAAGTGTTTATATTCCACTGTCACATCTAAAGTCTCTGTAGAAGTGTTTATATTCCACTGTCACATCTAAAGTCTCTGTAGAAGTGTTTATATTCCACTGTCACATCTAAAGTCTAGAAGTGTTTATATTCCACTGTCACATCTAAAGTCTAGAAGTGTTTATATTCCACTGTCACATCTAAAGTCTAGAAGTGT
>NC_139706.1:52748714-52763714 GCF_964188405.1 Protomyctophum parallelum | reverse complement strand
CATTTAGAGGGGCAGGACAGGGGCGTACACAGACATTTAGAGGGGCAGGACAGGGGCGTGCACAGACATTTAGAGGGGCAGGGACAGTGGCGTGCACAGACATTTAGAGGGGCAGGACAGGGGCGTACACAGACATTTAGAGGGGCAGGGACAGTGGCGTGCACAGACATTTAGAGGGGCAGGACAGTGGCGTGCACAGACATTTAGAGGGGCAGGGACAGGGGCATGCACAGACATTTAGAGGGGCAGGACAGTGGCGTGCACAGACATTTAGAGGGGCAGGACAGGGGCGTGCACAGACATTTAGAGGGGCAGAGTCAGGGGCGTGCACAGACATTTAGAGGGGCAGGGACAGTGGCGTGCACAGACATTTAGAGGGGCAGAGTCAGGGGCGTGCACAGACATTTAGAGGGGCAGGACAGGGGCGTGCACAGACATTTAGAGGGGCAGGATAGGGGCGTGCACAGACATTTAGAGGGGCAGGACAGTGGCGTGCACAGACATTTAGAGGGGCAGGACAGGGGCGTGCACAGACATTTAGAGGGGCAGGGACAGGGGCGTGCACAGACATTTAGAGGGGCAGGACAGTGGCGTGCACAGACATTTAGAGGGGCAGGACAGGGGCGTGCACAGACATTTAGAGGGGCAGGACAGTGGCGTGCACAGACATTTAGAGGGGCAGGACAGTGGCGTGCACAGACATTTAGAGGGGCAGGACAGGGGCGTGCACAGACATTTAGAGGGGCAGGACAGGGGCGTGCACAGACATTTAGAGGGGCAGGACAGTGGCGTGCACAGACATTTAGAGGGGCAGGACAGGGGCGTGCACAGACATTTAGAGGGGCAGGACAGTGGCGTGCACAGACATTTAGAGGGGCAGGACAGTGGCGTGCACAGACATTTAGAGGGGCAGGACAGTGGCGTGCACAGACATTTAGAGGGGCAGGACAGTGGCGTGCACAGACATTTAGAGGGGCAGGGACAGGGGCGTGCACAGACATTTAGAGGGGCAGGACAGTGGCGTGCACAGACATTTAGAGGGGCAGGACAGGGGCGTGCACAGACATTTAGAGGGGCAGGGACAGGGGCGTGCACAGACATTTAGAGGGGCAGGACAGGGGCGTGCACAGACATTTAGAGGGGCAGGACAGGGGCGTGCACAGACATTTAGAGGGGCAGGTGCTCAGTGGCGTGCACAGACATTTAGAGGGGCAGGTGCTCAGTGGCGTGCACAGACATTTAGAGGGGCAGGGACAGGGGCATGCACAGACATTTAGAGGGGCAGGACAGGGGCGTGCACAGACATTTAGAGGGGCAGGGACAGTGGCGTGCACAGACATTTAGAGGGGCAGGACAGGGGCGTGCACAGACATTTAGAGGGGCAGGGCCAGTGGCGTGCACAGACATTTAGAGGGGCAGGACAGTGGCGTGCACAGACATTTAGAGGGGCAGGACAGTGGCGTGCACAGACATTTAGAGGGGCAGGACAGGGGCGTGCACAGACATTTAGAGGGGCAGGACAGTGGCGTGCACAGACATTTAGAGGGGCAGGACAGGGGCGTGCACAGACATTTAGAGGGGCAGGACAGGGGCGTGTACAGACATTTAGAGGGGCAGGACAGGGGCGTACACAGACATTTAGAGGGGCAGGACAGGGGCGTGCACAGACATTTAGAGGGGCAGGGACAGTGGCGTGCACAGACATTTAGAGGGGCAGGACAGGGGCGTACACAGACATTTAGAGGGGCAGGGACAGGGGCGTGCACAGACATTTAGAGGGGCAGGACAGGGGCGTGTACAGACATTTAGAGGGGCAGGACAGGGGCGTACACAGACATTTAGAGGGGCAGGACAGGGGCGTGCACAGACATTTAGAGGGGCAGGGACAGTGGCGTGCACAGACATTTAGAGGGGCAGGACAGGGGCGTACACAGACATTTAGAGGGGCAGGGACAGTGGCGTGCACAGACATTTAGAGGGGCAGGACAGTGGCGTGCACAGACATTTAGAGGGGCAGGGACAGGGGCATGCACAGACATTTAGAGGGGCAGGACAGTGGCGTGCACAGACATTTAGAGGGGCAGGACAGGGGCGTGCACAGACATTTAGAGGGGCAGGACAGGGGCGTGCACAGACATTTAGAGGGGCAGGACAGGGGCGTGCACAGACATTTAGAGGGGCAGGACAGTGGCGTGCACAGACATTTAGAGGGGCAGGACAGGGGCGTGCACAGACATTTAGAGGGGCAGGTGCTCAGTGGCGTGCACAGACATTTAGAGGGGCAGGACAGTGGCGTGCACAGACATTTAGAGGGGCAGGACAGTGGCGTGCACAGACATTTAGAGGGGCAGGACAGGGGTGTGCACAGACATTTAGAGGGGCAGGGACAGGGGTGTGCACAGACATTTAGAGGGGCAGGGACAGGGGCGTGCAGACATTTAGAGGGGCAGGACAGGGGCATGCACAGACATTTAGAGGGGCAGGTGCTCAGTGGCGTGCACAGACATTTAGAGGGGCAGTACAGTGGCGTGCAGACATTTAGAGGGGCAGGACAGTGGCGTGCACAGACATTTAGAGGGGCAGGGACAGGGGCGTGCACAGACATTTAGAGGGGCAGGGGCGTGCACAGACATTTAGAGGGGCAGGACAGGGGCGTGCACAGACATTTAGAGGGGCAGGACAGTGGCGTGCACAGACATTTAGAGGGGCAGGACAGTGGCGTGCACAGACATTTAGAGGGGCAGGACAGGGGCGTGCACAGACATTTAGAGGGGCAGGTGCTCAGTGGCGTGCACAGACATTTAGAGGGGCAGGACAGTGGCGTGCACAGACATTTAGAGGGGCAGGACAGTGGCGTGCACAGACATTTAGAGGGGCAGGACAGGGGTGTGCACAGACATTTAGAGGGGCAGGGACAGGGGTGTGCACAGACATTTAGAGGGGCAGGGACAGGGGCGTGCACAGACATTTAGAGGGGCAGGACAGGGGCATGCACAGACATTTAGAGGGGCAGGTGCTCAGTGGCGTGCACAGACATTTAGAGGGGCAGTACAGTGGCGTGCAGACATTTAGAGGGGCAGGACAGGGGCATGCACAGACATTTAGAGGGGCAGGTGCTCAGTGGCGTGCACAGACATTTAGAGGGGCAGTACAGTGGCGTGCAGACATTTAGAGGGGCAGGACAGTGGCGTGCACAGACATTTAGAGGGGCAGGGACAGGGGCGTGCACAGACATTTAGAGGGGCAGGGGCGTGCACAGACATTTAGAGGGGCAGGACAGGGGCGTGCACAGACATTTAGAGGGGCAGGGACAGGGGCGTGCACAGACATTTAGAGGGGCAGGACAGGGGCGTGCACAGACATTTAGAGGGGCAGGACAGGGGCGTGCACAGACATTTAGAGGGCCAGGACAGGGGCGTGCACAGACATTTAGAGGGGCAGGGACAGGGGCATGCACAGACATTTAGAGGGGCAGGACAGTGGCGTGCACAGACATTTAGAGGGGCAGGGACAGTGGCGTGCACAGACATTTAGAGGGGCAGGACAGTGGCGTGCACAGACATTTAGAGGGGCAGGACAGTGGCGTGCACAGACATTTAGAGGGGCAGGACAGGGGCGTGCACAGACATTTAGAGGGGCAGAGTCAGGGGCGTGCACAGACATTTAGAGGGGCAGGACAGGGGCGTGCACAGACATTTAGAGGGGCAGGACAGGGGCGTGCACAGACATTTAGAGGGGCAGGGACAGGGGCGTGCACAGACATTTAGAGGGGCAGGGACAGGGGCATGCACAGACATTTAGAGGGGCAGGACAGGGGCGTGCACAGACATTTAGAGGGGCAGGGACAGGGGCGTGCACAGACATTTAGAGGGGCAGGACAGGGGCGTGCACAGACATTTAGAGGGGCAGGGACAGGGGCGTGCACAGACATTTAGAGGGGCAGGACAGGGGCATGCACAGACATTTAGAGGGGCAGGACAGGGGCGTGCACAGACATTTAGAGGGGCAGGGACAGGGCGTGCACAGACATTTAGAGGGGCAGGACAGGGGCGTGCACAGACATTTAGAGGGGCAGGACAGGGGCGTGCACAGACATTTAGAGGGGCAGGACAGTGGCGTGCACAGACATTTAGAGGGGCAGGACAGGGGCGTGCACAGACATTTAGAGGGGCAGGACAGTGGCGTGCACAGACATTTAGAGGGGCAGGACAGTGGCGTGCACAGACATTTAGAGGGGCAGGACAGTGGCGTGCACAGACATTTAGAGGGGCAGGACAGTGGCGTGCACAGACATTTAGAGGGGCAGGGACAGGGGCGTGCACAGACATTTAGAGGGGCAGGACAGTGGCGTGCACAGACATTTAGAGGGGCAGGACAGGGGCGTGCACAGACATTTAGAGGGGCAGGGACAGGGGCGTGCACAGACATTTAGAGGGGCAGGACAGGGGCGTGCACAGACATTTAGAGGGGCAGGACAGGGGCGTGCACAGACATTTAGAGGGGCAGGTGCTCAGTGGCGTGCACAGACATTTAGAGGGGCAGGTGCTCAGTGGCGTGCACAGACATTTAGAGGGGCAGGGACAGGGGCATGCACAGACATTTAGAGGGGCAGGACAGGGGCGTGCACAGACATTTAGAGGGGCAGGGACAGTGGCGTGCACAGACATTTAGAGGGGCAGGACAGGGGCGTGCACAGACATTTAGAGGGGCAGGGCCAGTGGCGTGCACAGACATTTAGAGGGGCAGGACAGTGGCGTGCACAGACATTTAGAGGGGCAGGACAGGGGTGTGCACAGACATTTAGAGGGGCAGGACAGTGGCGTGCACAGACATTTAGAGGGGCAGGACAGGGGCGTGCACAGACATTTAGAGGGGCAGGACAGTGGCGTGCACAGACATTTAGAGGGGCAGGACAGGGGCGTGCACAGACATTTAGAGGGGCAGGACAGGGGCGTGTACAGACATTTAGAGGGGCAGGACAGGGGCGTACACAGACATTTAGAGGGGCAGGACAGGGGCGTGCACAGACATTTAGAGGGGCAGGGACAGTGGCGTGCACAGACATTTAGAGGGGCAGGACAGGGGCGTACACAGACATTTAGAGGGGCAGGGACAGGGGCGTGCACAGACATTTAGAGGGGCAGGACAGGGGCGTGTACAGACATTTAGAGGGGCAGGACAGGGGCGTACACAGACATTTAGAGGGGCAGGGACAGTGGCGTGCACAGACATTTAGAGGGGCAGGACAGTGGCGTGCACAGACATTTAGAGGGGCAGGGACAGGGGCATGCACAGACATTTAGAGGGGCAGGACAGTGGCGTGCACAGACATTTAGAGGGGCAGGACAGGGGCGTGCACAGACATTTAGAGGGGCAGGACAGGGGCGTGCACAGACATTTAGAGGGGCAGGACAGGGGCGTGCACAGACATTTAGAGGGGCAGGACAGTGGCGTGCACAGACATTTAGAGGGGCAGGACAGGGGCGTGCACAGACATTTAGAGGGGCAGGTGCTCAGTGGCGTGCACAGACATTTAGAGGGGCAGGACAGTGGCGTGCACAGACATTTAGAGGGGCAGGACAGTGGCGTGCACAGACATTTAGAGGGGCAGGACAGGGGTGTGCACAGACATTTAGAGGGGCAGGGACAGGGGTGTGCACAGACATTTAGAGGGGCAGGGACAGGGGCGTGCAGACATTTAGAGGGGCAGGACAGGGGCATGCACAGACATTTAGAGGGGCAGGTGCTCAGTGGCGTGCACAGACATTTAGAGGGGCAGTACAGTGGCGTGCAGACATTTAGAGGGGCAGGACAGTGGCGTGCACAGACATTTAGAGGGGCAGGGACAGGGGCGTGCACAGACATTTAGAGGGGCAGGGGCGTGCACAGACATTTAGAGGGGCAGGACAGGGGCGTGCACAGACATTTAGAGGGGCAGGACAGGGGCGTGCACAGACATTTAGAGGGGCAGGACAGGGGCGTGCACAGACATTTAGAGGGGCAGGACAGGGGCATGCACAGACATTTAGAGGGGCAGGTGCTCAGTGGCGTGCACAGACATTTAGAGGGGCAGGACAGTGGCGTGCACAGACATTTAGAGGGGCAGGACAGTGGCGTGCACAGACATTTAGAGGGGCAGGACAGGGGTGTGCACAGACATTTAGAGGGGCAGGGACAGGGGTGTGCACAGACATTTAGAGGGGCAGGGACAGGGGCGTGCAGACATTTAGAGGGGCAGGACAGGGGCATGCACAGACATTTAGAGGGGCAGGTGCTCAGTGGCGTGCACAGACATTTAGAGGGGCAGTACAGTGGCGTGCAGACATTTAGAGGGGCAGGACAGTGGCGTGCACAGACATTTAGAGGGGCAGGGACAGGGGCGTGCACAGACATTTAGAGGGGCAGGGGCGTGCACAGACATTTAGAGGGGCAGGACAGGGGCGTGCACAGACATTTAGAGGGGCAGGGACAGGGGCGTGCACAGACATTTAGAGGGGCAGGACAGGGGCGTGCACAGACATTTAGAGGGGCAGGACAGGGGCGTGCACAGACATTTAGAGGGCCAGGACAGGGGCGTGCACAGACATTTAGAGGGGCAGGGACAGGGGCATGCACAGACATTTAGAGGGGCAGGACAGTGGCGTGCACAGACATTTAGAGGGGCAGGGACAGTGGCGTGCACAGACATTTAGAGGGGCAGGACAGTGGCGTGCACAGACATTTAGAGGGGCAGGACAGTGGCGTGCACAGACATTTAGAGGGGCAGGACAGTGGCGTGCACAGACATTTAGAGGGACAGGGGCGTGCACAGACATTTAGAGGGGCAGGTGCTCAAGTGAAAATAAAAGGGCACCTTGTGCAGCGCATTTTGGGGCGGGAACCCATTTTGGTGCTTTATAGCTATTGAAAAATAGCAGATCTACAAGCTCGTAGCGCGCCACCGAGTGGCGCGCTACGAGCTTGTAGGTCTGCTATTTATTTATTTTTATCGAAGAACCACTGACATAGAAACATAGCTTTAGATTGTGGGGGGCCTAAATAATGTAGTAGAAGCGTTTTTTATCAAGATTTCATCAATGTCACCGCATGGTCCACACACAAAAAAAACAGAAAACGTGCTCTAGCACCCCCTAGTGTCTATCTGTGCACGCCACTGGGAGGGAGATATTCAAAATTAATCCTAATCATTTTACCGTGCAGGAAATCGTTGGCGTTCGTTCGACAGATGAAAAGGAACACGTCGTCTAACACGATGAGGGCGCCGCCACTCCACGCCATCGAGAAATATGGGCCCAGATTTGACTGAGGGACTGAGGGACTGCCATTGGATTGTTTTGAATTGTTTCATGTCATATTATGAAAGCAGGGAATCATAATAGCTTCAAATTGTCTTCTGTGGTCTCTAACATTACACCTATAGCTACATGTTTAAGCATTTATTTCATATTTACATGTCGTCTCTAACATTACACATATAGCTACATGTTTAAGCATTTATTTCATATTTACATGTCTTCTGTGGTCTCTAACATTACACCTATAGCTACATGTTTAAGCATTTATTTCATATTTCTGTGGTCTCTAACATTACACCTAGCTACATGTTTAAGCATTTATTTCATATTTACATGTCTTCTGTGGTCTCTAACATTACACATATATGTTTAAGCATTTATTTCATATTTACATGTCTTCTGTGGTCTCTAACATTACACCTAGCTATATGTTTAAGCATTTATTTCATATTTACATGTCTTCTGTGGTCTCTAACATTACACCTAGCTACATGTTTAAGCATTTATTTCATATTTACATGTCTTCTGTGGACTCTAACATTACACCTATAGCTACATGTTTAAGCATTTATTTCATATTTACACATGTCTTCTGTGGTCTCTAACATTACACCTATAGCTACATGTTTAAGCATTTATTTCATATTTACGTCTTCTGTGGACTCTAACATTATAGCTACATGTTTAAGCATTTATTTCGTATTTACATGTCTTCTGTGGTCTCTAACATTACACCTATAGCTACATGTTTAAGCATTTATTTCGTATTTACATGTCTTCTGTGTTCTCTAACATTACACCTATAGCTACATGTTTAAGCATTTATTTCATATTTACATGTCTTCTGTGGACTCTAACATTACACCTAGCTGCATTTATTTCATATTTACATGTCTTCTGTGGTCTCTAACATTACACCTAGCTACATGTTTAAGCATTTATTTCATATTTACATGTCTTCTGTGGTCTCTAACATTACACCTAGCTACATGTTTAAGCATTTATTTCATATTTACATGTCTTCTGTGGTCTCTAACATTACACCTAGCTACATGTTTAAGCATTTATTTCATATTTACATGTCTTCTGTGGTCTCTAACATTACACCTATAGCTTCATGTTTAAGCATTTATTTCATATTTACATGTCTTCTGTGGTCTCTAACATTACACCTAGCTACATGTTTAAGCATTTATTTCATATTTACATGTCTTCTGTGGACTCTAACATTACACCTATAGCTACATGTTTAAGCATTTATTTCATATTTACACATGTCTTCTGTGGTCTCTAACATTACACCTATAGCTACATGTTTAAGCATTTATTTCATATTTACGTCTTCTGTGGACTCTAACATTATAGCTACATGTTTAAGCATTTATTTCGTATTTACATGTCTTCTGTGGTCTCTAACATTACACCTATAGCTACATGTTTAAGCATTTATTTCATATTTACATGTCTTCTGTGGACTCTAACATTACACCTAGCTGCATTTATTTCATATTTACATGTCTTCTGTGGTCTCTAACATTACACCTAGCTACATGTTTAAGCATTTATTTCATATTTACATGTCTTCTGTGGTCTCTAACATTACACCTAGCTACATGTTTAAGCATTTATTTCATATTTACATGTCTTCTGTGGTCTCTAACATTACACCTAGCTACATGTTTAAGCATTTATTTCATATTTACATGTCTTCTGTGGTCTCTAACATTACACCTAGCTACATGTTTAAGCATTTATTTCATATTTACATGTCTTTTGTGGTCTCTACCATTACACCTAGCTACATGTTTAAGCATTTATTTAATATTTACATGTCTTTTGTGGTCTCTACCATTACACCTAGCTACATGTTTAAGCATTTATTTCATATTTACATGTCTTTTGTGGTCTCTAACATTACACCTAGCTACATGTTTAAACATTTATTTCATATTTACATGTCTTCTGTGGTCTCTAACATTACACATAATAGCTACATGTTTAAGCATTTATTTCATATTTACTTCTTCTTATTCTAGTCATTGTTTTCTAAAATGGTGGCTATGGGGTAAGATGAGCCAATGTCCGGGGGGGTAAATTGAGTCAATGGGAATCACTATTGATATTTTTTTTATTAAGTCTTTGCTACTCAAATTATACTGAATGACCTTATATTTGCATGTACATACTCATTTAAGAGAAGTTTGTAATATTGTATCAACAGATGTCATGCTACTTACATTAGCATCGGGTTGCTAGGTGATGGTGTCAACATCTACGGCACGCAACCATCTTGTTCCGCGCGTTGCACCCGCACTCTCTCCGTTTCCTTCGATCGCCTTTACCTCCAATCCCTCCAATCCACTCCGACAACACAGTGTGAGTAACATAACATCCGGTCTAATATTCACTCCGACAACACAGTGTAAGTAACATAACATCCGGTCTAATATTCACTCCGACAACACAGTGTGAGTAACATAACATCCGGTCTAATATTCACTCCGACAACACAGTGTAAGTAACATAACATCCGGTCTAATATTCACTCCGACAACACAGTGTGAGTAACATAACATCCGGTCTAATATTCACTCCGACAACAAAGTGTGAGTAACATAACATCCGGTCTAATATTCACTCCGACAACACAGTGTGAGTAACATAACATCCGGTCTAATATTCACTCCGACAACACAGTGTGAGTAACATAACATCCGGTCTAATATTCACTCCGACAACACAGTGTGAGTAACATAACATCCGGTCTAATATCCACTCCGACAACACAGTGTGAGTAACATAACATCCGGTCTAATATCCACTCCGACAACACAGTGTGAGTAACATAACATCCGGTCTAATATTCACTCCGACAACACAGTGTGAGTAACATAACATCCGGTCTAATATTCACTCCGACAACAGTGTAACATAACATCCGGTCTAATATCCACTCAGACAACACAGTGTGAGTAACATAACATCCGGTCTAATATTCACTCCGACAACACAGTGTGAGTAACATAACATCCGGTCTAATATCCACTCCGACAACAGTGTAACATAACATCCGGTCTAATATCCACTCCGACAACACAGTGTGAGTAACATAACATCCGGTCCCTGGTTTTGGCCCTTCAAAATAAGGGTTGAACCAGAGGGAAAATCCTGGCCGGTACGATTGAATGAATGAATGAATCCTGTGTGGGAATTTAGGCCAGACGTCGAAAAATAAATAAAAAGTATATATTCAAAGATTTGTGCCACATTTTCACGATTTTTCACGATTTTTCAAAAATAGCAGATCTACAAGCTTTGCTTCGGGGGGTGGGGGGACACAACATATTTTCAGATGGGGGTCGGCGGCCAATTACTTATAATTCTGGGGGTCGTTGACATGAGAAACACGGGTTCTGTAGAATCGTCTAAAGGTTAAAATGAAGGAAAACCACAAAGACACAGGAATGAAATAAGGCAGACAGGAAACGACGTCATCGCAGTAAAAAAGAAAAAAGAAAAACTTTATTAGAATTATTTTTTTATAATGAGGCGTTTGGGGGGGGGGGGGGGGAGGGGCTTTAATCAGAGAGAATAAAAACCAGCCTATCGATGAGTGGGGGGGGGGGGTCTTCCAGAGTTACACCAGGGCTCCCATTGGCTCCCAGGAAGGCAGGGGGGGCGGGGCGGGGCCTTATGCCAGGACTCCCATTGGCTCCCAGACAGGCAGGGGGGGGGGGGGGGCGGGCCCCTTATGCCAGGGCTCCCATTGGGTCCCAGGCAGGAAGTACGACGGGCTCCTGTTGCATCACTTCCAGGACCTCGGGGGCGAGGTACTTCTTGTCCACGACCACCTCGTACACGTACTCAGAGAACCAATCGTCTGTCATGATCAGGTAGCCTGTAGGAGGAGACACAACCAATCAGCAGTCAGCATGAGGAGACACAACCAATCAGCAGTCAGGATGAGGAGACGGACAGGGGAGACAGCCAATCGGCTGTAACAACACAGATCTTTTTACGTCATTGAAATTCATTGAAAAGATTTCCAGCACAGGATGAAATCCTCTACGCCAGACTCACAACAGACATAAATACATATTAAATTCACAAGTACATACATACATACATACATACACACACACACACACACACAGACCTTCACTGGTAACCCTATTTTGGACTCATTTTAAATATATGAAGGTATTGCGGGCAGGGATTTTTACCAAAAAGCCTCCCCTTTTAAAATACATACACACATACATACTTACGTAAATACATACATTTCAGAAGTTTTAGCAGTTTTTGAGGACCCACTTTTAGGCCAGTGCACCAGAGCAAACTCTTGCCTTTTTTTAAACCCTACCCATTTTAACCAAATACATACATACACACATACACACACACACACACACACACACACACACACACACACACACACACACACACAGATCTGTGGCCCAGATGTCTGTCAAGAAGAAGAGTCTCTAAAAAGACTTAAACCTCCAACGCTATTTGGACATTAATCAGCGTGTGTTTGACAAGCTGTGTGTGCATGTGGGTGTGTGTGTGTGCATGCGTGTGTGCGTGCGTGTGCATGTGTGTGTGTGCACGCTGCTGTATGTGAGAGACGGACGATTTTTCTCCAGGGGTCCCTGAGGGGGTTCTTTAGTGCGTCACTTCAGTGATGCTCGCGGAACTCGACTTCGTCTCGTTCCTGACCAATGATCACGTTAACCCATTCTGACCTGAGATCAGATTCATACGAGGTTTCCACTGGGACACACACTGGTCTGATTAACCCATTCTGACCTGAGATCAGATTCATACGAGGTTTCCACTGGACACACACTGGTCTGATTAACCCATTCTGACCTGAGATCAGATTCATACAAGGTTTCCACTGGGACACACACTGGTCTGATTAACCCATTCTGACCTGAGATCAGATTCATACGAGGTTTCCACTGGGACACACACACTGGTCTGATTAACCCATTCTGACATTTTTCAAAAAAATAGCAGACCTACAAGCTCATAGCGCGCCACTCGGTGGCGCGCTATGAGCTTGTAGATCTGCTATTTTTCAATAAAGCTAAAGCATAACATAATGCTAAACACCAAAAGGGGTTCCCGCCCCCAAAATGGGTTAGACAGCAGTCAGAGATTTTAGCTTTGTTACAGAAACATCTCGCTGATTTCTGTGTTCGCCATCGTACGCATCGTCTCAAAATGATCCTTTTTGTCTTTGTCGTTTTCTGATGGAATATTAGTTTTTTTTAATATTATATTGCAGTTTACCATGTACCTTATACACACATCAAGAGAATTAAAACCGGAGCTCTGGAACTGCTACGACCTGACTCGCCGTGGGGAGTTTTAAAGGGAGTTTGGCTGGCTGTCAGTTAATGGTAGACAGAGACACTGTTAGGAGGACGGCACACAGTCTGTGACTGCAAGTTCATTCTATAGTGTTTTAGAGAAGGGAGAAGAGTCTGGGACGTGTGGAGCATTGTCCAGGGTGTTTTAGAGAAGGGAGAAGAGTCTGGGACGTGTGGAGCGTTGTCCAGGGTGTTTTAGAGAAGGGAGAAGAGTCTGGGACGTGTGGAGCGTTGTCCAGGGTGTTTTAGAGAAGGGAGAAGAGTCTGGGACGTGTGGAGCGTTGTCCAGGGTGTTTTAGAGAAGGGAGAAGAGTCTGGGACGTGTGGAGCGTTGTCCAGGGTGTTTTAGAGAAGGGAGAAGAGTCTGGGACGTGTGGAGCGTTGTCCAGGGTGTTTTAGAGAAGGGAGAAGAGTTTGGGGCATGTGGAGCGTTGTCCAGGGTGTTTTAGAGAAGTGAGAAGAGTCTGGGACGTGTGGAGCGTTGTCCAGGGTGTTTTAGAGAAGGGAGAAGAGTCTGGGACACGTGGAGCGTTGTCCAGGGTGTTTTAGAGAAGGGAGGAGAGTCTGGGACAAGTGGAGCGTTGTCCAGGGTGTTTTAGAGAAGGGAGAAGAGTCTGGGACGTGTGGAGCGTTGTCCAGGGTGTTTTAGAGAAGGGAGAAGAGTCTGGGACGTGTGGAGCGTTGTCCAGGGTGTTTTAGAGAAGGGAGAAGAGTCTGGGACGTGTGGAGCGTTGTCCAGGGTGTTTTAGAGAAGGGAGAAGAGTCTGGGACGTGTGGAGCGTTGTCCAGGGTGTTTTAGAGAAGGGAGAAGAGTCTGGGACGTGTGGAGCGTTGTCCAGGGTGTTTTAGAGAAGGGAGAAGAGTCTGGGACGTGTGGAGCGTTGTCCAGGGTGTTTTAGAGAAGGGAGAAGAGTCTGGGACGTGTGGAGCGTTGTCCAGGGTGTTTTAGAGGAGGGAGAAGAGTCTAGGGCGTGTGGAGCGTTGTCCAGGGTGTTTTAGAGAAGGGAGAAGAGTCTGGGACGTGTGGAGCATTTTCCAGGGTGTTTTAGAGAAGGGAGAAGAGTCTGGGACGTGTGGAGCGTTGTCCGGGGTGTTTTAGAGAAGGGAGAAGAGTCTGGGACGTGTGGAGCGTTGTCCAGGGTGTTTTAGAGAAGGGAGAAGAGTTTGGGGCATGTGGAGCATTGTCCAGGGTGTTTTAGAGAAGGGAGAAGAGTCTGTGACGTGTGGAGCGTTGTCCAGGGTGTTTTAGAGAAGGGAGAAGAGTCTGGGACGTGTGGAGCGTTGTCCAGGGTGTTTTAGAGAAGGGAGAAGAGTCTGGGACGTGTGGAGCGTTGTCCAGGGTGTTTTAGAGAAGAGTCTGGGACGTGTGGAGCGTTGTCCAGGGTGTTTTAGAGAAGGGAGAAGAGTCTGGGACGTGTGGAGCGTTGTCCAGGGTGTTTTAGAGAAGAGTCTGGGACGTGTGGAGCGTTGTCCAGGGTGTTTTAGAGAAGTGAGAAGGGTCTGGGACGTGTGGAGCGTTGTCCAGGGTGTTTTAGAGAAGGGAGAAGAGTCTGGGACGTGTGGAGCGTTGTCCAGGGTGTTTTAGAGAAGGGAGAAGAGTCTGGGACGTGTGGAGCGTTGTCCAGGGTGTTTTAGAGAAGGGAGAAGAGTCTGGGACGTGTGGAGCATTGTCCAGGGTGTTTTAGAGAAGGGAGAAAAGTCTGGGACGTGTGGAGCGTTGTCCAGGGTGTTTTAGAGAAGGGAGAAAAGTCTGGGACGTGTGGAGCATTGTCCAGGGTGTTTTAGAGAAGGGAGAAGAGTCTGGGACGCGTGGAGCGTTGTCCAGGGTGTTTTAGGGAAGGGAGAAGGGCCTGGGACGTGTGGAGCGTTGTCCAGGGTGTTTTAGAGCAGGGAGAAGAGTCTGGGACGTGTGGAGTGTTGTCCAGGGTGTTTTAGAGAAGGGAGAAGAGCCTGGAACGTGTGGAGCGTTGTCCAGGGTGTCTTAGAGAAGGGAGAAGAGTCTGGGACGTGTGGAGCGTTGTCCAGGGTGTTTCAGAGAAGGCAGATTGTGCTGTAATACATCAAACGCTATCTAAGTTACATAAGTTGAGCCTTTGCCTGTAATGCTTCCTCATCCAGAAGCAAGGAAGTTGTGCAGATTTATTATTTTAAGCATTGTTAAGTATTTAAAGTTGTTTTCTTTCTAAATGGCAGCAGCCGGTCACTCAGCGAATCGTTTGGGCTGGTCCCGACAGAGAGGGCAGCAGCCGGTCACTCAGCGAATCGTTTGGGCTGGTCCCGACAGAGAGGGCAGCAGCCGGTCACTCAGCGAATCGTTTGAGGAGCGA
>NC_139706.1:52728714-52743714 GCF_964188405.1 Protomyctophum parallelum | reverse complement strand
CAGTACAAACATAAATATGAGGGATTGGCAATAAAGTGCTGGCTTTCATAGACCGTAAATTTACGGTCATGGCTCAAAAAGTATTAACAACACTATCCGAGAGGCTAAATGTCATCAGATGGTGGTCCGTGGCTCAGATGGGTCTGAGAGGCTAAATGTCATCAGATGGTGGTTCCGTGGCTCAGATGGGTCTGAGAGGCTAAATGTCATCAGATGGTGGTCCGTGGCTCAGATGGGTCTGAGAGGCTAAATGTCATCAGATGGTGGTCCGTGGCTCAGATGGGTCTGAGAGGCTAAATGTCATCAGATGGTGGTTCCGTGGCTCAGATGGGTCTGAGAGGCTAAATGTCATCAGATGGTGGTCCGTGGCTCAGATGGGTCTGAGAGGCTAAATGTCATCAGATGGTGGTTCCGTGGCTCAGATGGGTCTGAGAGGCTAAATGTCATCAGATGGTGGTCCGTGGCTCAGATGGGTCTGAGAGGCTAAATGTCATCAGATGGTGGTCCGTGGCTCAGATGGGTCTGAGAGGCTAAATGTCATCAGATGGTGGTCCGTGGCTCAGATGGGTCTGAGAGGCTAAATGTCATCAGATGGTGGTCCGTGGCTCAGATGGGTCTGAGAGGCTAAATGTCATCAGATGGTGGTCCGTGGCTCAGATGGGTCTGAGAGGCTAAATGTCATCAGATGGTGGTCCGTGGCTCAGATGGGTCTGAGAGGCTAAATGTCATCAGATGGTGGTCCGTGGCTCAGATGGGTCTGAGAGGCTAAATGTCATCAGATGGTGGTTCCGTGGCTCAGATGGGTCTGAGAGGCTAAATGTCATCAGATGGTGGTCCGTGGCTCAGATGGGTCTGAGAGGCTAAATGTCATCAGATGGTGGTCCGTGGCTCAGATGGGTCTGAGAGGCTAAATGTCATCAGATGGTGGTCCGTGGCTCAGATGCTGAATAGCCCATTCTGAACGGGCACCCATTTTGGTGTTGGCATCATGTTATGCTTTAGCTATTGAAAAATAGCAGATCTACAAGCTCACCGAGTGGCGCGATACGAGCTTGTAGGTCTGCTATTTTTGAAAAATCTAAAAAAACGACTGACATTTTTAGAATCTGATCTCAGGTCAGAATGGGTTCATCAGACCCAGTGTTTGTCCGGCGGAAACCTCGTATGAATCTGATCTCAGGTCAGAATGGGATAAATAAATAATAGACCTTGACGTGAAAAAGGTTGAAAACCACTTTGTTATTAATACAAAAATACTGTCCTTCAAATAGCCCCCGGGCCCAGGCCAAGGAGCTGGAGGTGTGTGTGTGTGACTGTGTGTGTGTGTGTGTGTGTGTGTGTGTGTGTGTGTGTGTGTGTGTGTGTGTGTGTGTGTGTGTGTGACTGTGTGTGTGTGTGTGTGTGTGTGTGTGTGTGTGACTGTGTGTGTGTGTGTGTGTGACTGTGTGTGTGTGTGTGTGTGTGTGACTGTGTGTGTGTGTGTGTGTGTGTTAAACACATAAATATGCTTCTGACAGGCGACCCAGTAAAGTGATATCTCAACCAGGGAGTCGCACCAGCAATGGGAAACAATAACACTCCAGCTATGGGAACAATAACAGCTCTTCTCTCTCAGAGAAGCAGAACCCGGTTGTTGCCAAGTACTGCTCATTACAAGCGACTTTTATACTTTTTTAATCCCGTCAAGTGAAGTCGCAAATATTATTGGTACTGTATAGTGGTATAGGTTGTTTTTTTCTCAGACCTGGGTGCTTATTTCTCTCACCAGATCTGGCGACACTGGATCATGACAGTATTTCAGAGAGAGCACTTCAACCGAATAGTAAATTCTTCCCCCCCCCCCCCCCTCCCCCCCCTCCCTCCCATTTGCTCAATATTGACCCAGAGCTGTGTAAAAGTAGGAGGGGGGGGGGGGGGGGGGGGGGGGGGGGGGGCATCAATCAGGAGGAGGTGGAAAAAGTTACTAGTATTCTTTGCTTTGTAGAGATGTAGAAATACCTACTTTTAAATGGACAAAGTGAACCAAATCTGTTTTAAATCCAGGACGAGATCATCTTGTGAATATATATATATATATATATATATATATATATATATATATATATATATATATATATATATATATATATATACATATTCTATTTCTTTCTCGCTCCCAATCTAAACTATGGAATGAACTTCCCATTGCAGTCAGAACTACAGACTCACTCCCAATCTAAACTATGGAATGAACATCCCATTACAGTCAGAACTACAGACTCACTCCCAATCTAAACTATGGAATGAACTTCCCATTACAGTCAGAACTACAGACTCACTCCCAATCTAAACTATGGAATGAACTTCCCATTGCAGTCAGAACTACAGACTCACTCCCAATCTAAACTATGGAATGAACTTCCCATTGCAGTCAGAACTACAGACTCACTCCCAATCTAAACTATGGAATGAACTTCCCATTGCAGTCAGAACTAAAGACTCACTCCCAATCTAAACTATGGAATGAACTTCCCATTGCAGTCAGAACTGCAGCATCACTCCCAATCTTCCACCGTAGTCTGAAAACCTACCTTTTCAGACTCCACCATGGCCCATAGCACTTACCCTACCCCCTTAGATAGCACTTTATGTAGACTCAGATAGTAGACTTAGGTTAGCATTGTTATTTTAGACAGACTTATAGCTCGTTACGTAGACGGCATTAGAACTGCATTTCATGTAGTCATAGCACTTTATAGTACACATGTATATTGTATAATATATAATATAGTATAGTATGTATAGTTGACAATTTACAATTTACAATGTAGGCATTTAGCAGACGCTCTTAATCCAGAGCGACTTACATTAAGCAAGAACAAAAAGCATGGGAATACATCACATAAAAACATTTATCATGAAACATGCGTAAGCTAAGAAAGTAACAGTGGAATATCTATATAATGAAACTATACATATAAACTATACATCTATACTACTATGCTATACATATGTACTATGGCGTGCTATGACTACATACAATGCAATTATGGTGCTGTCTACATAACATGCTATAAGTCTGTATCAAATGCTATCTAAGTCTACAGAAATGCTATCTAAGGGGGTATAGGGTAAGTGCTATGGGCCATGATGCTCCACTGTTACGTTCTTAGTTTATACATGATTCACGATAACTACTTTTTATATATTATGTGATGTATGACATGCTTTAGTTTTTTCTTAAATGTAAGTCGCTCTGGATCAAGAGCGTCTGATAAATGACTACATTGTAAATTTAAGTGGTTACTGTATGTTTGGTAAAAACAAAGAACAATAATGATCAGAATCTACACAAAGTAACGTTAAGTTTTCAAACAAAAGCAGTGCAGTACAAAGTAAGATAATATCTGACGTAGTGGAAATTAGAAATACTCGAAATAACTAGTAAATGCAGTGCAGTACAAAGTAAGATAATAATCTGACCGGATCCGAGACGTAAAAAAGAAGTAGAAGTTAAAGTATAGTGGAAAGTAGAAATACTCGAGTACAAATAACTAGTGAATGTACTTAACCCATTCTGGGGCAGGAACCCGTTTTGGTGTCAGCATTATGCTATGCTTTAGCTATTGAAAAATAGCAGATCTACAAGCTCATAGCGCGCCACCGTGTGGCGCGCTATGAGCTTGTAGATCTGCTATTTTCTTTTTAAATCGAAGAACGACTGACATATAGAAACATAGCTTTTTCAGAAAAACTGTCATTTTCAAACAGACATTTGTAGAATCTGATCTCAGGTCAGAATGGGTTAATAATGAAAACTGTCAGGATGTAATAAGACATTTTTTAGAATCTGATCTCAGGTCAGAACGGGTTAAGTTCCTTTCCGCCAGTGGCCAGGAGGAAAAGCCGCCGATGTGGGAGACACTACAACCCTGGTCCAAAACAGGCCCGTTAGGCCCGGCCCGAGGGGACACTTTAAACACCTCCAGTAGTAATTCACTGGGTTGTGTTTTCTGTCCCTGCTTCCAGCGCTGTGTCGGGCTGGAACGCAGGCAGAATGTTTGGTTTGTGGAAAACATTCCTTTTACGCCGAGCTAGTCCAACAAAACTTAACCCTTAACAAAATCTTAACAGAGTCTTTAGAAGGTGATGAGCGGACTAAATCACTGGCTAAGAGTCTTTAGAAGGTGGTCGCGCTGAGCGGACTAAATCACTGGCTAAGAGTCTTTAGGAGGTGGTCTCGCTGAGCGGACTAAATCACTGGCTAAGAGTCTTTAGAAGGTGGTCTCGCTGAGCGGACTAAATCACTGGCTAAGAGTCTTTAGAAGGTGGTCACGCTGAGCGGACTAAATCACTGTCTAAGAGTCTTTAGGAGGTGGTCTCGCTGAGCGGACTAAATCACTGGCTAAGAGTCTTTAGAAGGTGATCTCGCTGAGCGGACTAAATCACTGGCTAAGAGTCTTTAGAAGGTGGTCTCGCTGAGCGGACTAAATCACTGGCTAAGAGTCTTTAGGAGGTGGTCACGCTGAGCGGACTAAATCACTGGCTGAGAGTCTTTAGAAGGTGGTCTCGCTGAGCGGACTAAATCACTGGCTAAGAGTCTTTAGAAGGTGGTTGCGCTGAGCGGACTAAATCACTGGCTAAGAGTCTTTAGAAGGTGGTCGCGCAGAGCGGACTAAATCACTGGCTAAGAGTCTTTAGAAGGTGGTCGTCGCTGAGCGGACTAAATCACTGGCTAAGAGTCTTTAGAAGGTGGTCGCGCTGAGCGGACTAAATCACTGGCTAAGAGTCTTTAGAAGGTGGTCGCGCTGAGCGGACTAAATCACTGGCTAAGAGTCTTTAGGAGGTGGTCGCGCTGAGCGGACTAAATCACTGGCTAAGAGTCTTTAGGAGGTGGTCTCGCTGAGCGGACTAAATCACTGGCTAAGAGTCTTTAGAAGGTGGTCGCGCTGAGCGGACTAAATCACTGTCTAAGAGTCTTTAGGAGGTGGTCGCGCTGAGCGGACTAAATCACTGGCTAAGAGTCTTTAGAAGGTGGTCGCGCTGAGCGGACTAAATCACTGGCTAAGAGTCTTTAGGAGGTGGTCTCGCTGAGCGGACTAAATCACTGGCTAAGAGCCTTTAGGAGGTGGTCTCGCTGAGCGGACTAAATCACTGGCTAAGAGTCTTTAGAAGTTGGTCGCGCTGAGCGGACTAAATCACTGACTAAGAGTCTTTAGAAGGTGGTCGCGCTGAGCGGACTAAATCACTGGCTAAGAGTCTTTAGAAGGTGGTCTCGCTGAGCGGACTAAATCACTGGCTAAGAGTCTTTAGGAGGTGGTCGCGCTGAGCGGACTAAATCACTGGCTAAGAGTCTTTAGGAGGTGGTCGCGCTGAGCGGACTAAATCACTGGCTAAGAGTCTTTAGGAGGTGGTCTCGCTGAGCGGACTAAATCACTGGCTAAGAGTCTTTAGAAGGTGGTCGCGCTGAGCGGACTAAATCACTGTCTAAGAGTCTTTAGGAGGTGGTCGCGCTGAGCGGACTAAATCACTGGCTAAGAGTCTTTAGAAGGTGGTCGCGCTGAGCGGACTAAATCACTGGCTAAGAGTCTTTAGGAGGTGGTCTCGCTGAGCGGACTAAATCACTGGCTAAGAGCCTTTAGGAGGTGGTCTCGCTGAGCGGACTAAATCACTGGCTAAGAGTCTTTAGAAGTTGGTCGCGCTGAGCGGACTAAATCACTGACTAAGAGTCTTTAGAAGGTGGTCGCGCTGAGCGGACTAAATCACTGGCTAAGAGTCTTTAGAAGGTGGTCTCGCTGAGCGGACTAAATCACTGGCTAAGAGTCTTTAGGAGGTGGTCGCGCTGAGCGGACTAAATCACTGGCTAAGAGTCTTTAGGAGGTGGTCACGCTGAGCGGACTAAATCACTGTCTAAGAGTCTTTAGGAGGTGGTCGCGCTGAGCGGACTAAATCACTGGCTAAGAGTCTTTAGGAGGTGGTCTCGCTGAGCGGACTAAATCACTGGCTAAGAGTCTTTAGGAGGTGGTCTCGCTGAGCGGACTAAATCACTGGCTAAGAGTCTTTAGGAGGTGGTCGCGCTGAGCGGACTAAATCACTGGCTAAGAGTCTTTAGGAGGTGGTCTCGCTGAGCGGACTAAATCACTGGCTAAGAGTCTTTAGAAGGTGGTCGCGCTGAGCGGACTAAATCACTGTCTAAGAGTCTTTAGAAGGTGGTCTCGCTGAGCGGACTAAATCACTGGCTAAGAGTCTTTAGGAGGTGGTCACGCTGAGCGGACTAAATCACTGGCTAAGAGTCTTTAGGAGGTGGTCGCGCTGAGCGGACTAAATCACTGGCTAAGAGTCTTTAGAAGGTGGTCTCGCTGAGCGGACTAAATCACTGGCTAAGAGTCTTTAGGAGGTGGTCTCGCTGAGCGGACTAAATCACTGGCTAAGAGTCTTTAGGAGGTGGTCTCGCTGAGCGGACTAAATCACTGGCTAAGAGCCTTTAGGAGGTGGTCTCGCTGAGCGGACTAAATCACTGGCTAAGAGTCTTTAGAAGTTGGTCGCGCTGAGCGGACTAAATCACTGGCTAAGAGTCTTTAGAAGGTGGTCGTCGCTGAGCGGACTAAATCACTGGCTAAGAGTCTTTAGGAGGTGGTCTCGCTGAGCGGACTAAATCACTGGCTAAGAGTCTTTAGAAGGTGGTCGTCGCTGAGCGGACTAAATCACTGGCTAAGAGTCTTTAGGAGGTGGTCTCGCTGAGCGGACTAAATCACTGGCTAAGAGTCTTTAGAAGGTGGTCTCGCTGAGCGGACTAAATCACTGTCTAAGAGTCTTTAGAAGGTGGTCTCGCTGAGCGGACTAAATCACTGGCTAAGAGTCTTTAGGAGGTGGTCACGCTGAGCGGACTAAATCACTGGCTAAGAGTCTTTAGAAGGTGGTCTCGCTGAGCGGACTAAATCACTGGCTAAGAGTCTTTAGGAGGTGGTCACGCTGAGCGGACTAAATCACTGGCTAAGAGTCTTTAGGAGGTGGTCACGCTGAGCGGACTAAATCACTGTCTAAGAGTCTTTAGGAGGTGGTCGCGCTGAGCGGACTAAATCACTGGCTAAGAGTCTTTAGGAGGTGGTCGTCGCTGAGCGGACTAAATCACTGGCTAAGAGTCTTTAGGAGGTGGTCGCGCTGAGCGGACTAAATCACTGGCTAAGAGTCTTTAGAAGGTGGTCGCGCTGAGCGGACTAAATCACTGGCTAAGAGTCTTTAGAAGGTGGTCGTCGCTGAGCGGACTAAATCACTGACTAAGAGTCTTTAGGAGGTGGTCGCGCTGAGCGGACTAAATCACTGTCTAAGAGTCTTTAGAAGGTGGTCTCGCTGAGCGGACTAAATCA
This sequence comes from Protomyctophum parallelum, assembly GCF_964188405.1. Lineage (NCBI taxonomy): Eukaryota > Metazoa > Chordata > Actinopteri > Myctophiformes > Myctophidae > Protomyctophum > Protomyctophum parallelum. The sequence goes on along the minus strand of NC_139706.1, from coordinate 52,736,368 downwards.
CTAGCTAAGAGTCTTTAGGAGGTGGTCTCGCTGAGCGGACTAAATCACTGGCTAAGAGTCTTTAGAAGGTGGTCGCGCTGAGCGGACTAAATCACTGGCTAAGAGTCTTTAGGAGGTGGTCTCGCTGAGCGGACTAAATCACTGGCTAAGAGTCTTTAGAAGGTGGTCGCGCTGAGCGGACTAAATCACTGGCTAAGAGTCTTTAGAAGGTGGTCGCGCTGAGCGGACTAAATCACTGACTAAGAGTCTTTAGAAGGTGGTCGCGCTGAGCGGACTAAATCACTGACAGACTGACCTATTGTAATAAGATAATTTAATATTGTAATTAGATCATTTAATATTGTAATTAGATCACAGACAGACTCACCTATTGTAATAAGATAATTTAATATTGTAATTAGATCATTTAATATTGTAATTAGAACACAGACAGACTGACCTTTGTTCCCACGGTCGTCTCCCCAGGAGTTCTCCACTCTCCACTTCTCATAGAGGTCCTCCTTATCGCCCTATTGGTGGAGAGGAGAGAGGGGAGTGAAAAATGAAAAATGTCTGTGCCCTTGATAATGTATTTCATAAATGTGGACATTTAAATGTGTGTGTGTGTGTGTGTGTTTGTGTGCGTGCGTGTGTGCGTGTACCTTGTCGGTCACAGCGGTCAGGATCATAGCGTGGGTCATCAGAGAGTCTCCGTAGATCAGCCTCTCTGCTTTGGAGAGATTCTTCACCGAGATGCCGAACACCAGCTCATGGTTGAACCTAGAGCGCACACACACACACACACACACACACACACACACACACACGGTTGGCGAAAGGGCCTTCCTGTGTGTAGTCGGCATGTTCTCCCCGTGTCCCCTAGGGTAGGTACCCTCACATGTTCTCCCCGTGTCCCCTAGGGTAGGTACCCTCACATGTTCTACCCGTGTCCCCTAGGGTAGGTACCCTCACATGTTCTCCCCGTGTCCCCTAGGGTAGGTACCCTCACATGTTCTCCCCGTGTCCCCTAGGGTAGGTACCCTCACATGTTCTCCCCGTGTCCCCTAGGGTAGGGTACCCTCACATGTTCTCCCCGTGTATCCTAGGGTAGGTACCCTCACATGTTCTCCCCGTGTCCCCTAGGGTAGGTACCCTCACATGTTATCCCCGTGTCCCCTAGGGTAGGTACCCTCACATGTTCTCCCCGTGTCCCCTAGGGTAGGTACCCTCACATGTTCTCCCCGTGTCCCCTAGGGTAGGTACCCTCACATGTTCTCCCCGTGTCCCCTAGGGTAGGTACCCTCACATGTTATCCCCGTGTCCCCTAGGGTAGGTACCCTCACATGTTCTCCCCGTGTCCCCTAGGGTAGGTACCCTCACATGTTCTCCCCGTGTCCCCTAGGGTAGGTACCCTCACATGTTCTCCCCGTGTCCCCTAGGGTAGGTACCCTCACATGTTCTCCCCGTGTCCCCTAGGGTAGGGACAGAGACTGACCACTGCATTCTACTCACACGTTCATGTCGTTTATGCCCAGCTTGCCGTGGAAATGCTTCCCTACATCACACCCGAACCACACCGCCTGGAGAGGAGAGGAGAGAGGGGAGGGTTAGGGTTAACATGGAGAGGAGAGGAGAGAGGGGAGGGTTAGGGTTATAATGGAGAGGAGAGGAGAGAGGGGAGGGTTATAATGGAGAGGAGAGGAGAGGGTTAGGGTTATAATGGAGAGGAGAGGAGAGCAGAGTGACCTACCTCCCCCTCCTTAATGCTCTGGTTGTTGTAGTAGTGAGTAGTTGACCTACCTCTCCCTCCTTAATGCTCTGGTTGTTGTTGTAGTGAGTAGTTGACCTACCTCTCCCTCCTTAATGCTCTGGTTGTTGTTGTAGTGAGTAGTTGACCTACCTCTCCCTCCTTAATGCTCTGGTTGTTGTTGTAGTGAGTAGGTGACCTACCTCCCCCTCCTTAATGCTCTGGTTGTTGTAGTAGTGAGTAGGTGACCTACCTCCCCCTCCTTAATGCTCTGGTTGTAGTAGTAGTGAGTAGGTGACCTACCTCCCCCTCCTTAATGCTCTGGTTGTTGTTGTAGTGAGTAGGTGACCTACCTCCCCCTCCTTAATGCTCTGGTTGTTGTAGTAGTGAGTAGTTGACCTACCTCCCCCTCCTTAATGCTCTGGTTGTTGTTGTAGTGAGTAGTTGACCTACCTCCCCCTCCTTAATGCTCTGGTTGTTGTTTGTAGTGAGTAGGTGACCTACCTCCCCCTCCTTGATGCTCTGGTTGTTGTTGTTGTAGTGAGTAGTTGACCTACCTCTCCCTCCTTGATGCTCTGGTTGTTGTTGTAGTGAGTAGTTGACCTACCTCTCCCTCCTTGATGCTCTGGTTGTTGTTGTAGTGAGTAGGTGACCTACCTCCCCCTCCTTAATGCTCTGGTTGTTGTAGTAGTGAGTAGGTGACCTACCTCCCCCTCCTTAATGCTCTGGTTGTTGTTGTAGTGAGTAGGTGACCTACCTCCCCCTCCTTAATGCTCTGGTTGTTGTTGTAGTGAGTAGTTGACCTACCTCCCCCTCCTTAATGCTCTGGTTGTTGTTGTAGTGAGTAGGTGACCTACCTCCCCCTCCTTAATGCTCTGGTTGTTGTAGTAGTGAGTAGGTGACCTACCTCCCCCTCCTTAATGCTCTGGTTGTTGTTGTAGTGAGTAGGTGACCTACCTCTCCCTCCTTGATGCTCTGGTTGTTGTTGTTGTAGTGAGTAGTTGACCTACCTCCCCCTCCTTAATGCTCTGGTTGTTGTTGTAGTGAGTAGGTGACCTACCTCCCCCTCCTTAATGCTCTGGTTGTTGTTGTAGTGAGTAGGTGACCTACCTCCCCCTCCTTAATGCTCTGGTTGTTGTAGTAGTGAGTAGTTGACCTACCTCCCCCTCCTTGATGCTCTGGTTGTTGTTGTAGTGAGTAGTTGACCTACCTCTCCCTCCGTAATGCTCTGGTTGTTGTTGTAGTGAGTAGTTGACCTACCTCCCCCTCCTTAATGCTCTGGTTGTTGTAGTAGTGAGTAGTTGACCTACCTCCCCCTCCTTGATGCTCTGGTTGTTGTTGTAGTGAGTAGGTGACCTACCTCCCCCTCCTTAATGCTCTGGTTGTTGTTGTAGTGAGTAGTTGACCTACCTCCCCCTCCTTAATGCTCTGGTTGTTGTAGTAGTGAGTAGGTGACCTACCTCCCCCTCCTTAATGCTCTGGTTGTTGTTGTAGTGAGTAGTTGACCTACCTCCCCCTCCTTAATGCTCTGGTTGTTGTAGTAGTGAGTAGGTGACCTACCTCCCCCTCCTTAATGCTCTGGTTGTTGTAGTAGTGAGTAGGTGACCTACCTCCCCCTCCTTAATGCTCTGGTTGTTGTTGTAGTGAGTAGGTGACCTACCTCCCCCTCCTTAATGCTCTGGTTGTTGTTGTAGTGAGTAGGTGACCTACCTCCCCCTCCTTAATGCTCTGGTTGTTGTTGTAGTGAGTAGTTGACCTACCTCCCCCTCCTTAATGCTCTGGTTGTTGTTGTAGTGAGTAGGTGACCTACCTCTCCCTCCTTAATGCTCTGGTTGTTGTAGTAGTGAGTAGGTGACCTACCTCCCCCTCCTTAATGCTCTGGTTGTTGTTGTAGTGGGTAGTTGACCTACCTCCCCCTCCTTAATGCTCTGGTTGTTGTTGTAGTGAGTAGGTGACCTACCTCCCCCTCCTTAATGCTCTGGTTGTTGTAGTAGTGAGTAGGTGACCTACCTCCCCCTCCTTAATGCTCTGGTTGTTGTTGTAGTGAGTAGGTGACCTACCTCCCCCTCCTTAATGCTCTGGTTGTTGTAGTAGTGAGTAGGTGACCTACCTCCCCCTCCTTAATGCTCTGGTTGTTGTTGTAGTGAGTAGTTGACCTACCTCCCCCTCCTTAATGCTCTGGTTGTTGTAGTAGTGAGTAGTTGACCTACCTCCCCCTCCTTAATGCTCTGGTTGTTGTAGTAGTGAGTAGGTGACCTACCTCCCCCTCCTTAATGCTCTGGTTGTTGTAGTAGTGAGTAGGTGACCTACCTCCCCCTCCTTAATGCTCTGGTTGTTGTAGTAGTGAGTAGGTGACCTACCTCCCCCTCCTTAATGCTCTGGTTGTTGTTGTAGTGAGTAGGTGACCTACCTCCCCCTCCTTAATGCTCTGGTTGTTGTTGTAGTGAGTAGGTGGCCTACCTCCCCCTCCTTAATGCTCTGGTTGTTGTTGTAGTGAGTAGTTGACCTACCTCCCCCTCCTTAATGCTCTGGTTGTTGTTGTAGTGAGTAGGTGACCTACCTCTCCCTCCTTAATGCTCTGGTTGTTGTTGTAGTGAGTAGGTGACCTACCTCCCCCTCCTTAATGCTCTGGTTGTTGTAGTAGTGAGTAGGTGACCTACCTCCCCCTCCTTAATGCTCTGGTTGTTGTTGTAGTGAGTAGGTGACCTACCTCTCCCTCCTTGATGCTCTGGTTGTTGTTGTTGTAGTGAGTAGTTGACCTACCTCCCCCTCCTTAATGCTCTGGTTGTTGTTGTAGTGAGTAGTTGACCTACCTCCCCCTCCTTAATGCTCTGGTTGTTGTTGTAGCGAGTAGGTGACCTACCTCCCCCTCCTTAATGCTCTGGTTGTTGTAGTAGTGAGTAGTTGACCTACCTCCCCCTCCTTGATGCTCTGGTTGTTGTTGTAGTGAGTAGTTGACCTACCTCTCCCTCCGTAATGCTCTGGTTGTTGTTGTAGTGAGTAGTTGACCTACCTCCCCCTCCTTAATGCTCTGGTTGTTGTTGTAGTGAGTAGGTGACCTACCTCCCCCTCCTTAATGCTCTGGTTGTTGTAGTAGTGAGTAGTTGACCTACCTCCCCCTCCTTAATGCTCTGGTTGTTGTTGTAGTGAGTAGGTGACCTACCTCCCCCTCCTTAATGCTCTGGTTGTTGTTGTAGTGAGTAGGTGACCTACCTCCCCCTCCTTAATGCTCTGGTTGTTGTAGTAGTGAGTAGTTGACCTACCTCCCCCTCCTTGATGCTCTGGTTGTTGTTGTAGTGAGTAGGTGACCTACCTCCCCCTCCTTAATGCTCTGGTTGTTGTTGTAGTGAGTAGGTGACCTACCTCCCCCTCCTTAATGCTCTGGTTGTTGTAGTAGTGAGTAGGTGACCTACCTCCCCCTCCTTAATGCTCTGGTTGTTGTAGTAGTGAGTAGGTGACCTACCTCCCCCTCCTTAATGCTCTGGTTGTTGTTGTAGTGAGTAGGTGACCTACCTCCCCCTCCTTAATGCTCTGGTTGTTGTTGTAGTGAGTAGTTGACCTACCTCCCCCTCCTTAATGCTCTGGTTGTTGTAGTAGTGAGTAGTTGACCTACCTCCCCCTCCTTAATGCTCTGGTTGTTGTTGTAGTGAGTAGGTGACCTACCTCCCCCTCCTTAATGCTCTGGTTGTTGTTGTAGTGAGTAGGTGACCTACCTCCCCCTCCTTAATGCTCTGGTTGTTGTTGTAGTGAGTAGGTGACCTACCTCCCCCTCCTTAATGCTCTGGTTGTTGTAGTAGTGAGTAGTTGACCTACCTCCCCCTCCTTAATGCTCTGGTTGTTGTTGTTGTAGTGAGTAGTTGACCTACCTCCCCCTCCTTGATGCTCTGGTTGTTGTAGTAGTGAGTAGTTGACCTACCTCCCCCTCCTTGATGCTCTGGTTGTTGTTGTAGTGAGTAGGTGACCTACCTCCCCCTCCTTGATGCTCTGGTTGTTGTTGTAGTGAGTAGGTGACCTACCTCCCCCTCCTTAATGCTCTGGTTGTTGTTGTAGTGAGTAGGTGACCTACCTCCCCCTCCTTAATGCTCTGGTTGTTGTTGTAGTGAGTAGGTGACCTACCTCCCCCTCCTTAATGCTCTGGTTGTTGTTGTAGTGAGTAGGTGACCTACCTCCCCCTCCTTAATGCTCTGGTTGTTGTAGTAGTGAGTAGGTGACCTACCTCCCCCTCCTTAATGCTCTGGTTGTTGTTGTAGTGAGTAGTTGACCTACCTCCCCCTCCTTAATGCTCTGGTTGTTGTTGTAGTGAGTAGGTGACCTACCTCCCCCTCCTTAATGCTCTGGTTGTTGTAGTAGTGAGTAGTTGACCTACCTCCCCCTCCTTAATGCTCTGGTTGTTGTAGTAGTAGTGAGTAGTTGACCTACCTCCCCCTCCTTAATGCTCTGGTTGTTGTAGTAGTGAGTAGTTGACCTACCTCCCCCTCCTTAATGCTCTGGTTGTTGTTGTAGTGAGTAGTTGACCTACCTCCCCCTCCTTGATGCTCTGGTTGTTGTAGTAGTGAGTAGTTGACCTACCTCCCCCTCCTTAATGCTCTGGTTGTTGTAGTAGTGAGTAGTTGACCTACCTCCCCCTCCTTAATGCTCTGGTTGTTGTAGTAGTAGTGAGTAGTTGACCTACCTCCCCCTCCTTAATGCTCTGGTTGTTGTTGTAGTGAGTAGTTGACCTACCTCCCCCTCCTTGATGCTCTGGTTGTTGTAGTAGTGAGTAGTTGACCTACCTCCCCCTCCTTAATGCTCTGGTTGTTGTTGTAGTGAGTAGTTGACCTACCTCCCCCTCCTTAATGCTCTGGTTGTTGTTGTAGTGAGTAGGTGACCTACCTCCCCCTCCTTAATGCTCTGGTTGTTGTAGTAGTGAGTAGTTGACCTACCTCCCCCTCCTTAATGCTCTGGTTGTTGTAGTAGTAGTGAGTAGTTGACCTACCTCCCCCTCCTTAATGCTCTGGTTGTTGTAGTAGTGAGTAGTTGACCTACCTCCCCCTCCTTAATGCTCTGGTTGTTGTTGTAGTGAGTAGTTGACCTACCTCCCCCTCCTTGATGCTCTGGTTGTTGTAGTAGTGAGTAGTTGACCTACCTCCCCCTCCTTAATGCTCTGGTTGTTGTAGTAGTGAGTAGTTGACCTACCTCCCCCTCCTTAATGCTCTGGTTGTTGTAGTAGTAGTGAGTAGTTGACCTACCTCCCCCTCCTTAATGCTCTGGTTGTTGTTGTAGTGAGTAGTTGACCTACCTCCCCCTCCTTGATGCTCTGGTTGTTGTAGTAGTGAGTAGTTGACCTACCTCCCCCTCCTTGATGCTCTGGTTGTTGTTGTAGTGAGTAGTTGACCTACCTCCCCCTCCTTAATGCTCTGGTTGTTGTTGTAGTGAGTAGTTGACCTACCTCCCCCTCCTTGATGCTCTGGTTGTTGTAGTAGTGAGTAGGTGACCTACCTCCCCCTCCTTAATGCTCTGGTTGTTGTTGTAGTGAGTAGTTGACCTACCTCCCCCTCCTTAATGCTCTGGTTGTTGTTGTAGTGAGTAGGTGACCTACCTCCCCCTCCTTAATGCTCTGGTTGTTGTAGTAGTGAGTAGTTGACCTACCTCCCCCTCCTTAATGCTCTGGTTGTTGTTGTTGTAGTGAGTAGTTGACCTACCTCCCCCTCCTTGATGCTCTGGTTGTTGTAGTAGTGAGTAGTTGACCTACCTCCCCCTCCTTGATGCTCTGGTTGTTGTTGTAGTGAGTAGGTGACCTACCTCCCCCTCCTTGATGCTCTGGTTGTTGTTGTAGTGAGTAGGTGACCTACCTCCCCCTCCTTAATGCTCTGGTTGTTGTTGTAGTGAGTAGGTGACCTACCTCCCCCTCCTTAATGCTCTGGTTGTTGTTGTAGTGAGTAGGTGACC
>NC_139706.1:52703714-52723714 GCF_964188405.1 Protomyctophum parallelum | reverse complement strand
GCCAATTAGAATGTTCTCGGATCCGGATCGGTTCGGTTCTGATATCACCGGGTCCGTTCCGGGCCGGGTCCAATTTTATGGACCCGTGCTGTGCTTAGTGTGGAGCCCCCCGCATTGAATGGCATTTGTATGTCTGTTAAATGTATATTCAGTGAGTTAACTTAAAAAAACCTTAGGTTTAGTTTTTGGCTGGGACCCAAGCCTTTCGTCCAATCAGGATAGAGAGTCAAAAACGAAACCTAAGGTTTTTTGACCCCCAGGGGTTACCTGGGGACAGGGAGGAACTCCTTATATGGCCAGCACACTCTATAGTAGAGAGGATTATCACAACAAAACAAAAAAATAAGTGATATTTGAATTAAGTGAAATCACTGAATATACCTTTAAAGGTATATTCAGTGATTTCACTCAAAAAACCTTAGGTTTCGTTTTTGGCTGGGACCCAAGCCTTTCGTCCAATCAGGATAGAGAGTCAAAAACGAAACCTAAGGTTTTTTGACCCCCAGGGGTTACCTGGGGACAGGGAGGAACTCCTTATATGGCCAGCACACTCTATAGTAGAGAGGATTATCACAACAAAACAAAAAAATAAGTGATATTTGAATTAAGTGAAATCACTGAATATACCTTTAAATGTGAGTGTAAATGGGTCAATTGTATACGCTGTCTCTGAGTCACATGAGACCCCCATTACTATGGTAAAAGCAATGTTAGTTGAACTGTGAGAGTGTAAATGAGTTCATTTGGTGTGGTTCTATTGGGTTCTAAATTATAATGTAGCTGGGGACATGGGGGAAATCCCTGCACAAAACCTTTTTGGTCTAGTACTCAGAGGAGCACCTGGAGGAGTTAGTTGGTCTAGTATCAGAGGAGTTAGTTGGTCTAGTACTCAGAGGAGCACCTGGAGGAGTTTCTTGGTGCTCCTAAAATGCGGCGACCCGTCTCGCCGGATGGATAAAAGAGGGATGAATAACTTATAGCAAAACAATATTTATTGGATGAGTGGGGAGTCAATGGAGGGTATTGCAACTCTAGATTTAGCCATAGAATGGCTCTTGTTGTAGATTCATCCCATTATTTAAAAAAAATCTAAATTTGCTAAAATCTAGGTCCATGTGTGGTCCAGCCCTATAGAATGCATATTCTAATAAAAACAACTTAACACTTCCTAAGGATAATATGAGCATCAAAGCAATATTTAGTTTTTATTTTATTTTGTATTTGAATAACTGATCTACTAGCTCACAACGTGTTGCGACCTTATATACTCTAAGGTTGCGACACGTTGTGAGCTTGCAGATCAGCTATTTTTTTAAACATGCGACACATCGTACGGCGAAGCATACGTCAGGCTTCCCTTTAGTTTTTAGCCGAGGCGACGTACGTAGTCAGTCAGTCAGACACACATGGCTCCTCGGTGCAAAAATAAACAGTGTACACTACCCGACTTTACCATAATAAGGGACAGTATGTTGAGACACGGTGTTCATGTTGGGCAGCAGCAGTGCCAGTCCGCAATGCTTTAAACTCTTCCCACTCCACTATGTCGGAAACTAAAACCTTAGTACCCGTAAAAAGTCGGTGGCCGAATTCTGACCAACTGGAAATCGCCCACTTCCCCTTCTCACACTCATTGGGTTAGGGACATCTTGTACTGTGTAAAACTGGAGAAGATTAGACACTCCTTGAATGGCTCTTCCGATAGGTTTGGGAGGATATGGGGTCCATTCTTTCAATTCATTCAGAATTTGAATCCGTCTCTGCTTGGGGATGAGTGAGATCTGCTGGACTTTTGTTTTAAAAGTAGCTTATACTGTGATTGGATTGTTTGGATTGTATTGTATATATATATATATATATATATATATATATATATATATATATATATATATATATATATTCTGAGCGAACGTTTTTAACTCATATCATTGCTTCTGGGGGGATGTGGGGGGGACATATTTTCGGCGGCCAATCACAGATATTCTGGGGGTCTTTGTAGAACCGTCCTCCGGTCTGAATGGGTTAAGAGCTGCTTAACTGCTGATGTCCTCACGCACACACGCACGCACGCAAAGACGCACGCACACACGCACGCACACACACAAAGACACACGCAAAGACGCACGCACGCACACACAGACGCTCCTCCAAAGCCAAACAGATTTGTTTAGACTCTCCCGTGGAGAGGAGCTTCCTCTGGTCTGTGAGCGTGTTTGAACGGAACGTCTTCGGCACACAAACACAACCCCCCCCCCCCCCCTCCCTCCCACCACCCCTCCCTCCCCCCCCACCACCACCCCCCCCCCCCCCCCCCCCAAGCTACCTCCCTCCGTCCATCCAGACACCTTGAAGCTCAGTCATAACAAACACCGAGCGCAGAGCTTTGAGGTCCACACCAGGTCATCTCTTGATGCTTAACGACGGCCCTCTCTCTGTGGTACAAGAGCCAGAATGAGGGAAACAGCCCATCTTGTAGCTCTGCTAGTTTATGTGTGGTATAATACGGCAGGTGTAGTTTATAGTGTGGTATCACCTGACAGGTGTAGTTTATAGTGTGGTTTCTGTTCTGTTTGACATCAAAGTGAAGTTGTTGTTTTGACATCAAAGTGATGTTGTTGTTGTTTTGACATCAAAGTGTTGTTGTTGTTTTGACATCAAAGTGATGTTGTTGTTTTGACATCAAAGTGATGTTGTTGTTTTGACATCAAAGTGATGTTGTTGTTTTGACATCAAAGTGATGTAGTTGTTTTGACATCAAAGTGATGTTGTTGTTTTGACATCAAAGTGATGTTGTTGTTGTTTTGACATCAAAGTGTTGTTGTTGTTTTGACATCAAAGTGATGTTGTTGTTTTGACATCAAAGTGATGTTGTTGTTTTGACATCAAAGTGATGTTGTTGTTTTGACATCAAAGTGATGTAGTTGTTTTGACATCAAAGTGATGTTGTTGTTTTGACATCAAAGTGATGTTTGTTGTTTTGACATCAAAGTGATGTTGTTGTTTTGACATCAAAGTGATGTTGTTGTTTTGACATCAAAGTGATGTTGTTGTTGTTTTGACATCAAAGTGATGTTGTTGTTTTGACATCAAAGTGTTGTTGTTGTTTTGACATCAAAGTGATGTTGTTGTTTTGATATCAAAGTGATGTTGTTGTTTTGACATCAAAGTGATGTTGTTTTGACATCAAAGTGATGTTGTTGTTGTTTTGACATCAAAGTGATGTTGTTTTGACATCAAAGTGATGTTTGTTGTTTTGACATCAAAGTGATGTTGTTGTTGTTTTGACATCAAAGTGATGTTTGTTGTTTTGACATCAAAGTGATGTTTGTTGTTTTGACATCAAAGTGATGTTGTTGTTGTTTTGACATCAAAGTGATGTTGTTGTTGTTTTGACATCAAAGTGATGTTGTTGTTTTGACATCAAAGTGATGTTTGTTGTTTTGACATCAAAGTGATGTTGTTGTTTTGACATCAAAGTGATGTTGTTGTTTTGACATCAAAGTGATGTTGTTGTTTTGACATCAAACTGATGTTGTTGTTTTGACATCAAAGTGATGTTTGTTGTTTTGACATCAAAGTGATGTTGTTGTTTTGACATCAAAGTGATGTTGTTGTTGTTTTGACATCAAAGTGATGTTGTTGTTTTGACATCAAAGTGATGTTGTTGTTTTGACATCAAAGTGATGTTGTTTTGACATCAAAGTGATGTTTGTTGTTTTGACATCAAAGTGATGTTGTTTTGACATCAAAGTGATGTTGTTGTTGTTTTGACATCAAAGTGATGTTGTTGTTTTGACATCAAAGTGATGTTGTTGTTTTGACATCAAAGTGATGTTGTTTTGACATCAAAGTGATGTTTGTTGTTTTGACATCAAAGTGATGTTGTTTTGACATCAAAGTGATGTTTGTTGTTTTGACATCAAAGTGATGTTGTTTTGACATCAAAGTGATGTTGTTGTTGTTTTGACATCAAAGTGATGTTGTTGTTTTGACATCAAAGTGATGTTGTTGTTTTGACATCAAAGTGATGTTGTTTTGACATCAAAGTGATGTTGTTTTGACATCAAAGTGATGTTGTTGTTTTGACATCAAAGTGATGTTTGTTGTTTTGACATCAAAGTGATGTTGTTTTGACATCAAAGTGATGTTTGTTGTTTTGACATCAAAGTGATGTTGTTGTTTTGACATCAAAGTGATGTTGTTGTTTTGACATCAAAGTGATGTTTGTTGTTTTGACATCAAAGTGATGTTGTTTTGACATCAAAGTGATGTTTGTTGTTTTGACATCAAAGTGATGTTGTTGTTTTGACATCAAAGTGATGTTGTTTTGACATCAAAGTGATGTTGTTGTTTTGACATCAAAGTGATGTTTGTTGTTTTGACATCAAAGTGATGTTGTTTTGACATCAAAGTGATGTTGTTGTTGTTTTGACATCAAAGTGATGTTTGTTGTTTTGACATCAAAGTGATGTTGTTTTGACATCAAAGTGATGTTGTTGTTGTTTTGACATCAAAGTGATGTTGTTGTTTTGACACCAAAGTGATGTTGTTGTTTTGACATCAAAGTGATGTTGTTTTGACATCAAAGTGATGTTTGTTGTTTTGACATCAAAGTGATGTTGTTTTGACATCAAAGTGATGTTTGTTGTTTTGACATCAAAGTGATGTTGTTTTGACATCAAAGTGATGTTGTTGTTGTTTTGACATCAAAGTGATGTTGTTGTTTTGACATCAAAGTGATGTTGTTGTTTTGACATCAAAGTGATGTTGTTTTGACATCAAAGTGATGTTGTTTTGACATCAAAGTGATGTTGTTGTTTTGACATCAAAGTGATGTTGTTTTGACATCAAAGTGATGTTTGTTGTTTTGACATCAAAGTGATGTTGTTTTGACATCAAAGTGATGTTTGTTGTTTTGACATCAAAGTGATGTTGTTTTGACATCAAAGTGATGTTTGTTGTTTTGACATCAAAGTGATGTTGTTTTGATATCAAAGTGACACAGTCTGCGTAAACCTGGTATTAAATATAATGTATTCTGGAATACAGATTCTACGAATTTTATATTTCCTGAAAAGGTTTATTTCTTATTTATTTTTCTTCACCCTTTTCTTCTTTGCGGAGTAGGGTGGGGGGGGGGGGGCAGTGACCTTATCTCCATCTGATCCCAGGTCAGCTCTTATTGGAAATAACAGGAAGTGGAGGCGGAGAGGCAACGTGGCGGCCGCGAGTACACGGATATTACAATCCCTGCTAGCGCACACGCACACACACACGCACACGCACGCACACACACATGCACACGCACGCACACACACACACACACACACATGCACACGCACACGCACACGCACACACGTGTGTGTTTGTGCGTGCATCACTATACTTGTGGGGACATTAACCCCATTCTGACCTGAGATCAGATTCTAAAAAATGTCTTCTATAGTCAGTCGCTCTTCGATTTTTCAAAAAAATAGCAGATCTACAAGCTCTGCCCCCTAAAACCAGACCCTAAACTACAGCCATGCCTCGGACCCCCTACCCCACAAAACCAGACCATAACCCGAACCTCACAGGAAGACACAGGTTAGTTTTAACCTGCCACGGGTCAGTTTGAACCTAGTTGTAGTAGGACTAATGACTAGTCTAAACTATAAGTACTGTCTAAACCAAGTACTGCACCCAACCTGCCACGGGTCAGTTTGAACCTGTAGTAACCGTACGACATAAACATTACAGAGACTTTAGTTGTTCACTGTACGCTACTTTAAAGCGCAAATAACATGCATTTTAAAACTGCTTTTAATATTTAATATCATATTGTCTATGTCCCTCAATGTTATTTCTAATGGTTTGAGCCTCAATCACCACTCTGATATAACCAGGCCTTGTCATTTCTTTCTGGACTTTGAAAGCAGTTTTAGCTGCAGTACCACACTGTCCTGAGGTGGTGGGGGTGCTGATATGCAGATTATTTAATATTTGAGTCATTATAATACTGATGCTAGATAACACCAGGCTTGTTTCCATTCCATGCCAGCTTGGAAAATCAACAATGGTGGACATTGTAAACAAAGTGGAAATTCAAATTTGGAACTGAAGACTGAAGAAGAGGGGGAAATATACAAAGTAGGGTGACATTGATGACATCACGATGAGGCCAAAATCAGTCAAGCTGTTCCTGAGAGCAATTTCCATTAAAACACCCACATGACATGAAGGCCTGATTGTTCAAAATTGGTTATTTGTGGGGATAGAAAACACACATGGGAGCCCCAGAAACACAAAATAAATTGAAAAAGTTGAATTTTATGTTATAGGTCCTTTAAAACAGTTGTCATGTTGCACTACATGCTTAAAATAGTTCTCATTTCCAACTCCAGGCAGCTTGTCTCAGTTCAGGCTGCATGAACAGCGCTCGGTTTCTGCCCCCTCAATGTCCTAACTCTTCTATTAGACGGCTCTGGGTTTCTGCCCCCTCAATGTCCTAACTCTTCTATTAGATGGCTCTGGGTTTCTGCCCCTCAATGTCCTAACTCTTCTATTAGATGGCTCTGGGTTTCTGCCCCCTCAATGTCCTAACTCTTCTATTAGACGGCTCTGGGTTTCTGCCCCCTCAATGTCCTAACTCTTCTATTAGATGGCTCTGGGTTTCTGCCCCCTCAATGTCCTAACTCTTCTATTAGACGGCTCTGGGTTTCTGCCCCCTCAATGTCCTAACTCTTCTATTAGATGGCTCTGGGTTTCTGCCCCCTCAATGTCCTAACTCTTCTATTAGATGGCTCTGGGTTTCTGCCCCCTCAATGTCCTAACTCTTCTATTAGACGGCTCTGGGTGTCTGCCCACTCAATGTCCTAACTCTTCTATTAGACGGCTCTGGGTTTCTGCCCCCTCATTGTCCTAACTCTTCTATTAGACGGCTCTGTGTTTCTGCCCGCTCAATGTCCTAACTCTTCTATTAGATGGCTCTGGGTTTCTGCCCCCTCAATGTCCTAACTCTTCTATTAGACGGCTCTGGGTTTCTGCCCCCTCAATGTCCCAACTCTTCTATTAGACGGCTCTGGGTTTCTGCCCCCTCAATGTCCTAACTCTTCTATTAGACGGCTCTGGATTTCTGCCCCCTCAATGTCCTAACTCTTCTATTAGACGGCTCTGGGTTTCTGCCCCCTCAATGTCCTAACTCTTCTATTAGACGGCTCTGGGTTTCTGCCCCCTCAATGTCCTAACTCTTCTATTAGACGGCTCTGGGTTTCTGCCCCTCAATGTCCTAACTCTTCTATTAGATGGCTCTGGGTTTCTGCCCCCTCAATGTCCTAACTCTTCTATTAGATGGCTCTGGGTTTCTGCCCCCTCAATGTCCTAACTCTTCTATTAGATGGCTCTGGGTTTCTGCCCCCTCAATGTCCTAACTCTTCTATTAGACGGCTCTGGGTTTCTGCCCCTCAATGTCCTAACTCTTCTATTAGATGGCTCTGGGTTTCTGCCCCCTCAATGTCCTAACTCTTCTAACACATTTAGTACAGGAAGTGCCTTCAAAATAAAGGCTATAGAGTGCCAGAGTTGTCTTATCGCTTTTACTTTGAAAGCCATGAAACAGGAAACACTTGCCTAAAAAAGTTGACTTTACAAAGATACCTCACATCCCCGATCATCTTAATATATTGTTTTACGCTCCAAAAAACGTTCATATTTTGCGGGAGAGACGGATGAGGAGCAGAAATGAAGCGCCAGCATATCGATCCATTCATCACCACGGAGAGCGCCTTGGATTAGGAGATACGAGTCATTCTTTCCGCCGCGCTAACATGGGAGTCAATGACAAGCTAATAGTTGCACTGAGCGTTAGCATACGGCAAGCGAAAAGCAAAATGCCAAAAAAAAAAAAATAGGAAAAATTCTGAATATTCTTATCTCGCCCCGCGTCGCTGGGACGTCGCTAGGACGTCCTCACACGTCCATTGTACTAATATTTCGGGGTCCTTATGACGTTCTCAGGCGTCCTATGTACAGAATCTGTTAAATGGCTCTGGGTTTTTGCCCGCTCAATGTCCTAACTCTTCTATCCAGCGCATGGACCCAGCGGGTCAGACTGTACTGTCAAAACCGCTCCAGATGGAGAGGAAAGGCTCGCTATCTGGACCTGTTTATTTACCTCCCGTTAGCCCAAACAAACACAGCGACTAGACCGCCTCGGCCCAGGGAGAGGAGGAAATGAGAGGCGCGCGCACACACACACACACACACACACACACACACACACACACACACACACACACACACACACACACACACACACACACACACACACACACACACACACACACACACACACACACACACACACACACACACACACACACACACACACACACACACACACACACACGACATGACATCCATCTTCAACCGCTTAGCCGTAGTCGGGTCGCGGGGGCATCCAGAAAACTGGCGGGTCAAACTGAACAACCGATATGTCTACAAGCTCAGCTTGTAGGTCTGCTATTTTTGAAAAATCGAAGAGCGACTGACAGAAGACATTTTTAGAATCTGATCTCAGGTCAGAATGCGTTAAACCACGACGCCATCCACTGGAGGCCTAACCTTATGTCAAGCCCAGCTTCCAAATAGCCTAGAAAATACATTTGATAACTGATATATGAACGGGGTCCAATATGCGCAGCAACAAACATGTATGGACCCCATGCTTCTAGAAAGCCTGGTGTTTCAATCACTGCACAGGCTGAGGTTCACAACACTTCTACTGTTAGTGTCCAAGACAAGGAGCTTTGCCTAAAGAAATGGCAACACAAATGGGCCGACGGCGTGGAACAAACTCCCACTGTAGCCTACCTTCGACAGGCAGCCTCTGTAGTTTATCAAACTCCCACTGTACCTTCGACAGGCAGCCTCTGTAGTTTAACAAACTCCCACTGTACCTTCGTCAGGCAGCCTCTGTAGTTTAACAAACTCCCACTGTACCTTCGACAGGCAGCCTCTGTAGTTTAACAAACTTCCACTGTAGCCTACCGTCGACAGGCAGCCTCTGTAGTTTAACAAACTTCCACTGTACCTTCGTCAGGCAGCCTCTGTAGTTTAACAAACTCCCACTGTACCTTTGACAGGCAGCCTCTGTAGTTTAACAAACTCCCACTGTACCTTCGACAGGCAGCCTCTGTAGTTTAACAAACTCCCACTGTACCTTCGTCAGGCAGCCTCTGTAGTTTAACAAACTCCCACTGTACCTTTGACAGGCAGCCTCTGTAGTTTAACAAACTCCCACTGTACCTTCGACAGGCAGCCTCTGTAGTTTAACAAACTCCCACTGTACCTTCGTCAGGCAGCCTCTGTAGTTTAACAAACTCCCACTGTACCTTCGACAGGCAGCCTCTGTAGTTTAACAAACTCCCACTGTAGCCTACCTTCGACAGGCAGCCTCTGTAGTTTAACAAACTCCCACTGTACCTTCGTCAGGCAGCCTCTGTAGTTTAACAAACTCCCACTGTACCTTCGACAGGCAGCCTCTGTAGTTTAACAAACTCCCACTGTACCTTCGACAGGCAGCCTCTGTAGTTTAACAAACTCCCACTGTACCTTCGACAGGCAGCCTCTGTAGTTTAACAAACTCCCACTGTACCTTCGACAGGCAGCCTCTGTAGTTTATCAAACTCCCACTGTACCTTCGACAGGCAGCCTCTGTAGTTTATCAAACTCCCACTGTACCTTCGACAGGCAGCCTCTGTAGTTTAACAAACTCCCACTGTACCTTCGACAGGCAGCCTCTGTAGTTTAACAAACTCCCACTGTACCTTCGACAGGCAGCCTCTGTAGACATTTTTCAAAGCACAGCTCAAGACCCACTTCTACAACATTGCTTTTAATTGATCTTTTCTTTTTCTTCTCAAAATCCTTTTCTTTTCGTTTTATAACAGCATGGGTGTCAAGTCACAGATTCATAGAAAAATAAAAAAATAAAACATTCGATTTTTAGTACTGTGGGGTAAACAAACATACCGTATAAATCACAGAGATCGTGACATATTAACACTTACAGCACGTAGGACGCCTGAGAACGTCATAGAGTAGAGTAGAGTAGAGTTCTAAGGACGTCTGAGGACGTCCTAGCGACATCCCAGCGATGCGGGGCGAGATATTAATATTCAGAATTTTTCCTATTTATTTTTTTGGCATTTCGCTTTTCGCTTGCCGTATGCTAACGCTCAGTGCAACTATTAGCTTATTATTGACTCCCACGTTAGCGAGACGGAAAGAATGACTCGTAGCTCCTAATCCAGGGCGCTCTCCGTGGTGATGAATAGAGCGATATGCTGGCACTTATTTTTTGCTCCTCATCCGTCTCTCCCGCAAAATATGAACGCTTTTTGGAGCGTAAAACAATATATTAAGATGATCGGGGATGTTGAGGTCACTTTGTAAAGTCAACTTTTTTAGGAAAGTGTTTCCGGTTCATGGCTTTCAAAGTAAAAGCGATCAGACACCTCCGGTATTCTATAGCCTATATTTTGAAGTCAGTCGGCGTACTCAATGTGTTAAGAAGACTGTTATTGTGCAAAACATTCAGCCCTTCAAGACAAAAAGAAAAACGAAAAACATTTCCTCCCCAATTTAGTAAAGCCAATTCCCCAATTCCCCAATTCCCCAATTCCCCGGCTTCAATTGATCTTTTAACCCATTCTGACCGGGCACCCATTTTGGTGTCAGCATCATGTTATGCTTTAGCTATTTAAAAATAGCAGATCTACAAGCTCATATCGCGCCACCGAGTGGCGCGATACGAGCTTGTAGGTCTGCTATTTTTGAAAAAAATCGAAGAACGACTGACATTTTTAGAATCTGATCTCAGGTCAGAATGGGTTCATCAGACCAGCGTGTGTCCAGTGGAAACCTCGTATGAATCTGATCTCAGGTCAGAATGGGGTCCTCAACTGTATTGCATTAGTGCTCTTGTTTTTTAACCCATTCTGACCTGAGATCAGATTCATACGAGGTTTCCACTGGACACACATTGGTCTGATTGACCCATTCTGACCTGAGATCAGATTCTAAAAAATGTCAGTCGTTCTTGGATTTTTCAAAAAATAGCAGATCTACAAGCTCGTATCGCGCCACAGAGTGGCGCGATATGAGCTTGTAGATCTGCTATTTTTCAATAGCTAAAGCATAACATGATGCTGACACCAAAATGGGTGCCCGGTCAGAATGGGTTAATGTTTATGCCTTGCTTTTATTAAATCGTTTTCTCCATTGCTCTGTAAAGCACTTATTATTACTATTAACTCATTCATTCCCTTTTTGGTGTTTTAAGCATTATGTTATACTTTTAGCTAATTTTGAAAAGATCTTGGCGTATTATAGGTGGGGTTTTTTTTTTTTTTAATTCACTGTGTGTGTGCAGCGATAGTCAATTTCATAACTCATGTGTTTCACCAAACATTGGATATATAGATAAATTGGATGTGTGTGTGTGTGTGTGTGTGTGTGTGTGTGTGTGTGTGTGTGTGTGTGTGTGTGTGTGTGTGTGTGCGCGTGCGCGTCTTATCTCCATGTGACTCTATGATAACTACAGTATGTTGGAAAACAGCCGTGGGTTTGTTTTTTTCCTTTTTTTTCCTCCCACTTCCATTTCCTCAAAAGATAACAGTCTGGACCGCCGCCCGCTACTGCCGTTATGAAACCTGCTCTCTGTGTGCGTGTGTGTGTGTGTGTGTGTGTGTGTGCGTGTGTGTGTGTGTGTGTGTGTGTCTGTCCGTGCGTGCGTTGCGTGTGTGCGCGTCACCACAGCGTATAAGCGAATGACACTGTGCAAACAGATTTGGGGCCAAAGAAACGTAGCGTCGGGTTTTGATTGAAACATTCAAGGCTTGTTTAACACGTTGGGGACGGGAAACCCCTTTCGGTGTTAGCATTACGTTGTGCTTATAGCTATTGAAAAATAGCAGATCTACAAGCTCATAGCGCGGCACCGAGTGCCGCGCTATGAGCTTGTAGGTCTGCTATTTATTTTTTTGGAAGATACTGAAAATGTGGCACAGAATCTTTGAATATTTATTCTTTCAGAGCGAACGTTTTTTAACTCATATCTTTGCTTCTTGAGGGGGGGGGGGGGGGGTCCCTGGAACAACATGTTTTCAGACGGGGGGTCGGCGACCAATTACAGGTCATTCTGGGGGTCGTTGAGATGTTTGAGATGTTTGAGAACATCATTATAGAAACATGAAGAAGACCGTCAGGGTTTAGTAGATATTTGTAGAATCAGTTATCGGGTCAAAATGGGTTAAAGAGCAGAAACACATGTGGGGACGAGACGCTGGAGAAAGAAAATAATTACAACGGCCACGTTTTACCCTGAGGAAACAGGGTTTACAGGAAACTGTCAGACATTTCTTTAATTTCGACGTCAGGCCTAAATGGAGCTGGGGTCTATGCTAACAGCTAGCTGTTAGCATAAACCTCAGCTCCAGAGGCCAGCATACCGCTAGCTGTTAGCATAAACCTCAGCTCCAGAGGCCAGCATACCGCTAGCTGTTAGCATAAACCTCAGCTCCAGAGGCCAGCACACCGCTAGCTGTTAGCATAAACCTCAGCTCCAGAGGCCAGCACACCGCTAGCTGTTAGCATAAACCTCAGCTCCAGAGGCCAGCACACCGCTAGCTGTTAGCATAGACCCCAGCTCCAGCTAGGGGCCCCAGCTAACAGCTAGCTAGCATAAACCCCAGACCGCTAGCGGTTAGCATAAACCCCAGCTCCCAGAGGCCAGCATACCGCTAGCTGTTAGCATAAACCCCAGCTAGGGGCCAGCATACTGCTAGCTGTTAGCATAAACCCCAGCTAGGGGCCAGCACACCGCTAGCTGTTAGCATAAACCCCAGCTCCAGCTAGGGGCCAGCATACCGCTAGCTGTTAGCATAAACCCCAGCTCCATTGGCCAGCATACCGCTAGCTGTTAGCATAAACCCCAGCTCCATTGGCCAGCACACCGCTAGCTGTTAGCATAAACCCCAGCTCCATTGGCCAGCATACCGCTAGCTGTTAGCATAAACCCCAGCTCCATTTAGGGCTGACGTCGAAATAAAAAAGAATGTCTGTAAACCCTGTTTCCGAATAAGTGGTGCTCAATATTTCATGTCAAGAATCCCAATAATTATATGTAATATGCCTCCCCCCCCCCCCCCCCCCCCCATCTGAAAATATGTTCTGCTCTCCCCAGAAGCAGAGATATGAGTTAAAATGTTCCCTCTGAAAGAATATAAATATATATTAAAAGATTTGAGGCACATTTTCACAATTTTTCAAAGAAATAGCAGACCTACAAGTTCATGCGCAGTGATGGAGGTTGCGCGATGGCAGGCTCTCAGTCAAATCTGGTCACAAATATATATATATTTGAAAAGTGTGTTTCCAAACGGAGTCAAAGATCACAGCCATGACATTTAACACATTTCTCCGGGCGGCCATTCACCTGAGCCAGTGCAAAAAACTACAACATTCACCTGAGCCAGTGCAAAAAACTACAACATTCACCTGAGCCAGTGCAAAAAACTACAACATTCACCTGAGCCAGTGCAGAAAACTACAACATTCACCTGAGCCAGTGCAAAAAACTACATCATTCACCTGAGCCAGTGCAAAAAACTACAACATTCACCTGAGCCAGTGCAAAAAACTACAACATTCACCTGAGCCAGTGCAGAAAACTACAACATTCACCTGAGCAAAAAACTACAACACTAGAAAACACTAGAAAACATGTATTACATGTATAGTCCTCACTAATGATCAATATGGTACCATTTCCGTCTACTCACTCTGTGTCTCCGAGGACCGTTCAGAAACCTGTCTGTCTCTGTATCTCAGAGGACAGTTCAGAAACCTGTCTGTCTCTGTGTCTCAGTGGACAGTTCAGAAACCTGTCTGTCTCTGTGTCTCAGAGGACAGTCCAGAAACCTGTCTGTCTCAGAGGACAGTCCAGAAACCTGTCTGTCTCTCAGAGGACAGTTCAGAAACCTGTCTGTCGCTCTGTCTCAGAGGATAGTTCAGACACCTGTCTGTGTCTCTCTGTCTCAGAGGAGGTCTGTGGACAGTTCAGAAACCTGTCTGTCAGTTCAGAAACCTGTCTGTGTCTCTGTGTCTCAGAGGACATTCACCTGAGCAAAAAACTACAACACTAGAAAACACTAGAAAACATGTATTACATGTATAGTCCTCACTAATGATCAATATGGTACCATTTCCGTCTACTCACTCTGTGTCTCCGAGGACCGTTCAGAAACCTGTCTGTCTCTGTATCTCAGAGGACAGTTCAGAAACCTGTCTGTCTCTGTGTCTCAGTGGACAGTTCAGAAACCTGTCTGTCTCTGTGTCTCAGAGGACAGTCCAGAAACCTGTCTGTCTCAGAGGACAGTCCAGAAACCTGTCTGTCTCTCAGAGGACAGTTCAGAAACCTGTCTGTCGCTCTGTCTCAGAGGATAGTTCAGACACCTGTCTGTGTCTCTCTGTCTCAGAGGAGGTCTGTGGACAGTTCAGAAACCTGTCTGTCAGTTCAGAAACCTGTCTGTGTCTCTGTGTCTCAGAGGACATTCACCTGAGCAAAAAACTACAACACTAGAAAACACTAGAAAACATGTATTACATGTATAGTCCTCACTAATGATCAATATGGTACCATTTCCGTCTACTCACTCTGTGTCTCCGAGGACCGTTCAGAAACCTGTCTGTCTCTGTATCTCAGAGGACCGTTCAGAAACCTGTCTGTCTCTGTATCTCAGAGGACAGTTCAGAAACCTGTCTGTCTCTGTGTCTCAGAGGACAGTCCAGAAACCTGTCTGTCTCAGAGGACAGTTCAGAAACCTGTCTGTCGCTCTGTCTCAGAGGATAGTTCAGACACCTGTCTGTGACTCTCTGTCTCAGAGGAGGTCTGTGGACAGTTCAGAAACCTGTCTGTCTCTGTGTCTCAGAGGACAGTTCAGAAACCTGTCTATCTCTCTGTCTCAGAGGACAGTTCAGAAACCTGTCTGTGTCTCTCTCTGTCTCAGAGGACAGTTCAGAAACCTGTATATCTCTCTGTCTCAGAGGACAGTTCAGAAACCTGTCTATCTCTCTGTCTCAGAGGAGGTCTGTGGACAGTTCAGAAACCTGTCTATCTCTCTGTCTCAGAGGACAGTTCAGAAACCTGTCTATCTCTCTGTCTCAGAGGAGGTCTGTGGACAGTTCAGAAACCTGTCTATCTCTCTGTCTCAGAGGACAGTTCAGAAACCTGTATATCTCTCTCTGTCTCAGAGGACAGTTCAGAAACCTGTCTATCTCTCTGTCTCAGAGGAGGTCTGTGGACAGTTCAGAAACCTGTCTATCTCTCTGTCTCAGAGGACAGTTCAGAAACCTGTCTATCTCTCTGTCTCAGAGGAGGTCTGTGGACAGTTCAGAAACCTGTCTATCTCTCTGTCTCAGAGGACAGTTCAGAAACCTGTCTGTCTCTCTGTCTCAGAGGACAGTTCAGAAACCTGTCTATCTCTCTCTGTCTCAGAGGACAGTTCAGAAATCTGTCTGTCTCTCTGTGTCTCAGAGGACAGTTCAGAAACCTGTCTGTGTCTCTGTGTCTCAGAGGACAGTTCAGAAATCTGTCTATCTCTCTCTGTCTCAGAGGACAGTTGAAACCTGTCTGTCTCTCTGTGTCTCAGAGGACAGTTCAGAAACCTGTCTGTGTCTCTGTGTCTCAGAGGACAGTTCAGAAATCTGTCTGTCTCTCTGTCTCAGAGGACAGTTCAGAAACCTGTCTGTGTCTCTGTGTCTCAGAGGACAGTTCAGAAACCTGTCTGTGTCTCTCTGTCTCAGAGGACAGTTCAGAAACCTGTCTGTGTCTCTCTGTCTCAGAGGACAGTTCAGAAACCTGTCTGTCTCTCTGTGTCTCAGAGGACAGTTCAGAAACCTGTCTGTCTCTCTGTCTCAGAGGACAGTTCAGAAACCTGTCTATCTATCTGTCTCAGAGGACAGTTCAGAAACCTGTCTATCTATCTGTCTCAGAGGACAGTTCAGAAACCTGTCTATCTATCTGTCTCAGAGGACAGTTCAGAAACCTGTCTATCTATCTGTCTCAGAGGACAGTTCAGAAACCTGTCTGTCTCTGTCTCAGAGGACAGTTCAGAAACCTGTCTGTCTCTCTGTCTCTGTGGACAGTTCAGAAACCTGTCTGTCAGTTCAGAAACCTGTCTGTGTCTCTGTGTCTCAGAGGACATTCACCTGAGCAAAAAACTACAACACTAGAAAACACTAGAAAACATGTATTACATGTATAGTCCTCACTAATGATCAATATGGTACCATTTCCGTCTACTCACTCTGTGTCTCCGAGGACCGTTCAGAAACCTGTCTGTCTCTGTATCTCAGAGGACCGTTCAGAAACCTGTCTGTCTCTGTATCTCAGAGGACAGTTCAGAAACCTGTCTGTCTCTGTGTCTCAGAGGACAGTCCAGAAACCTGTCTGTCTCAGAGGACAGTTCAGAAACCTGTCTGTCGCTCTGTCTCAGAGGATAGTTCAGACACCTGTCTGTGACTCTCTGTCTCAGAGGAGGTCTGTGGACAGTTCAGAAACCTGTCTGTCTCTGTGTCTCAGAGGACAGTTCAGAAACCTGTCTATCTCTCTGTCTCAGAGGACAGTTCAGAAACCTGTCTGTGTCTCTCTCTGTCTCAGAGGACAGTTCAGAAACCTGTATATCTCTCTGTCTCAGAGGACAGTTCAGAAACCTGTCTATCTCTCTGTCTCAGAGGAGGTCTGTGGACAGTTCAGAAACCTGTCTATCTCTCTGTCTCAGAGGACAGTTCAGAAACCTGTCTATCTCTCTGTCTCAGAGGAGGTCTGTGGACAGTTCAGAAACCTGTCTATCTCTCTGTCTCAGAGGACAGTTCAGAAACCTGTATATCTCTCTGTCTCAGAGGACAGTTCAGAAACCTGTCTATCTCTCTGTCTCAGAGGAGGTCTGTGGACAGTTCAGAAACCTGTCTATCTCTCTGTCTCAGAGGACAGTTCAGAAACCTGTCTATCTCTCTGTCTCAGAGGAGGTCTGTGGACAGTTCAGAAACCTGTCTATCTCTCTGTCTCAGAGGACAGTTCAGAAACCTGTCTGTCTCTCTGTCTCAGAGGACAGTTCAGAAACCTGTCTATCTCTCTCTGTCTCAGAGGACAGTTCAGAAATCTGTCTGTCTCTCTGTGTCTCAGAGGACAGTTCAGAAACCTGTCTGTGTCTCTGTGTCTCAGAGGACAGTTCAGAAATCTGTCTATCTCTCTCTGTCTCAGAGGACAGTTGAAACCTGTCTGTCTCTCTGTGTCTCAGAGGACAGTTCAGAAACCTGTCTGTGTCTCTGTGTCTCAGAGGACAGTTCAGAAATCTGTCTGTCTCTCTGTCTCAGAGGACAGTTCAGAAACCTGTCTGTGTCTCTGTGTCTCAGAGGACAGTTCAGAAACCTGTCTGTGTCTCTCTGTCTCAGAGGACAGTTCAGAAACCTGTCTGTGTCTCTCTGTCTCAGAGGACAGTTCAGAAACCTGTCTGTCTCTCTGTGTCTCAGAGGACAGTTCAGAAACCTGTCTGTCTCTCTGTCTCAGAGGACAGTTCAGAAACCTGTCTATCTATCTGTCTCAGAGGACAGTTCAGAAACCTGTCTATCTATCTGTCTCAGAGGACAGTTCAGAAACCTGTCTATCTATCTGTCTCAGAGGACAGTTCAGAAACCTGTCTATCTATCTGTCTCAGAGGACAGTTCAGAAACCTGTCTGTCTCTCTGTCTCAGAGGACAGTTCAGAAACCTGTCTGTCTCTCTGTCTCAGAGGACAGTTCAGAAACCTGTCTGTCTCTCTGTCTCAGAGGACAGTTCAGAAACCTGTCTGTCTCTCTCTGTCTCAGAGGACAGTTCAGAAACCTGTCTGTCTCTCTGTCTCAGAGGACAGTTCAGAAACCTGTCTGTCTCTCTGTCTCAGAGGACAGTTCAGAAACCTGTCTGTCTCTCTGTCTCAGAGGACAGTTCAGAAACCTGTCTGTCTCTCTGTCTCAGAGGACAGTTCAGAAACCTGTCTGTCTCTCTGTCTCAGAGGACAGTCCAGAAACCTGTCTGTCTCTCTGTCTCAGAGGACAGTCCAGAAACCTGTCTGTCTCTGTCTCAGAGGACAGTTCAGAAACCTGTCTGTCTCTCTGTCTCAGAGGACAGTTCAGAAACCTGTCTGTCTCTCTGTCTCAGAGGACAGTTCAGAAACCTGTCTGTCTCTCTGTCTCAGAGGACAGTTCAGAAACCTGTCTGTCTCTCTGTCTCAGAGGACAGTTCAGAAACCTGTCTGTCTCTGTGTCTCAGAGGACAGTTCAGAAACCTGTCTGTCTCTCTGTCTCAGAGGACAGTTCAGAAACCTGTCTGTCTCTCTGTCTCAGAGGACAGTTCAGAAACCTGTCTGTCTCTCTGTCTCAGAGGACAGTTCAGAAACCTGTCTGTCTCTCTGTCTCAGAGGACAGTTCAGAAACCTGTCTGTGTCTCTCTGTCTCAGAGGACAGTTCAGAAACCTGTCTGTCTCTCTGTGTCTCAGAGGACAGTTCAGAAACCTGTCTGTCTCTCTGTCTCAGAGGACAGTTCAGAAACCTGTCTATCTATCTGTCTCAGAGGACAGTTCAGAAACCTGTCTATCTATCTGTCTCAGAGGACAGTTCAGAAACCTGTCTATCTATCTGTCTCAGAGGACAGTTCAGAAACCTGTCTATCTATCTGTCTCAGAGGACAGTTCAGAAACCTGTCTATCTCTCTGTCTCAGAGGACAGTTCAGAAACCTGTCTGTCTCTCTGTCTCAGAGGACAGTTCAGAAACCTGTCTGTCTCTCTGTCTCAGAGGACAGTTCAGAAATCTGTCTATCTCTCTCTGTCTCAGAGGACAGTTGAAACCTGTCTGTCTCTCTGTGTCTCAGAGGACAGTTCAGAAACCTGTCTGTGTCTCTGTGTCTCAGAGGACAGTTCAGAAATCTGTCTGTCTCTCTGTCTCAGAGGACAGTTCAGAAACCTGTCTGTGTCTGTGTCTCAGAGGACAGTTCAGAAACCTGTCTGTGTCTCTCTGTCTCAGAGGACAGTTCAGAAACCTGTCTGTGTCTCTCTGTCTCAGAGGACAGTTCAGAAACCTGTCTGTCTCTCTGTGTCTCAGAGGACAGTTCAGAAACCTGTCTGTCTCTCTGTCTCAGAGGACAGTTCAGAAACCTGTCTATCTATCTGTCTCAGAGGACAGTTCAGAAACCTGTCTATCTATCTGTCTCAGAGGACAGTTCAGAAACCTGTCTATCTATCTGTCTCAGAGGACAGTTCAGAAACCTGTCTATCTATCTGTCTCAGAGGACAGTTCAGAAACCTGTCTGTCTCTCTGTCTCAGAGGACAGTTCAGAAACCTGTCTGTCTCTCTGTCTCAGAGGACAGTTCAGAAACCTGTCTGTCTCTCTGTCTCAGAGGACAGTTCAGAAACCTGTCTGTCTCTCTCTGTCTCAGAGGACAGTTCAGAAACCTGTCTGTCTCTCTGTCTCAGAGGACAGTTCAGAAACCTGTCTGTCTCTCTGTCTCAGAGGACAGTTCAGAAACCTGTCTGTCTCTCTGTCTCAGAGGACAGTTCAGAAACCTGTCTGTCTCTCTGTCTCAGAGGACAGTTCAGAAACCTGTCTGTCTCTCTGTCTCAGAGGACAGTTCAGAAACCTGTCTGTCTCTCTGTCTCAGAGGACAGTCCAGAAACCTGTCTGTCTCTCTGTCTCAGAGGACAGTTCAGAAACCTGTCTATCTATCTGTCTCAGAGGACAGTTCAGAAACCTGTCTATCTATCTGTCTCAGAGGACAGTTCAGAAACCTGTCTATCTCTCTGTCTCAGAGGACAGTTCAGAAACCTGTCTGTCTCTCTGTCTCAGAGGACAGTTCAGAAACCTGTCTGTCTCTCTGTCTCAGAGGACAGTTCAGAAACCTGTCTGTCTCTCTGTCTCAGAGGAC
>NC_139706.1:52691214-52698714 GCF_964188405.1 Protomyctophum parallelum | reverse complement strand
CCAGACCTGCTGTAGCAGTTGATTTAGTCGACTAAAACACATCCACCGTGTACCAGACCTGCTGTAGCAGTTGATTTAGTCGACTAAAACACATCCACCGTGTACCAGACCTGCTGTAGCATTTGATTTAGTCGACTAAAACACATCCACCGTGTACCAGACCTGCTGTAGCAGTTGATTTAGTCGACTAAAACACATCCACCGTGTAGCAGACCTGCTGTAGCAGTTGATTTAGTCGACTAAAACACATCCACCGTGTACCAGACCTGCTGTAGCAGTTGATTTAGTCGACTAAAACACATCCACCGTGTACCAGACCTGCTGTAGCAGTTGATTTAGTCGACTAAAACACATCCACCGTGTACCAGACCTGCTGTAGCAGTTGATTTAGTCGACTAAAACACATCCACCGTGTACCAGACCTGCTGTAGCAGTTGATTTAGTCGACTAAAACACATCCACCGTGTACCAGACCTGCTGTAGCAGTTGATTTAGTCGACTAAAACACATCCACCGTGTAGCAGACCTGCTGTAGCAGTTGATTTAGTCGACTAAAACACATCCACCGTGTACCAGACCTGTAGCAGTTGATTTAGTCGACTAAAACACATCCACCGTGTAGCAGACCTGTAGCAGTTGATTTAGTCGACTAAAACACATCCACCGTGTACCAGACCTGTAGCAGTTGATTTAGTCGACTAAAACACATCCACCGTGTACCAGACCTGCTGTAGCAGTTGATTTAGTCGACTAAAACACATCCACCGTGTACCAGACCTGCTGTAGCAGTTGATTTAGTCGACTAAAACACATCCACCGTGTAGCAGACCTGTAGCAGTTGATTTAGTCGACTAAAACACATCCACCGTGTAGCAGACCTGTAGCAGTTGATTTAGTCGACTAAAACACATCCACCGTGTAGCAGACCTGTAGCAGTTGATTTAGTCGACTAAAACACATCCACCGTGTACCAGACCTGTAGCAGTTGATTTAGTCGACTAAAACACATCCACCGTGTAGCAGACCTGTAGCAGTTGATTTAGTCGACTAAAACACATCCACCGTGTACCAGACCTGTAGCAGTTGATTTAGTCGACTAAAACACATCCACCGTGTAGCAGACCTGTAGCAGTTGATTTAGTCGACTAAAACACATCCACCGTGTACCAGACCTGCTGTAGCAGTTGATTTAGTCGACTAAAACACATCCACCGTGTACCAGACCTGTAGCAGTTGATTTAGTCGACTAAAACACATCCACCGTGTAGCAGACCTGTAGCAGTTGATTTAGTCGACTAAAACACATCCACCGTGTAGCAGACCTGTAGCAGTTGATTTAGTCGACTAAAACACATCCACCGTGTACCAGACCTGCTGTAGCAGTTGATTTAGTCGACTAAAACACATCCACCGTGTACCAGACCTGCTGTAGCAGTTGATTTAGTCGACTAAAACACATCCACCGTGTACCAGACCTGTAGCAGTTGATTTAGTCGACTAAAACACATCCACCGTGTAGCAGACCTGTAGCAGTTGATTTAGTCGACTAAAACACATCCACCGTGTAGCAGACCTGTAGCAGTTGATTTAGTCGACTAAAACACATCCACCGTGTACCAGACCTGTAGCAGTTGATTTAGTCGACTAAAACACATCCACCGTGTAGCAGACCTGTAGCAGTTGATTTAGTCGACTAAAACACATCCACCGTGTACCAGACCTGTAGCAGTTGATTTAGT
This sequence comes from Protomyctophum parallelum, assembly GCF_964188405.1. Classification (NCBI taxonomy): domain Eukaryota; kingdom Metazoa; phylum Chordata; class Actinopteri; order Myctophiformes; family Myctophidae; genus Protomyctophum; species Protomyctophum parallelum. The sequence goes on along the minus strand of NC_139706.1, from coordinate 52,696,975 downwards.
CGACTAAAACACATCCACCGTGTAGCAGACCTGTAGCAGTTGATTTAGTCGACTAAAACACATCCACCGTGTACCAGACCTGTAGCAGTTGATTTAGTCGACTAAAACACATCCACCGTGTAGCAGACCTGTAGCAGTTGATTTAGTCGACTAAAACACATCCACCGTGTAGCAGACCTGTAGCAGTTGATTTAGTCGACTAAAACACATCCACCGTGTAGCAGACCTGTAGCAGTTGATTTAGTCGACTAAAACACATCCACCGTGTACCAGACCTGTAGCAGTTGATTTAGTCGACTAAAACACATCCACCGTGTACCAGACCTGTAGCAGTTGATTTAGTCGACTAAAACACATCCACCGTGTACCAGACCTGTAGCAGTTGATTTAGTCGACTAAAACACATCCACCGTGTAGCAGACCTGTAGCAGTTGATTTAGTCGACTAAAACACATCCACCGTGTAGCAGACCTGTAGCAGTTGATTTAGTCGACTAAAACACATCCACCGTGTACCAGACCTGTAGCAGTTGATTTAGTCGACTAAAACACATCCACCGTGTACCAGACCTGCTGTAGCAGTTGATTTAGTCGACTAAAACACATCCACCGTGTAGCAGACCTGCTGTAGCAGTTGATTTAGTCGACTAAAACACATCCACCGTGTAGCAGACCTGTAGCAGCAGTTGATTTAGTCGACTAAAACACATCCACCGTGTACCAGACCTGCTGTAGCAGTTGATTTAGTCGACTAAAACACATCCACCGTGTACCAGACCTGCTGTAGCAGTTGATTTAGTCGACTAAAACACATCCACCGTGTACCAGACCTGCTGTAGCAGTTGATTTAGTCGACTAAAACACATCCACCGTGTACCAGACCTGCTGTAGCAGTTGATTTAGTCGACTAAAACACATCCACCGTGTACCAGACCTGCTGTAGCAGTTGATTTAGTCGACTAAAACACATCCACCGTGTACCAGACCTGCTGTAGCAGTTGATTTAGTCGACTAAAACACATCCACCGTGTACCAGACCTGCTGTAGCATTTGATTTAGTCGACTAAAACACATCCACCGTGTACCAGACCTGCTGTAGCAGTTGATTTAGTCGACTAAAACACATCCACCGTGTAGCAGACCTGCTGTAGCAGTTGATTTAGTCGACTAAAACACATCCACCGTGTACCAGACCTGCTGTAGCAGTTGATTTAGTCGACTAAAACACATCCACCGTGTACCAGACCTGCTGTAGCAGTTGATTTAGTCGACTAAAACACATCCACCGTGTACCAGACCTGCTGTAGCAGTTGATTTAGTCGACTAAAACACATCCACCGTGTACCAGACCTGCTGTAGCAGTTGATTTAGTCGACTAAAACACATCCACCGTGTACCAGACCTGCTGTAGCAGTTGATTTAGTCGACTAAAACACATCCACCGTGTAGCAGACCTGTAGCAGTTGATTTAGTGACGAAAAGTGTTCGCGTCGACTATACCTTTTTTCCACTGACGAAAACTACATGTTGCATTACAAATGGTGCATTTATATAGCGCCTTTATCCAAAGCGCTTTACATAGATGGTGCATTACATTCACCCATTCACACACACATTCACACACCTTTACATAGACTGTGCATTACATTCACCCATTCACACACACACACACATTCACACACCTTTACATAGATTGTGCATTACATTCACCCATTCACACACACATTCACACACCTTTACATAGATTGTGCATTACATTCACCCATTCACACACACATTCACACACCTTTACATAGATGGTGCATTACATTCACCCATTCACACACACATTCACACACCTTTACATAGACTGTGCATTACATTCACCCATTCACACACACACACACATTCACACACCTTTACATAGATTGTGCATTACATTCACCCATTCACACACACATTCACACACCTTTACATAGATTGTGCATTACATTCACCCATTCACACACCTTTACATAGATTGTGCATTACATTCACCCATTCACACACCTTTACATAGATTGTGCATTACATTCACCCATTCACACACACATTCATACACCGATTGCGGCGTAAGCCATGCAAGGCACCAACCAGCACATCGGGAGCAGTTTGGGGTTCAGTGTCTTTGCCCAAGGACACTTCGACATGTAGCCAGGAGGAGGAGGAGGAGCCGGGATTCGAACCGCCGACCCACGGATCATTGGACGACCCGCTCTACCTCCTGAGCCACAGACGCCCCGAACATGGAAACTAAATGAAAACTAAGCTATGATGACTAAAACTAGAGGACTAAAACTATATACTGACGATTTAGTCGACAAACAAAAACTAAAGACTAAAATGTTAGGAAAGGACTAGTGATGACATGTTGGAAATAGCCGATCTACAAGCTCACTGCGACGCGTGTGCTTGTAGATCGGCTATTTTCAGGAATTGTAAAATCATCCACTACGGCAGGCGCCATAAAAAGGCCCGCCAAAATACATTTTAGTCGACTAAATCAGGGGTTCTCAATCCGAGGGTCGCAGAATTATGTTTGGGGGGTCCCCAAATTATTTTCAAAAAAATAAAGAAATAAATTGAAGAGAGAGAAAAATTGCAACTGAATGGCTGGAAAATGGAAATGAAGAGTTTACAGAGTTACTACAAGCATAAACTTCCTTTAACACATTTTGGGGCGGGAACCCATTTTGGTGTTATAGCATCATGTTATGCTTTAGCTATTGAAAAATAGCAGACCTACAAGCTCGTAGCGCGCCACCGAGTGGCGCGCTACGAGCTTGTAGGTCTGCTATTTTTTTATTTTATCGAAGAGCGACTGACATAGAAGACATTTTTAGAATCTGATCTCGGGTCAGAATGGGTTAAGGTCATTTTGTATTGGGGGCGGGGGTCGCGAGACATGGCGAAAGCATTTCCGGGGAACCCCCCCCCAGACAAAAAAAACTTTGAGAACCCCTGGACTAAATCAACTGTACATTTTAGTCGACTAAAATCGTATTATATTTAGTCGCTATTTTGCCCCATGTCTACAAAGACGTCGTTACATCCTCCTGTTGGTCAAAACAAATTACCCAATGAAAAGTATTAAGAAACGCTTCGGTACAAAACCTCTTAACTCCATTGGACCCTCAAACTGTCTGCTAAAGCAGCTAACTCCACCACCTCTCCCCTTCTCAAACTGTCTGCTATAAAGCAGCTAACTCCACCACCTCTCCCCCTCTCAAACTGTCTGCTATAAAGCAGCTAACTCCACCACCTCTCCCCCTCTCAAACTGTCTGCTATAAAGCAGCCAACTCCACCACCTCTCCCCCTCTCAAACTGTCTGCTATAAAGCAGCTAACTCCACCACCTCTCCCCCTCTCAAACTGTCTGCTATAAAGCAGCTAACTCCACCACCTCTCCCCCTCTCAAACTGTCTGCTATAAAGCAGCCAACTCCACCACCTCTCCCCCTCTCAAACTGTCTGCTATAAAGCAGCTAACTCCACCACCTCTCTCCCTCTCAAACTGTCAGCTATAAAGCAGCCAACTCCACCACCTCTCCCCCTCTCAAACTGTCTGCTATAAAGCAGCTAACTCCACCACATCTAAGCAGTATTGCTTTGATTTAAAAAAAAATATATATAAGCTTTTTCTTCATTTCCTGAAAAGAAAATATTGTTTTAATTTCCTGAAAAAATGAACGTTTTGGAGTTAGATGATTTCTTCCTGACAGCAGAGATATGGTTCAATATAAATATAATAACATGGTTTGATATTAAGATGCACAATGAAATGGTTTTCTCTCTCTCTCTCTAATGACAGTTTGGAACCAAATGGACCCTTATGGGTTAAATTACATTAACCCATTCTGACCGGGCACCCATTTTGGTGTCGGCATCATGTCATGCTTTAGCTATTGAAAAATAGCAGATCTACAAGCTCATATCGCGCCACCGAGTGGCGCGATACGAGCTTGTAGGTCTGCTATTTTTTTGAAAAATCGAAGAACGACTGACATTTTTTTAGAATCTGATCTCAGGTCAGAATGGGTTAATCAGACCAGTGTGTGTCCAGTGGAAACCTTCGTATGAATCTGATCTCAAGTCAGAATGGGTTAATCAGACCCAGTGTGTGTCCCAGTGGAAACCTCGTATGAATCTGATCTCAGGTCAGAATGGGTTAATCAGACCAGTGTGTGTCCAGTGGAAACCTTCGTATGAATCTGATCTCAGGTCAGAATGGGTTAATTACCTCAAACCGGGGGGCCTGCCGCCATGGGCTGTGCTCAAGGTGGTCCCACAGCGCCCTCCTGTGGCGCTGAAACACCGTTACATGAAAAGGCCTTAGCCTTACAGTGATGTGTGTGTGTGTTCATTTATTTGACTAAGACTAAGGTTTTCACAGGGGTAAAAAAAAAAAGCCAAGACTATGAGCTTGTAGAGCTGCTATTTTTTGTGTCTTTGCTTCTGGGGGGGGGGGAGGGGGGGGGGGGGGAGATATTCAAAACAATGTCTTATATGTCAGTCGTTCTTCGATTTTTCAAAAATAGCAGACCTATCAAGAAAAATCGAAGAACGACTTGACATAGAAACATAGCTTTTTCAGAAAACTGTCAGGATGTAGAAGAACATTTTATAGAATCTGATCTCAGGTCAGAATGGGTTTAATGCTCTGGGGGCAGCAGGGTGACCTACCTCCCCCTCCTTAACCCATTCTGACCTGAGATCAGATTCATACGAGGTTTCCACTGGACACACACACTGGTCTGACGAACCCATTCTGACCTGAGATCAGATGCATACGAGGTTTCCACTGGACACACACTGGGTCTGATTAACCCATTCTGACCTGAGATCAGATTCTAAAAATGTCAGTCGTTCTTCGATTTTTCAAAAACAGCAGACCTACAAGCTCGTAGCGCGCCACTCGGTGGCGCGCTACGGGCTTGTAGATCTGCTATTTTTCAATAGCTAAAGCATGACATGATGCTGACACCAAAAGGGGTTCAAGCCCCAAAATGGGTTAAAATGCAGTCCAAGCAGAAGAGGACTATATGACTGTGGTCATGTTGATCAGAACCAGAATGCTACCACTGAATGTTTCCGCCTGCCAACACAAAGGCCAAAGATTATCGTGGAATGTAGTGTTTTGTTTTTGCCTTGTGACACATCACAGCATCACCATATATGGCCGTCAGTCCGTCACGCCTTGTGACACGATCCATATATGGCCGACATATATGGGCTCCATATATGAAGATCACGGCACTGCCCTCATCGAACCCTGGATAGCCATACATGGAGAGAAGCCTGAAGCATCACCTGTGAGTGTGTACGGACCTCCAAGCTTTTCAGATTGCTCCTGCATTCAAAGCAACCAAAGGTATGGCTCCTCCGCCATATCTTGCAAGTATGATTGAACCCTACAAACCCTACCGCGCACTCAGATCAGCCAACGCAGGGAAGCTGGAAGTACCCTCACTAAAAACGCTCCACACGTCCCAAACTCTTCTCCCTTCTGGCTCCAAAACTGTGGAATGCACTTCCCATTGCAGTCAGAACTGCAGCATCACTCCCAATCTTCCGCCGTAGTCTGAAAACCCACCTTTTCAGACTCCATCATGGCCCATAGCACTTACCCTACCCCCTTAGATAGCATTTCTGTAGACTTAGATAGCATTTGATACAGACTTATAGCATGTTATGTAGACAGCACTATAATTGCATTGTATATAGTCATAGCACGCCATAGTACAT
>NC_139706.1:52643714-52686214 GCF_964188405.1 Protomyctophum parallelum | reverse complement strand
ATAGGAGGGGCTAGCGCCCCCTATAGGAGGGGCTAGCGCCCTATAAATCTACCTGAATATAGGAGGGGCTAGCGCCCTATAAATCTACCTGAATATAGGAGGGGCTAGCGCCCTATAAATCTACCTGAATATAGGAGGGGCTAGCACCCTATAAATCTATAGCTGAATATAGGAGGGGCTAGCGCCCTATAAATCTACCTGAATATAGGAGGGGCTAGCACCCTATAAATCTACCTGAATATAGGAGGGGCTAGCGCCCTATAAATCTACCTGAATATAGGAGGGGCTAGCACCCTATAAATCTACACTATAGCTGAATATAGGAGGGGCTAGCGCCCTATAAATATATAGCTGAATATAGGAGGGGCTAGCACCCTATAAATCTACACTATAGCTGAATATAGGAGGGGCTAGCGCCCTATAAATCTATAGCTGAATATAGGAGGGGCTAGCGCCCTATAAATCTACACTATAGCTGAATATAGGAGGGGCTAGCACCCTATAAATCTACACTATAGCTGAATATAGGAGGGGCTAGCGCCCTATAAATCTACACTATAGCTGAATATAGGAGGGGCTAGCACCCTATAAATCTACACTATAGCTGAATATAGGAGGGGCTAGCACCCTATAAATCTACACTATAGCTGAATATAGGAGGGGCTAGCGCCCTATAAATCTACACTATAGCTGAATATAGGAGGGGCTAGCGCCCTATGAATCTACCTGAATATAGGAGGGGCTAGCGCCCCCTATAGGAGGGGCTAGCGCCCTATGAATCTACCTGAATATAGGAGGGGCTAGCGCCCTATAAATCTACCTGAATATAGGAGGGGCTAGCGCCCTATAAATCTACCTGAATATAGGAGGGGCTAGCGCCCTATAAATCTACCTGAATATAGGAGGGGCTAGCGCCCTATAAATCTACACTATAGCTGAATATAGGAGGGGCTAGCGCCCTATAAATCTACACTATAGCTGAATATAGGAGGGGCTAGCGCCCTATAAATCTACACTATAGCTGAATATAGGAGGGGCTAGCGCCCTATGAATCTACCTGAATATAGGAGGGGCTAGCGCCCTATAAATCTACCTGAATATAGGAGGGGCTAGCGCCCTATAAATCTACACTATAGCTGAATATAGGAGGGGCTAGCGCCCTATAAATCTACACTATAGCTGAATATAGGAGGGGCTAGCGCCCTATAAATCTACACTATAGCTGAATATAGGAGGGGCTAGCGCCCTATGAATCTACCTGAATATAGGAGGGGCTAGCGCCCTATAAATCTATAGCTGAATATAGGAGGGGCTAGCGCCCCCTATAGGAGGGGCTAGCGCCCTATGAATCTACCTGAATATAGGAGGGGCTAGCGCCCTATGAATCTACCTGAATATAGGAGGGGCTAGCGCCCTATAAATCTATAGCTGAATATAGGAGGGGCTAGCGCCCCCTATAGGAGGGGCTAGCGCCCTATGAATCTACCTGAATATAGGAGGGGCTAGCACCCTATAAATCTACCTGAATATAGGAGGGGCTAGCACCCTATAAATCTATAGCTGAATATAGGAGGGGCTAGCGCCCTATGAATCTACCTGAATATAGGAGGGGCTAGCGCCCCCTATAGGAGGGGCTAGCGCCCTATGAATCTACCTGAATATAGGAGGGGCTAGCACCCTATAAATCTACCTGAATATAGGAGGGGCTAGCGCCCTATAAATCTACCTGAATATAGGAGGGGCTAGCGCCCTATAAATCTACCTGAATATAGGAGGGGCTAGCACCCTATAAATCTATAGCTGAATATAGGAGGGGCTAGCGCCCTATAAATCTACCTGAATATAGGAGGGGCTAGCACCCTATAAATCTACCTGAATATAGGAGGGGCTAGCGCCCTATAAATCTACCTGAATATAGGAGGGGCTAGCACCCTATAAATCTACACTATAGCTGAATATAGGAGGGGCTAGCGCCCTATAAATATATAGCTGAATATAGGAGGGGCTAGCACCCTATAAATCTACACTATAGCTGAATATAGGAGGGGCTAGCGCCCTATAAATCTATAGCTGAATATAGGAGGGGCTAGCGCCCTATAAATCTACACTATAGCTGAATATAGGAGGGGCTAGCACCCTATAAATCTACACTATAGCTGAATATAGGAGGGGCTAGCGCCCTATAAATCTACACTATAGCTGAATATAGGAGGGGCTAGCACCCTATAAATCTACACTATAGCTGAATATAGGAGGGGCTAGCACCCTATAAATCTACACTATAGCTGAATATAGGAGGGGCTAGCGCCCTATAAATCTACACTATAGCTGAATATAGGAGGGGCTAGCGCCCTATAAATCTACACTATAGCTGAATATAGGAGGGGCTAGCACCCTATAAATCTACACTATAGCTGAATATTGGAGGGGCTAGCACCCTATAAATCTACACTATAGCTGAATATAGGAGGGGCTAGCGCCCTATAAATCTACACTATAGCTGAATATAGGAGGGGCTAGCGCCCTATAAATCTACACTATAGCTGAATATAGGAGGGGCTAGCGCCCTATAAATCTACACTATAGCTGAATATAGGAGGGGCTAGCGCCCTATAAATCTACACTATAGCTGAATATAGGAGGGGCTAGCGCCCTATAAATCTACACTATAGCTGAATATAGGAGGGGCTAGCGCCCTATAAATCTACACTATAGCTGAATATAGGAGGGGCTAGCGCCCTATAAATCTACACTATAGCTGAATATAGGAGGGGCTAGGGCCCTATAAATCTACACTATAGCTGAATATAGGAGGGGCTAGGGCCCTATAAATCTACACTATAGCTGAATATAGGAGGGGCTAGCGCCCTATAAATCTACACTATAGCTGAATATAGGAGGGGCTAGCGCCCTATAAATCTACACTATAGCTGAATATAGGAGGGGCTAGCGCCCTATAAATCTACACTATAGCTGAATATAGGAGGGGCTAGCGCCCTATAAATCTACACTATAGCTGAATATAGGAGGGGCTAGCGCCCTATAAATCTACACTATAGCTGAATATAGGAGGGGCTAGCGCCCTATAAATAGAGTGTCGCAGTCCCTCCCTCCTTTCAGAACAACGAGTGGCCCAGGAAATGGTTCTCCATACATTTTCTCCATAGGCTTTTCCTAAAGTATTTATTTAAAGACGGTTACGCCGCGGACAAAGCCAACTCGGATCGTGACAAATCATGACAAATAATTTATAAGAAGAAAAACAACAAAATAAGTGTTGTAACCTGCCGTTTTTTTCTACTTTCTAATTATTTGTTTGGCCCAAAACATTGTTTGTCGTCATGATTTGTCAGTTGTCACGACAAGAGTTGTCTTCGTCCGCGGCATAAACGTCTTTAAATAAATACTTTCTGAAAAGTCTATGAGGAAAATGAACGGCGATTTCTTCGGAAAAAAGAAATGTCGAACAAAATCGAAGAACGACTGACATTTTTTAGAATCTGATCTCAGGTCAGAATGGGTTAATCAGACCAGTGTGTGTCCAGTGGAAACCTCGTATGAATCTGATCTCAGGTCAGAATGGGTTAAATAAATACTTTCTGAAAATGAACGGGGATTTATTTCCCGGGTCTCTCGAGGGGGGGGCGGGGCTGCGACGCTCTATAGCTGAATATAGGAGGCCCTTCAAAAACTACTTTCTGGCCTTGACAGTCCATACATCCAATCAGGAAAGTCCCATGTGATTGACAGCCCATACATCCAATCAGAACAGTCGCATGTGACTGACAGCCCATCCATCCAATCAGAGGAAGGCTCACCTTGTGGTTGAGGATGTCGTTCATCCTGCGCGACGCCTCCGAACTGTGGGATTCTGGGAAACACTTCTTCGGGACGACGCCGTACTTCTCTGTGAGTGGGAGGAGTCATGTTAGTGACATCATCATATCACTGTGAGTGGGAGGAGTCATGTTAGTGACATCATCATATCACTGTGAGTGGGAGGAGTCATGTTAGTGACATCATCATATCACTCTGCTATTTTTGAAAGATTGTGAAAATGTGCCTCAAATCTTTGAATATATATCATTACAGAGTAATAATAATAATAATAATAATAATAAAACTGTATTTGTATAGCACCTTTCATGACATGAAATGCAGCTCAAAGTGCTTTACAGAACAATGGAGAATAAAAGAAAAGCAAGGCAACGACATTAAAAAACAAGCAGTAATGGAATACAGTGAAGACATGAATAACAAAAAATAAAAAATAAAAGATCAATTAAAGGCAATGTTGTAGAAGTGGGTCTTGAGCTGAGCTTTAAAAATGTCTACAGAGGCTGCCTGACGAAGGTACAGTGGGAGCTTGTTCCATGCCGACGGCCCGTAGAAGGAAAAAGCTGCTTCCCCGTATTTTTTAGTTCCAATTTTTTAGGCAAAGCGAGCAGGCCAGCAGTGGAAGACCTTAGGGGGCGGTTTGGGACATATTTAGGCAGGCAGTTATGTAGGTAGGAAGGTGCGAGACCATTGAGAGCTTTATAGACAAGTAAAATCATTTTAAAATCAATCCTAAAAACAACCGGAAGCCAGTGCAGTGATGCCAAAACTGGAGTAATATGTTCTCTCATCTTAGTTCTAGTTAAAACTCTGGCTGCTGCATTTTGGACAAGTTGTAATCTGTCAGTTGTTTTCTTAGGCAGTCCTGAAAAAAGTGCATTGCAGTAATCAAGCCGAGAAAAAACAAAGGCGTGGATTAGCGTTTTTGCATCGTCCAAGGACAAATAGGCTCTGATTCGTGCAATATTTCTAAGGGGAAAAAAGGCAATCATGGTAACATGATTAATGTGTGAATTAAAATTCAATTCAGAATCAATAATAACCCCCAGGTTCTTTACTGTACTGTTACTTTCTACAGTCAGCCAAGTCTGCTTATTATTGATTCTTTCTGCTCACTAGAACCGAGAGTGGGTTTACTGTAACTCAAATATTTGCTTCTGGGAGGGGGTGGGGGTTCCTGGAAAAACATGTTTTCAGATAGTCGGTGGCCTCAAATGCAGATGATTTTTGGGGTTCTTGACATGAAATATTGAGCACCACAGATACATCATTTAAACAGGATTTCGACATCAGGCCTAATAGAGCGTTGCAGTCCCGCCCCCTTTCCTGACGACGCCAGGCCCAGTCCCGCCCCCTTTCCTGACGACGCCAGGCCCAGTCCCGCCCCCTTTCCTGACGACGCCAGGCCCAGTCCCGCCCCCTTTCCTGACGACGCCAGGCCCAGTCCCGCCCCCTTTCCTGACGACGCCAGGCCCAGTCCCGCCCCCTTTCCTGACGACGCCAGGCCCAGTCCCGCCCCCTTTCCTGACGACGCCAGGCCCAGTCCCGCCCCCTTTCCTGACGACGCCAGGCCCAGTCCCGCCCCCTTTCCTGATGACGCCAGGCCCAGTCCCGCCCCCTTTCCTGATGACGCCAGGCCCAGTCCCGCCCCCTTTCCTGACGACGCCAGGCCCAGTCCCGCCCCCTTTCCTGACGACGCCAGGCCCAGTCCCGCCTCCTTTCCTGACGACGCCAGGCCCAGTCCGGCCCCTTTCCTGATGACGCCAGGCCCAGTCCCGCCCCCTTTCCTGACGACGCCAGGCCCAGTCCCGCCCCCTTTCCTGACGACGCCAGGCCCAGTCCCGCCCCCTTTCCTGACGACGCCAGGCCCAGTCCCGCCCCCTTTCCTGACGACGCCAGGACCAGTCCCGCCCCCTTTCCTGACGACGCCAGGCCCAGTCCCGCCCCCTTTCCTGACGACGCCAGGCCCAGTCCCGCCTCCTTTCCTGACGACGCCAGGCCCAGTCCCGCCCCCTTTCCTGACGACGCCAGGCCCAGTCCCGCCCCCTTTCCTGATGACGCCAGGCCCAGTCCGGCCCCTTTCCTGACAACGCCAGGCCCAGTCCCGCCCCCTTTCCTGACGACGCCAGGCCCAGTCCCGCCCCTTTCCTGACGACGCCAGGCCCAGTCCCGCCCCCTTTCCTGACGACGCCAGGCCCAGTCCCGCCACCTTTCCTGACGCCGCCAGGCCCAGTCCCGCCCCCTTTCCTGACGACGCCAGGCCCAGTCCCGCCCCCTTTCCTGACGACGCCAGGCCCAGTCCCGCCTCCTTTCCTGACGACGCCAGGCCCAGTCCCGCCCCCTTTCCTGACGACGCCAGGCCCAGTCCCGCCCCCTTTCCTGACGACGCCAGGCCCAGTCCCGCCCCCTTTCCTGATGACGCCAGGCCCAGTCCCGCCCCCTTTCCTGATGACGCCAGGCCCAGTCCCGCCCCCTTTCCTGACGACGCCAGGCCCAGTCCCGCCCCCTTTCCTGACGACGCCAGGCCCAGTCCCGCCTCCTTTCCTGACGACGCCAGGCCCAGTCCCGCCCCCTTTCCTGACGACGCCAGGCCCAGTCCCGCCCCCTTTCCTGACGACGCCAGGCCCAGTCCCGCCCCCTTTCCTGACGACGCCAGGCCCAGTCCCGCCCCCTTTCCTGACGACACCAGGCCCAGGAAATAATCCCCAATGCATTAAAGACCTTTTAAGCGTCGTACGAAGCCAACTCGAGTCGTGACAACAAACACAATATTTTGGACCAAACAAATAATCACAAAGAATAAAAACCTGACGTTTTTTTTCTTCTTTCTAATTATTTGTTCGGCCCCAAAACATTGTGTTTGTTGTCATGACGTGTCACAACTGGAGTGGTCTTTGTCCGCGGCGTAGAAACATCTTTAAATAAATACATTTTGAAAAGTCTATGAGGGAAAATGAATGGGGAATTGTTTTCCGGGGGCGGGGCTGCGGCGCTCTGTAAAGGGGTTGACAAACTGACCAATGAGGTTGACCAGCATGTCCCACTGGCCGCCGTCATTGGTGGGATTGGACAACAGGAACTGCATCAGACGTCCGTCCACGGGCTCCTTCCTCTGGGCCGACTCCACACAGGCGTGGAGGTAGTAGTAGCAGCGCTCCACCTGCGGGGGGCAGCAAAGGGTTAGATGGAGGTAGTAGTAGCAGCTAACACACACACACAGCTTAACGTCATGGCTGTGTTGTTGAACACACACATAGCTTAACATCATGGCTGTGTTGTTGAACACACACATAGCTTAACGTCATGGCTGTGTTGTTGAACACACACACAGCTTAACGCCATGGCTGTGTTGTTGAACACACACACAGCTTAACGTCATGGCTGTGTTGTTGAACACACACACACACAGCTTAACGTCATGGCTGTGTTGTTGAACAGACACACACACAGCTTAACGTCATGGCTGTGTTGTTGAACACACACACAGCTTAACGTCATGGCTGTGTTGTTGAACACACACACAGCTTAACGTTATGGCTGTGTTGTTGAACACACACACAGCTTAACGTCATGGCTGTGTTGTTGAACACACACACAGCTTAACGTCATGGCTGTGTTGTTGAACACACACACAGCTTAACGTCATGGCTGTGTTGTTGAACACACACACAGCTTAACGTCATGGCTGTGTTGTTGAACACACACACCCACAGCTTAACGTCATGGCTGTGTTGTTGAACACACACACAGCTTAATGTCATGGCTGTGTTGTTGAACACACACACACCCACAGCTTAACGTCATGGCTGTGTTGTTGAACACACACACAGCTTAACGTCATGGCTGTGTTGTTGAACACACACAGCTTAACGTCATGGCTGTGTTGTTGAACACAAAAAAGCAGAACTACAAGCTGAGCTTGTAGTTCTGCTATTTTCAAAAAATCATGAAAATGTGTCGCAAAACGTTGAATATATATTCTTTCAGAGCAAACGTTTTGACTCAAATCTTTGCTTCTGGGAGGGGGAGGGGGTCCCTGGAACAACATATTTTAAGATGGGGGTCGGCGGCCAAATACAGATACTTTTGGGGGTCCTTGACATGAAAACCTGTGAGAACCACTGATATAGAAACATGAGGTTTAACCCTGTGAGAACCACTGATATAGAAACATGAGGTTTAACCCTGTGAGAACCACTGACATAGAAACATGAGGTTTAACCCTGTGAGAACCACTGATATAGAAACATGAGGTTTAACCCTGTGAGAACCACTGATATAGAAACATGAGGTTTAACCCTGTGAGAACCACTGACATAGAAACATGAGGTTTAACCCTGTGAGAACCACTGATATAGAAACATGAGGTTTAACCCTGTGAGAACCACTGATATAGAAACATGAGGTTTAACCCTGTGAGAACCACTGACATAGAAACATGAGGTTTAACCCTGTGAGAACCACTGATATAGAAACATGAGGTTTAACCCTGTGAGAACCACTGACATAGAAACATGAGGTTTAACCCTGTGAGAACCACTGATATAGAAACATGAGGTTTAACCCTGTGAGAACCACTGATATAGAAACATGATGTTTAACCCTGTGAGAACCACTGATATAGAAACATGATGTTTAACCCTGTGAGAACCACTGATATAGAAACATGATGTTTAACCCTGTGAGAACCACTGATATAGAAACATGAGGTTTAACCCTGTGAGAACCACTGATATAGAAACATGAGGTTTAACCCTGTGAGAACCACTGATATAGAAACATGAGGTTTAACCCTGTGAGAACCACTGATATAGAAACATGATGTTTAACCCTGTGAGAACCACTGATATAGAAACATGATGTTTAACCCTGTGAGAACCACTGATATAGAAACATGAGGTTTTAACCCTGTGAGAACCACTGATATAGAAACATGAGGTTTAACCCTGTGAGAACCACTGATATAGAAACATGAGGTTTAACCCTGTGAGAACCACTGATATAGAAACATGAGGTTTAACCCTGTGAGAACCACTGATATAGAAACATGAGGTTTAACCCTGTGAGAACCACTGACATAGAAACATGAGGTTTAACCCTGTGAGAACCACTGATATAGAAACATGAGGTTTAACCCTGTGAGAACCACTGATATAGAAACATGAGGTTTTAACCCTGTGAGAACCACTGATATAGAAACATGAGGTTTAACCCTGTGAGAACCACTGACATAGAAACATGAGGTTTAACCCTGTGAGAACCAATGACATAGAAACATGAGGTTTAACCCTGTGATAACCACTGACATAGTAACATGAGGTTTAACCCTGTGATAACCACTGATATAGAAACATGAGGTTTTAACCCTGTGAGAACCACTGATATAGAAACATGAGGTTTAACCCTGTGAGAACCACTGATATAGAAACATGAGGTTTAACCCTGTGAGAACCACTGATATAGAAACATGAGGTTTAACCCTGTGAGAACCACTGATATAGAAACATGAGGTTTAACCCTGTGAGAACCACTGATATAGAAACATGAGGTTTTAACCCTGTGAGAACCACTGATATAGAAACATGAGGTTTTAACCCTGTGAGAACCACTGACATAGAAACATGAGGTTTAACCCTGTGAGAACCACTGATATAGAAACATGAGGTTTTAACCCTGTGAGAACCACTGATATAGAAACATGAGGTTTTAACCCTGTGAGAACCACTGATATAGAAACATGAGGGTTTAACCCTGTGAGAACCACTGATATAGAAACATGAGGGTTTAACCCTGTGAGAACCACTGATATAGAAACATAGGGTTTTACAGAAAACTGTCAGGATTTAGAAGACATTTGTAGAATCGTCCTCAGGTCAAAATGGATTAACTCTCACCTTGTCCCAGAAGAACAGATATGATTGGCTGAACGCACATTGTCCCAGAAGAACAGATATGATTGGCTGAACTCACCTTGTCCCAGAAGAACAGATATGATTGGCTGAACTCAAACTCTTCTATGTTGAACTTCTTAATGAAGGGAAGTCGCATGACGTTGAGGCACGAGAAGATCCAACATCTACCTGGGAGGTGGAAACACACAAGAAACCAAAAAATACATCATCATCGTCATCATCATTTTTCCACCGCGGTCGAGATTATGGATTTCACAACGCCACGCCAGACTTTCCGGTTTGCCATCCCCAGTTCCTGCTTACTGATGCATGTGTTGAATACACACACACACACACAGCTTAACGTCATGGCTGTGTTGTTGAACACACACACACACACAGCTTAACGTCATGGCTGTGTTGTTGAACACACACACACACACAGCTTAACGTCATGGCTGTGTTGTTGAACACACACACACACACAGCTTAACGTCATGGCTGTGTTGTTGAACACACACACACACACAGCTTAACGTCTTGGCTGTGTTGTTGAACACACACACACAGTCCTAGTATTATGGAGGTGACGGGTCCCTACCTGAGTTCTTCTGGTTGGTGACGGGCTTGCCCTCGGTGGGGACAGAGTGCTGGAAGATGTGGACCTACCTGAGTTCTTCTGGTTGGTGACGGGCTTGCCCTCGGTGGGGACAGAGTGCTGGAAGATGTGGACCTACCTGAGTTCTTCTGGTTGGCGACGGGCTTGCCCTCGGTGGGGACAGAGTGCTGGAAGATGTGGACCTACCTGAGTTCTTCTGGTTGGTGACGGGCTTGCCCTCGGTGGGGACAGAGTGCTGGAAGATGTGGACCGTGTCCTGGACGGTCTGCCGGTGCAGACAGGCCTCCAGCGGGTCGATGCACGTGGAGACGTTCTGCGCCAGGAGGTAGCGGGGCTCCGCCTGCAGGCGCTTGGTGAACGCAGACACCTTCTCTGGACAC
Source organism: Protomyctophum parallelum (assembly GCF_964188405.1). Lineage (NCBI taxonomy): Eukaryota > Metazoa > Chordata > Actinopteri > Myctophiformes > Myctophidae > Protomyctophum > Protomyctophum parallelum. The sequence continues at coordinate 52,675,487 of NC_139706.1, read as the reverse complement.
AGGCCTGGATGGAGACAACACAGACACTATGTTAATGTTCTCTAGAGGACACAGGCCTGGGAGGAGACAACACAGACACTATGTTAATGTTCTCTGGACACAGGCCTGGATGGAGACAACACAGACACTATGTTAATGTTCTCTGGACACAGGCCTGGATGGAGACAACACAGACACTATGTTAATGTTCTCTAGAGGACACAGGCCTGGATGGAGACAACACAGACACTATGTTAATGTTCTCTAGTGGACACAGGCCTGGATGGAGACAACACAGACACTATGTTAACGTTCTCTAGAGGACACAGGCCTGGATGGAGACAACACAGACACTATGTTAATGTTCTCTGGACACAGGCCTGGATGGAGACAACACAGACACTATGTTAATGTTCTCTGGACACAGCATGTTAGCTTATTAGCATGTTAGCATGATAGCATGTTAGCATTAGCATGTTAGCATATTAGCATTTTAGCAAGATAGCATGTTAACATTAGCATGCTAGCAATGCTAACATGCTAATGCTAACATGCTAATGCTAATTAATGTTCTCTGGACACAGGCCTGGATGGAGACAATGATACGATATGATATGATATAGTACTTAATGTAAATTCACACTGAAATTTGTCTTGCGACACAGCAGCCAAGTATGCAGAACACATATACAAAACACAAAGAACAAGACAATTTACATACATAAAGACATGAGCAATATCCACCGCCTAGATAACCCTCATGGTTGCTACATCTCCTGATTAAGCCTCGAGGTCGACTGGTGGAAAAAGGACCTCTTTAGTCTGACTTTATTGTATGCGGGTACACCATATCTCCTTCCTGAAGGTAGCAACCTATACTCTCCATACAACACATGCTTAGTATTAGAGGTGATATTCCTTGCTAACCTTAGGATGCTGTTATCATACATGGATGTATATAAAGTTTCTGAAGTTGTTGTCCAACAATCTTTGAACAAATGTTCAGTTGTTGCAGCAGTTGTGACTTTAGGGCTGCAGACAGACATCCATACCAGGTGGTACTACAGTACTGATTAATAACAGTAGTATACAGTACAGTACTACAGTACTGAAGAACACTCTTAACAACAGAAGTGACGGAGACAACAAACACTATGTTAACGTTCTCTAGTGGACACAGGCCTGGGAGGAGACAACACAGACACTATGTTAATGTTCTCTGGACACAGGCCTGGATGGAGACAACACAGACACTATGTTAATGTTCTCTGGACACAGGCCTGGATGGAGACAACACAGACACTATGTTAATGTTCTCTAGGGGACACAGGCCTGGATGGAGACAACACAGACACTATGTTAATGTTCTCTAGAGGACACAGGCCTGGATGGAGACAACACAGACACTATGTTAATGTTCTCTAGTGGACACAGGCCTGGTTGGAGACAACACAGATACAATCTTAATGTTCTCTGGACACAGGCCTGGGTGGAGACAACACAGACACTATGTTAATGTTCTCTAGTGGACACAGGCCTGGATGGAGACAACACAGACACTATGTTAATGTTCTCTAGTGGACACAGGCCTGGATGGAGACAACACAGATACTATGTTAATGTTCTCTAGTGGACACAGGCCTGGATGGAGACAACACAGACACTATGTTAATGTTCTCTAGTGGACACAGGCCTGGATGGAGACAACACAGACACTATGTTAATGTTCTCTAGTGGACACAGGCCTGGATGGAGACAACACAGACACTATGTTAACGTTCTCTAGAGGACACAGGCCTGGATGGAGACAACACAGATACTATGTTAATGTTCTCTAGAGGACACAGGCCTGGATGGAGACAACACAGACACTATGTTAATGTTCTCTAGAGGACACAGGCCTGGATGGAGACAACACAGACACTATGTTAATGTTCTCTGGACACAGGCCTGGATGGAGACAACACAGATACTATGTTAATGTTCTCTAGAGGACACAGGCCTGGATGGAGACAACACAGACACTATGTTAATGTTCTCTAGAGGACACAGGCCTGGATGGAGACAACACAGACACTATGTTAATGTTCTCTAGTGGACACAGGCCTGGATGGAGACAACACAGACACTATGTTAATGTTCTCTAGAGGACACAGGCCTGGATGGAGACAACACAGATACTATGTTAATGTTCTCTAGAGGACACAGGCCTGGATGGAGACAACACAGATACTATGTTAATGTTCTCTGGACACAGGCCTGGATGGAGACAACACAGACACTATGTTAATGTTCTCTGGACACAGGCCTGGATGGAGACAACACAGACACTATGTTAATGTTCTCTAGAGGACACAGGCCTGGATGGAGACAACACAGACACTATGTTAATGTTCTCTAGAGGACACAGGCCTGGATGGAGACAACACAGACACTATGTTAATGTTCTCTGGACACAGGCCTGGATGGAGACAACACAGACACTATGTTAATGTTCTCTAGAGGACACAGGCCTGGATGGAGACAACACAGACACTGTGTTAATGTTCTCTAGTGGACACAGGCCTGGATGGAGACAACACAGACACTGTGTTAATGTTCTCTAGTGGACACAGGCCTGGATGGAGACAACACAGACACTGTGTTAATGTTCTCTAGAGGACACAGGCCTGGATGGAGACAACACAGACACTATGTTAATGTTCTCTAGTGGACACAGGCCTGGATGGAGACAACACAGACACTGTGTTAATGTTCTCTGGACACAGGCCTGGATGGAGACAACACAGACACTATGTTAACGTTCTCTAGAGGACACAGGCCTGGATGGAGACAACACAGATACTATGTTAATGTTCTCTGGACACAGGCCTGGATGGAGACAACACAGACACTATGTTAATGTTCTCTAGAGGACACAGGCCTGGATGGAGACAACACAGACACTATGTTAATGTTCTCTAGAGGACACAGGCCTGGATGGAGACAACACAGACACTATGTTAATGTTCTCTAGAGGACACAGGCCTGGATGGAGACAACACAGACACTATGTTAATGTTCTCTAGAGGACACAGGCCTGGATGGAGACAACACAGACACTATGTTAATGTTCTCTAGAGGACACAGGCCTGGATGGAGACAACACAGACACTATGTTAATGTTCTCTAGAGGACACAGGCCTGGATGGAGACAACACAGACACTATGTTAATGTTCTCTAGAGGACACAGGCCTGGATGGAGACAACACAGACACTATGTTAATGTTCTCTAGTGGACACAGGCCTGGATGGAGACAACACAGACACTATGTTAATGTTCTCTAGTGGACACAGGCCTGGATGGAGACAACACAGACACTATGTTAATGTTCTCTAGTGGACACAGGCCTGGATGGAGACAACACAGACACTATGTTAACGTTCTCTGGACACAGGCCTGGATGGAGACAACACAGACACTATGTTAATGTTCTCTAGTGGACACAGGCCTGGATGGAGACAACACAGACACTATGTTAATGTTCTCTAGTGGACACAGGCCTGGATGGAGACAACACAGACACTATGTTAATGTTCTCTAGTGGACACAGGCCTGGATGGAGACAACACAGACACTATGTTAATGTTCTCTAGTGGACACAGGCCTGGATGGAGACAACACAGACACTATGTTAATGTTCTCTGGACACAGGCCTGGATGGAGACAACACAGACACTATGTTAATGTTCTCTAGTGGACACAGGCCTGGATGGAGACAACACAGACACTATGTTAACGTTCTCTGGACACAGGCCTGGATGGAGACAACACAGACACTATGTTAATGTTCTCTAGTGGACACAGGCCTGGATGGAGACAACACAGACACTATGTTAATGTTCTCTGGACACAGGCCTGGATGGAGACAACACAGACACTATGTTAATGTTCTCTAGAGGACACAGGCCTGGATGGAGACAACACAGACACTATGTTAACGTTCTCTGGACACAGGCCTGGATGGAGACAACACAGACACTATGTTAATGTTCTCTAGTGGACACAGGCCTGGATGGAGACAACACAGACACTATGTTAATGTTCTCTGGACACAGGCCTGGATGGAGACAACACATACACTATGTTAATGTTCTCTGGACACAGGCCTGGATGGAGACAACACAGACACTATGTTAATGTTCTCTGGACACAGGCCTGGATGGAGACAACACAGACACTATGTTAATGTTCTCTGGATGGAGACAACACAGACACTATGTTAATGTTCTCTAGTGGACACAGGCCTGGATGGAGACAACACAGACACTATGTTAATGTTCTCTAGTGGACACAGGCCTGGATGGAGACAACACAGATACTATGTTAACGTTCTCTGGACACAGGCCTGGATGGAGACAACACAGACACTATGTTAATGTTCTCTAGAGGACACAGGCCTGGATGGAGACAACACAGATACTATGTTAACGTTCTCTGGACACAGGCCTGGATGGAGACAACACAGACACTATGTTAATGTTCTCTGGACACAGGCCTGGATGGAGACAACACAGACACTATGTTAATGTTCTCTAGAGGACACAGGCCTGGATGGAGACAACACAGACACTATGTTAATGTTCTCTAGTGGACACAGGCCTGGATGGAGACAACACAGACACTATGTTAATTTTCAGTGGACACAGGCCTGGATGGAGACAACACAGACACTATGTTAATGTTCTCTGGACACAGGCCTGGATGGAGACAACACAGACACTATGTTAATGTTCTCTAGTGGACACAGGCCTGGATGGAGACAACACAGACACTATGTTAATGTTCTCTGGACACAGGCCTGGATGGAGACAACACAGACACTATGTTAATGTTCTCTGGACACAGGCCTGGATGGAGACAACACAGACACTATGTTAATGTTCTCTGGACACAGGCCTGGATGGAGACAACACAGACACTATGTTAATGTTCTCTGGACACAGGCCTGGATGGAGACAACACAGACACTATGTTAATGTTCTCTAGGGGACACAGGCCTGGATGGAGACAACACAGATACTATGTTAATGTTCTCTGGACACAGGCCTGGATGGAGACAACACAGACACTATGTTAACGTTCTCTGGACACAGGCCTGGATGGAGACAACACAGACACTATGTTAATGTTCTCTAGAGGACACAGGCCTGGATGGAGACAACACAGACACTATGTTAATGTTCTCTGGACACAGGCCTGGATGGAGACAACACAGACACTATGTTAATGTTCTCTAGAGGACACAGGCCTGGATGGAGACAACACAGACACTATGTTAATGTTCTCTGGACACAGGCCTGGATGGAGACAACACAGACACTATGTTAATGTTCTCTAGAGGACACAGGCCTGGATGGAGACAACACAGACACTATGTTAATGTTCTCTAGAGGACACAGGCCTGGATGGAGACAACACAGACACTATGTTAATGTTCTCTAGGGGACACAGGCCTGGATGGAGACAACACAGATACTATGTTAATGTTCTCTGGACACAGGCCTGGATGGAGACAACACAGACACTATGTTAACGTTCTCTGGACACAGGCCTGGATGGAGACAACACAGACACTATGTTAATGTTCTCTAGTGGACACAGGCCTGGATGGAGACAACACAGATACTATGTTAACGTTCTCTGGACACAGGCCTGGATGGAGACAACACAGACACTATGTTAATGTTCTCTAGGGGACACAGGCCTGGATGGAGACAACACAGACACTATGTTAATGTTCTCTGGACACAGGCCTGGATGGAGACAACACAGACACTATGTTAATGTTCTCTAGAGGACACAGGCCTGGATGGAGACAACACAGACACTATGTTAATGTTCTCTAGAGGACACAGGCCTGGATGGAGACAACACAGACACTATGTTAACGTTCTCTGGACACAGGCCTGGATGGAGACAACACAGACACTATGTTAATGTTCTCTGGACACAGGCCTGGATGGAGACAACACAGACACTATGTTAACGTTCTCTGGACACAGGCCTGGATGGAGACAACACAGACACTATGTTAACGTTCTCTGGACACAGGCCTGGATGGAGACAACACAGATACTATGTTAATGTTCTCTAGACACAGGCCTGGATGGAGACAACACAGACACTATGTTAATGTTCTCTAGGGGACACAGGCCTGGATGGAGACAACACAGACACTATGTTAATGTTCTCTGGACACAGGCCTGGATGGAGACAACACAGACACTATGTTAACGTTCTCTGGACACAGGCCTGGATGGAGACAACACAGACACTATGTTAACGTTCTCTGGACACAGGCCTGGATGGAGACAACACAGACACTATGTTAATGTTCTCTAGTGGACACAGGCCTGGATGGAGACAACACAGACACTATGTTAATGTTCTCTAGTGGACACAGGCCTGGATGGAGACAACACAGACACTATGTTAATGTTCTCTAGGGGACACAGGCCTGGATGGAGACAACACAGACACTATGTTAATGTTCTCTGGACACAGGCCTGGATGGAGACAACACAGACACTATGTTAACGTTCTCTGGACACAGGCCTGGATGGAGACAACACAGACACTATGTTAACGTTCTCTGGACACAGGCCTGGATGGAGACAACACAGACACTATGTTAATGTTCTCTGGACACAGGCCTGGATGGAGACAACACAGACACTATGTTAATGTTCTCTAGTGGACACAGGCCTGGATGGAGACAACACAGACACTATGTTAATGTTCTCTGGACACAGCATGTTAGCTTATTAGCATGTTAGCATTAGCATGTTAGCATTTTAGCAAGATAGCATGTTAGCATTAGCATGCTAGCAATGCTAACATGCTAATGCTAACATGCTAATGCTAATTAATGTTCTCTGGACACAGGCCTGGATGGAGACAATGATACGATATGATATGATATAGTACTTAACCCATTAAAATAAAAATAGCAGACCTACAAGCTCGTATCGCGCCACTCGGTGGCGCGATATGAGCTTGTAGATCTGCTATTTTTAAATAGCTAAAGCATAACATGATGCTGACACCAAAATGGGTGCCCGGTCAGAATGGGTTATTGTCAGTTCACACTGAAATTTGTCTTGCGACACAGCAGTCAAGTATGCAGAAACACATATACAAAACACAAAGAACAAGACAATTTACATACATAAAGACATGAGCAATATCCACCGCCTAGATAACCCTCATGGTTGCTACATCTCCTGATTAAGCCTCGAGGTCGACTGGTGGAAAAAGGACCTCTTTAGTCTGACTTTATTGTATGCGGGTACACCATATCTCCTTCCTGAAGGTAGCAACCTATACTCTCCATACAACACATGCTTAGTATTAGAGGTGATATTCCTTGCTAACCTTAGGATGCTGTTATCATACATGGATGTATATAAAGTTTCTGAAGTTGTTGTCCAACAATCTTTGAACAAATGTTCAGTTGTTGCAGCAGTTGTGACTTTAGGGCTGCAGACAGACATCCATAGCAGGTGGTACTACAGTACTGATTAATAACAGTAGCATACAGTACAGTACTACAGTACTGAAGAACACTCTTAACAACAGAAGTGACGGATACAACAAACACTATGTTAACGTTCTCTAGTGGACACAGGCCTGGGAGGAGACAACACAGACACTATGTTAATGTTCTCTAGGGGAGGCACTGGGGGAGGCACTGGGGAGACACAGGGGGGACACTGGGGGGACACTGGGGAGGCACTGGGGAGGCACTCAGGGCGACACTGGGGAGGTACTGGGGAGCCACTGGGGAGCCACTGGGGAGACACTGGGGAGACACTGGGGAGACACTGGGGTGGCACTGGGGAGGCACTCAGGGGGAAACTGGGGAGGTACTGGGGAGACACTGGGGAGACACTGGGGAGACACTTGGCGGACACTGGGGTGGAGCAGCACCATGCAAATAACATTGTGCAGGAAACCCTGACCAGATATCTGTCTAAAAAACACCTGAACGTGTCCAGAGAGCTCTGTCTTCTATAAACACAACACCAGATATGTGTCTAAACACCTGAACGTGTCCAGAGCTCTGTCTCCTATAAACACAACACCAGATATGTGTCTAAACACCTGAACGTGTCCAGAGCTCTGTCTCCTATAAACACAACACCAGATATCTGTCTGAACACCTGAACGTGTCCAGAGCTCTGTCTCCTATAAACACAACACCAGATATGACATTTTTTATCGCACAGCCCCAGAAAGTAAAAAAAGGGGGTTAAAGGAGAATTCCATGCTAGAATGCTTTCTTATCTTTCTTACCTTTCTTTGTAGTCGTTACGTCCCCACCAAAGAGGTCCAGGTGTTTTTTTGTGCAAAAACTCCTTATTGGCTATTTTCCCTACCATAAGCCCTCAATGAATTGCATTGCATTGAATGGGAATTGAATGGGGCTATGGGGTGTTATGCTAATTTGCTTATTTCCATCGAAAGAAGTAGTAAAGTGTGCCGCTTGGGATATTATGTACATTATGAAGAGAGGATATATACAAAGAAATTATAATTTTGAGCGATGGAAATAAGCGAATTAGCACAACACCCCATACATCCCATTCAATTCCCATTCAATTCAATGCAATTCATGTAGGGCTCATGGTAGGGGAAATAGCCAATAAGGAGCTTTTGCACAAAATAACACCTGGACCTCTTTGGTGGGGACGTAACGACTACAAAGAAAGGTAAGAAAGCCTTTTAGTATGGAATTCTCCTTTAAATTGAACTGCATTTGAATAATGACGATCTGCACAACGTGTCGAACTTGTAGATCGGCTATTTTCAGCATGCATCGACGAACAATTTCCGTCTTCGTTTTTTTTCCTTTGGGCAAGTAGAACATAGGACTACGATTATGTCAATAACGGTGACCTCATCTAAATGTGTTACCAGTAGAATACAACTATTATGACAGTTATGACTCAGTGGTTCCCAAAGTGGGGTCCGGGGACCCCCAGGGGTCCTTGGGGGAGTTCCAGGGGGTCCCCAGCTAAATGATAGTTTGGAACCAAATGGACCCTTATGGGTCTGTAACTCAGAGAGTGTACAAATGGAACCAAATGGACCCTTATGGGTCTGTAACTCAGAGAGTGTACAAATGGAACCAAATGGACCCTTATGGGTCTGTAACTCAGAGAGTGTACAAATGGAACCAAATGGACCCTTATGGGTCTGTAACTCTGATAATGTACACATGGAACCAAATGGACCCTTATGGGTCTGTAACTCAGAGAGTGTACAAATGGAACCAAATGGACCCTTATGGGTCTGTAACTCTGATAATGTACACATGGAACCAAATGGACCCTTATGGGTCTGTAACTCAGAGAGTGTACAAATGGAACCAAATGGACCCTTACGGGTCTGTAACTCAGAGTGTACAAATGGAACCAAATGGACCCTTATGGGTCTGTAACTCTGAGAGTGTACAAATGGAACCAAATGGACCCTTATGGGTCTGTAACTCTGAGAGTGTACAAATGGAACCAAATGGACCCTTATGGGTCTGTAACTCTGAGAGTGTACAAATGGAACCAAATGGACCCTTATGGGTCTGTAACTCTGATAATGTACACATGGAACCAAATGGACCCTTATGGGTCTGTAACTCAGAGTGTACAAATGGAACCAAATGGACCCTTATGGGTCTGTAACTCAGAGTGTACAAATGGAACCAAATGGACCCTTATGGGTCTGTAACTCAGAGTGTACAAATGGAACCAAATGGACCCTTATGGGTCTGTAACTCAGAGAGTACAAATGGAACCAAATGGACCCTTATGGGTCTGTAACTCAGAGTGTACAAATGGAACCAAATGGACCCTTATGGCTCTGTAACTCTGAGAGTACAAATGGAACCAAATGGATCCGTTAACATTAATTGTACAATATAAATTGGGGGTCCCAGAGATAGAAATGCCATTAAATGGGGGTCCGTATAATAATGTGGAACGCCCTACCAACAGTCATTAAGACATGTGAATCCCTTGACTCCTTCAAAACCGCTCTCAGAGGGCACCTACGGATGGCTGCAATTCGAAACTGGCCACCGTAAAATCTGAATCCCCCACCGCCCCCCCCCCCCCCTTCCCCTCACTGTATATGTTTCTTTTCCCTTATGATGAATTCCTGTTCTGTTCTTTAACTACATAGAAGTGTCTATTTGTATGTCTCTAAATGTTTTTGATGAATTGAACAATGTGGACCCTCTTGTAAACAAGTGTAATGCTTAATTGGGTCGTCCACTCACAGTTAACAGTCTTTGTATTGAGTTTGTGCTTGAAATGTATACTGTAATTCTGCAAACTGTTAATAAATATTTCAATCAATCAATCAAAAATGCATGTCAAACTGGGGGTCCTTGAAATTAAACAGGTTGAGAATCACTGCTAGAACTGTAGAAATCTACTCTTATGGGGGTCCCTGGAATCTCTTCAAATGGGGGTCCCTGGAATCTCTTCAAATGGGGGTCCCTGGAATATCTCTTCAAATGGGGGTCCCTGGAATATCTCTTCAAATGGGGGTCCCTGGCATATCTCTTCAAATGGGGGTCCCTGGAATATCTCTTCAAATGGGGGGTCCCTGGCATATCTCTTCAAATGGGGGTCCCTGGCATATCTCTTCAAATGGGGGTCCCTGGCATATCTCTTCAAATGGGGGTCCCTGGCATATCTCTTCAAATGGGGGTCCCTGGAATATCTCTTCAAATGGGGGGTCCCTGGCATATCTCTTCAAATGGGGGTCCCTGGCATATCTCTTCAAATGGGGGTCCCTGGCATATCTCTTCAAATGGGGGTCCCTGGCATATCTCTTCAAATGGGGGTCCCTGGCATCTCTCTTCAAATGGGGGTCCCTGGCATATCTCTTCAAATGGGGGTCCCTGGCATATCTCTTCAAATGGGGGGTCCCTGGAATATCTCTTCAAATGGGGGGTCCCTGGAATATCTCTTCAAATGGGGGTCCCTGGCATATCTCTTCAAATGGGGGTCCCTGGAATATCTCTTCAAATGGGGGTCCCTGGAATATCTCTTCAAATGGGGGTTCCCTGGAATATCTCTTCAAATGGGGGTTCCCTGGAATATCTCTTCAAATGGGGTTCCCTGGAATATCTCTTCAAATGGGGGTCCCTGGAATATCTCTTCAAATGGGGGTCCCTGGAATATCTCTTCAAATGGGGGTTCCCTGGAATATCTCTTCAAATGGGGGTCCCTGGCATATCTCTTCAAATGGGGGTCCCTGGAATATCTCTTCAAATGGGGGTCCCTGGCATATCTCTTCAAATGGGGGTCCCTGGAATATCTCTTAAAATGGGGGTCCCTGGAATACCTCTTCAAATGGGGGTTCCCTGGAATATCTCTTCAAATGGGGGTTCCCTGGAATATCTCTTCAAATGGGAGTCCCTGGAATATCTCTTCAAATGGGGGTCCCTGGAATATCTCTTCAAATGGGGGTCCCTGGAATATCTCTTCAAATGGGGGTCCCTGGAATATCTCTTCAAATGGGGGTCCCTGGCATATCTCTTCAAATGGGGGTCCCTGGAATATCTCTTCAAATGGGGGGTCCCTGGCATATCTCTTCAAATGGGGGTCCCTGGAATATCTCTTCAAATGGGGGTCCCTGGAATATCTCTTCAAATGGGGGTCCCTGGCATATCTCTTCAAATGGGGGTCCCTGGAATATCTCTTCAAATGGGGGGTCCCTGGCATATCTCTTCAAATGGGGGTCCCTGGAATATCTCTTCAAATGGGGGGGGGGGGTCCGCAGGGCTAATTAGTATCAATTTGGGGGTCCTTGGGGACGTGAAAAAGTTTGGGAACCACTTAGTTATGCCAATACCGGTGACCTGGTCTAAATGTGTTGCTCAGAGGAAGTCATGCTGCTAGCCAACATGCTAACCGGCTAACTTGTGACTCTGATAAAAAAAAAGAAACAGTCAAAACAATTTGAAATAAACATAAATAAGAGACACGTCACTACTTCTACGTCATCACGGGGCTGCCTGTTGCCTGTTCCTCTTCAAAGGGACCAGGAATAATAACGATAATAACAACATTAATATAATAATATAGTAACAATAGGAAGTCCATTTAAAAAGCTAACTGTAGCTATTATAGCCTCGTTAGCTCCTATAGCTGTCACACACACACACACACACACACACACAAGCACACCCACACACACACACACACACACACACACACACACACACACACACACACACACACTCAGAGTGTACAAACAAACAGCTACTTGACGGTAAACACAAAAACAACAACAGTGAAAGAGTGTAGACACACACAGATGTCGGCGTAACGCACCTGGCTCCATGTTGCTGTTAGACGGTGTTGTGAAGAGAAATGTGTCTGTATCTTATTCCGTTACAGAGAACAACGAGAAAGTAGCGAGAGAGAGACGGAACACCGGTATATAGATCTGTTCTCTGCTCTGTCTGTCTGTCTGTCTGTCTGTCTCACACACACTGTCTGTCTGTCTGTCTGTCTGTCTGTCTGCCTACCGGTCTGTCTCTCCTCCTCTCGGGGCGGAAACAGGATGTAGAAAATTGTACGGTTATTCCGCCTCAAAAACGGCAGATCTGCAAATCTACACACATGTAGCCCAGGATGGATGGGCTGGGAGATCTGCGTTCATTCATGTAGAGATCAATGCATGCATTCATTCATTCATTCATTCATTCATTCATTCATTCATTCATTCATTCATTCATTCATTCATTCATTCATTCATTCTTTGGAGAAGCAGTGATTTCTCAAACATTTTTAATTCCAAGGAAATTAAGGACCGCTTTCAAGAATACATTAATTCATGCTGACCGGCTGTCGGTATTAAGCAATGTTTATTTGTTTTTTATAGAGGTTTATATGTGACCCTACCATTAACACCCTATATAAGGTTAATATGTGGCCCTACCATTAACATCCTATATAAGGTTAATATGTGACCATTAACACCCTATATAAGGTTAATATGTGACCATTAACACCCTATATAAGGTTAATATGTGACCATTAACATCCTATATAAGGTTAATATGTGACCATTAACACCCTATATAAGGTTAATATGTGACCATTAACACCCTATATAAGGTTAATATGTGACCATTAACACCCTATATAAGGTCATTATGTGACCCTACCATTAACACCCTATATAAGGTCAATATGTGACCATTAACATCCTATATAAGGTTATTATGTGACCATTAGCATCCTATATAAGGTTAATATGTGACCATTAACACCCTATATAAGGTTAATATGTTACCATTAACACCCTATATAAGGTTAATATGTGACCATTAACACCCTATATAAGGTTAATATGTGACCATTAACACCCTATACACTGACACGAAACAAGACAGGAACGCCCAAAAACGTCACAGCCGGTTTTTTAACAAGACAGGAACGCCCAAAAACATCACATCCGGTGTTTTACCCCGGGCAGAATTTTCTATGGCTGCCAATGCAACTTTTTCCAATCCTTAATCACATACGGCAAACACCTATGCCGATAATATCTAACTTGCGGAGGTAACGTGCCTTGTCCGCGGGCAACAGATCTTTCAACGTATGGCATTGCAAATACGTTAGATAATCGCTACTCTGCGCAATATTGTTTTGAAAATGCCGCAAATTGCATTGCAGTGAACGAGAGTTTACCCCGGGGGGTGGGCGGAGCCGCGGAGTCGCAGCTGACGCCCCTCCCTCCGCTCTGATGACGCGTTGTTATGTCAATGTATATAAGGTTAATATGTGACCATTAACATCCTATATAAGGTTAATATGTGACCATTGTGACCATGGTGAAGTTTGCGGATGACACCACAGTAGTAGGGCTCATCTCCAAGGGAGATGAGTCAGCCTACAGGGATGAGGTGGTGCAGCTGACGGACTGGTGCAGAGAGAACAACCTGCTCTTGAACACATCCAAGACCCAGGAGCTGGTCATAGACTACAGGAGGAAGAAAACAGTCATTCCACCCCTGTTCATTAATGGGGACTGTGTGGAGAGGGTGTCCTCTTGCCGGTTTCTGGGAGTCCACATGGAGGAGGGCTTGACCTGGAGCACGAACACCTCTGAGCTGCTGAAGAAAGCCCAGCAGAGGCTCTACTTCCTGAGGGTGCTCAGGGGGAACAACATCACACAGAGACTGCTGGTGTCCTTCTATCGGTGCTCCATAGAGAGCATACTAACGTACTGCATATGTGTGTGGTACACCAGCTGTACAGTGGCGCAGAGGAAAAAGCTCCAGGGGGTCATAAATACGGCACAGAAGATCGTTGGCTGCCCTCTCCCCACACTGGAAGAACTACACAGAGACCGCTGTCATAAAAAAACTCTGAACATTATAAAAGACACTTCCCACCCCGCTCACTCACTGTTTGAACTGTTGCCATCAGGCAGACGGTATAGAGTGATCAAGTCCAAGACCAACAGATTCAGTAACAGTTTCTATCCCACAGCGGTAGTTGCACTAAATGCTGCTAAAAAATGATCTGTTGCTGCGACACTTTTTAGTTTCTATTATCTATTATCTATTACCTTCTATTACTATTTATTATCTTAAGTACAATAAGGGTTTGTTGTACAAAGCTACACAGCTGTACACAGCTGAAAATGACATGCTTGTGCATTAGGGCTGCTGGGGTTGTGCAATAACAAGAAGTCATGTGTTTTTGTTTTATCTTGTACAGTATGTTTTGTGATATGATGCACTGATTGGTTGGCACTTTTAATTTTGTTGTACACGTTGCAATGACAAATAAAGATCTATCTATCTATCTATCTATTAACATCCTATATAAGGTTAATATGTGACCATTAACATCCTATATAAGGTTAATATGTGACCATTAACACCCTATATAAGGTTAATATGTGACCATTAACATCCTATATAAGGTTAATATGTGACCATTAACATCCTATATAAGGTTAATATGTGACCATTAACATCCTATATAAGGTTAATATGTGACCATTAACACCATATATAAGGTTAATATGTGACCATTAACATCCTATATAAGATAAATATGTGACCATTAACACCCTATATAAGGTTAATATGTGACCATTAACACCCTATATAAGGTTAATATGTGACCATTAACATCCTATATAAGGTTAAAATGTGACCATTAACATCCTATATAAGGTTAATATGTGACCATTAACATCCTATATAAGGTTAATATGTGACCATTAACACCCTATATAAGGTTAATATGTGACCATTAACACCCTATATAAGGTTAATATGTGACCATTAACACCCTATATAAGGTTAATATGTGACCATTGACATCATATATAAGGTTAATATGTGACCATTAACATCCTATATAAGGTTAATATGTGACCATTAACATCCTATATAAGGTTAATATGTGACCATTAACATCCTATATAAGGTTAATATGTGACCATTAACATCCTATATAAGGTTAATATGTGACCATTAACACCCTATATAAGGTTAATATGTGACCATTAACACCATATATAAGGTTAATATGTGACCATTAACACCCTATATAAGGTTAATATGTGACCATTAACACCCTATATAAGGTTAATATGTGACCATTAACATCCTTTATAAGGTTAATATGTGACCATTAACACCCTATATAAGGTTAATATGTGACCATTAACATCCTATATAAGGTTAATATGTAACCATTAGCATCATATATAAGGTTAATATGTGACCATTAACATCCTATATAAGGTTAATATGTGACCATTAACACCCTATATAAGGTTAATATGTGACCATTAACACCCTATATAAGGTTAATATGTGACCATTAACATCCTATATAAGGTTAATATGTGACCATTAACACCATATATAAGGTTAATATGTGACCATTAACATCCTATATAAGGTTAATATGTGACCATTAACACCCTATATAAGGTTAATATGTGACCATTAACACCATATATAAGGTTAATATGTGACCATTAACATCCTATATAAGGTTAATATGTGACCATTAACATCCTATATAAGGTTAATATGTGACCATTAACATCCTATATAAGGTTAATATGTGACCATTAACATCCTATATAAGTTAAATATGTGACCATTAACACCCTATATAAGGTTAACATGTGACCATTAACATCCTATATAAGGTTAATATGTGACCATTAACACCCTATATAAGGTTAATATGTGACCATTAACATCCTTTATAAGGTTAATATGTGACCATTAACATCCTATATAAGGTTAATATGTGACCATTAACATCCTATATAAGGTTAATATGTGACCATTAACACCCTATATAAGGTTAATATGTGACCATTAACACCCTATATAAGGTTAATATGTGACCATTAACACCCAATATAAGGTTAATATGTGACCATTAACACCCTATATAAGGTTAATATGTGACCATTAACACCCTATATAAGGTTAATATGTGACCATTAACATCCTATATAAGGTTAATATGTAACCATTAGCATCCTATATAAGGTTAATATGTGACCATTAACACCCTATATAAGGTTAATATGTGACCATTAACATCCTATATAAGGTTAATATGTGACCATTAACACCCTATATAAGGTTAATATGTGACCATTAACACCCTATATAAGGTTAATATGTGACCATTAACACCCTATATAAGGTTAATATGTGACCATTAACACCCTATATAAGGTTAATATGTGACCATTAACACCCTATATAAGGTTAATATGTGACCATTAACACCCTATATAAGGTTAATATGTGACCATTAACATTAACACCCTATATAAGGTTAATATGTGACCATTAACACCCTATATAAGGTTAATATGTGACCATTAACATCCTATATAAGGTTAATATGTGACCATTAACATCCTATATAAGGTTAATATGTGACCATTAACATCCTATATAAGGTTAATATGTGACCATTAACATCCTATATAAGGTTAATATGTGACCATTAACACCCTATATAAGGTTAATATGTGACCATTAACATCCTATATAAGGTTAATATGTGACCATTAACACCCTATATAAGGTTAATATGTGACCATTAACACCCTATATAAGGTTAATATGTGACCATTAACACCCTATATAAGGTTAATATGTGACCATTAACACCCTATATAAGGTTAATATGTGACCATTAACACCCTATATAAGGTTAATATGTGACCATTAACACCCTATATAAGGTTAATATGTGACCATTAACACCCTATATAAGGTTAATATGTGACCATTAACACCCTATATAAGGTCCATATATCATATATAAGGCTAACATGTTAAAATGTCGTCATGCTTTAAGTAGCATGTGACGTGTCAGACTAGGGGGGTCATGATATCAGATATCAGTCATAATTTCATAATTGTGCACCCCTAAAAAAAAACACTCCTTGAGCTATAAACGGCCACATAACCGTCATCACAAATCAGCACATTTTGGGAAAGTGGCTATGGTTGTTTTTATGTGCAAAACGAATGCTTGGAATGGATTCAGAATCATGAAAACCCCCTAGTTTGACATGTCACATGCTACTTAAAGCATGATGAAATATTATATAGGATGTTAATGGTCTATCGGAGAAGTTAAGGCACCCCATATGATGAAAACATGAATACAACATGTTATTCTTTAGTGATGGATGTGAGCGACGTTGTTTTGTTATATTGTATCATTAATGCTACATTGTTTTGTTACATTGTATCATTAATGCTACATTGTGTTACATTGTATAATTAATGCTACAATGTGTTACATTGTATCATTGGCCAGAATGAGGTGAATGATGATGTACAGTATGATGATGATAAGAGCGCCCCTCACTTCACACAGGTGTGATTTTTATATGAATTGTTGTGTTGTGTGTTGGCATGCATGTATGTTAAGGACTGTCATTACGGGGCTTGGCCAAGAGGGGGCAGCAGAACACCAGACTAGGACAAGGCACTGTAGCCAGTAGGAAGCATATATTATATAGCAGTGATTTTCAATAATTTTCATTTCAAGGACCCCCAGTTTGACATGCATTAGTCTACGGACCCCCATTTAATGGCATTTCTATCTCTGGGTCCCCCAATTTATACAATGTCAATTTAACTTGTTGAACAAAATATCAAACAATGAACTGTACAAACAAACAGGGAGCCGGAGCATTACCAAGGACATTACACACAGACGCCTGAGATGGCTATAGGACATATAGGACAGGCATCACAAAGGTGGCTTTAAGATGGACACCACCAGGAAAAATAAAACCTGGGAGGCCCAAGACCACCTGGCGCAGAACTGTGACGCAGGAGCTGGAACAGATGAACCTGTCCTGGGGAGAGGTGCAACATGCTGCCAGGGATCGAATGAAATGGAGAGTGCTCATTGAAGCCTTATGTCCCATTGGGGACGAAGAGGAGTAAGTAAGTAAGTAATTTAACTTGTTGAGAGTGTACAAATGGAACAAAATCAATCAATCAATAAATCAATCAGATGTATTGTCACTTCCACGCCTGCAGGGCATACCGTTCTCCACAACTTCACATTTTAAAACAATAGACACATTTAAAGGAGGCAAAGCCTTTTATAAAAACATTAAAAGATAAAAACATTGTTTGGAGAAAGTGCTGATGCATTCAAAGTGCTGTTCATCTCTCAGGATGTTGGTTTTGGGGGGCAGTGTGTGGAGAGCATTCAGTGACCTGATGGTTTGCTGGAAGAAACCGTTGGACAACAGTTGCTCCTAGGCTATTTACTCAGACACTATGATGTAAAATTCTCCATTCATGGGAATTTAATGTGTGTGTAGGACAAAGTCTGTGGACACACAGCAAAAGCTGGATATAAAGTAGCATGATGTCTATCATGTATACGGTTGAAAAAGATATTGCTGAAAAAAAGTAAACAATGCCTACTAGACACATGACTACTCTTTTTGAGCGACCTGCATCAAACACAAGGTGGATTTGCCACCATACTGCGGCATGCTCATGCTGGACCTCCAAAAGGCTTTTGACACAGTCAATCTGCACTGATTGATAAGCTAAAAAGCAATTGGTTGAGTACATCAGTGAGCTGCATGGAGGCAATGCTACCTGGAGGGGAGAGAGAACAGATCGTGGAGGTGAACGGAACACAGACCTTTCGGTCGATTAGACCTTCATCAGACTTTGTTTTACAGAGATACCCTTTGTAACGTATGCTCTATTGCCCTACGCACCTGTCACCAGCCTGCTGAGGTGTGCATCGGCCTTTTGCTAACAAAACAAACTGGGGGTCCTTGAAATGAAACGATAGCTGGTGTCCCTTTGGGGGTCCTTGAAATGAAACGATAGCTGGTGTCCATTTGGGGGTCCTTGAAATGAAACGATAGCTGGTGTCCCTTTGGGGGTCCTTTGGGGGTCCATTTGGGGGTCCATTTGGGGGTCCATTTGGGGGTCCTTTGGGGGTCCTTTGGGGGTCCATTTGGGAGTCCTTGGGCATGAGAACGTTTGGGGAACCATGCAGTGACCTCAGTAGAAATTGGCGTGTTTCATGATCCTCAGGAACTCCTCCTGGCCGACCGCTCCGTCGTGGTCTCGGTCGGCCAGCTCCATCATCTCCTGGATCTCCTTGTCCGTCACGTGGCCCGCGCCGTGGCCCAGCTCCCTCGCCAGCCTCCGCAGGTCCTCCGAGGAGATCCGTCCCGTTCCGTCGGCGTCCAGCAAGCCGAACGCCCTCCGCGACTCCCCGTCCACGTCCCTGGCGCTCAGCATCGGCGCCGCCAGGCCGAGGAAGGCGTCGAAGTCGACGGAGGCTGTCCGTCGCGACGAGCCCTCCTCGGCGACGACGCCGGCGGCGTCCGCGAGGTCCGTCGCTCGGACCTCGTCGCTCTCCGGAGGCCGCCGGCAGCCCAGCGCCTCCATGGCGAACCTCACCTCCTTGGCCGCTATCGTTCCGCTTCCCTCGCCGTCGAACAGATCGAACGCTTCCCTCACCTCCTGCCTCTGCTCCGCCGTCAGCTCGCGTCTCCGCCCGGGATGCGTCCTTATTTGGGCGGCGGTGGGAGTGGCCTTTTTAGGGCCTGCAGGCGTCGCCATTTCCCCCCCCGACGATAACGACTTCTGGACTATTTCAAGAACAGAAAGTCGAGCCCGAGCACACTGCGATTTATAGCGGGAATAGAGCTTTGAGCACAGTGCAATTTATAGAGTGAATAGAGCTTTGACAGATGGATAATAACCCGTTCACACATAAAGAAAGGATTCGCTACTGAAATTTGTTTTTGAGTCGAGTCGAGGCGACACTTGTGTCATCACTATGATGTCACTATCTGCTATGCCCATATAGAGCGTCACAGTCCCTCCCCCTTTCAGAACAACGAGTGGCCCAGGGAATGAATCGCAATGCATTTTGACCATATAGGCATTTCTTAAATAATTAATTTAAAGACCTTTTAAGCGTCGTACGAAGCCAACTCTTGTCGTGACAAATCATGACAACACACACAATATTTTGGACCAAACAAAGAATTAGAAAGTAGAAAAAAACGGCAGGTTACAACACTTTTTTTGTTGTTTTTCTTCTTTGTAATTATTTGTTTTGTCCAAAATATTGTGTGTGTTGTCATGATTTGTCACGACAAGAGTTGGCTTCGTACGGCGCTTAAAAGGGTATTTAAATGAATACTTTAAGAAATGCCTATGGGAGAAATGCATTGGGATTCATTTCCTGGGCCACTCGTTGTTCTGAAAGGGGGAGGGACTGCAACGCTCTATATGGAGTTCCCCGTCAGTCTTGTCCAAATGTGGCCTTCAGACCTTCAGACCAGCTCAAAGTAAGTATGCCCAAACGATCAGATCTACAAGCTCGCACCGATCAGATCTACAAGCTCGCAACGATCAGATCTACAAGCTCGCAACGATCAGATCTACAAGCTCGCAACGATCAGATCTACAAGCTCACAACGATCAGATCTACAAGCTCGCAACGATCAGATCTACAAGCTCACAACGATCAGATCTTCAAGCTCACAACGATCAGATCTCCGTCCTTTTGATCAATCTCCATCTTGAACGCTGGGCGTTACTAATTGATAGGGACAGGACATGTCGCCCTAAAGACAGGACATGTCGCCCTAAAGTCAGGACATGTCGCCCTAAAGTCAGGACATGTCGCCCTAAAGACAGGACATGTCGCCCTAAAGACAGGACATGTCGCCCCAAAGACAGGACATGTCGCCCCAAAGACAGGACATGTCGCCCCAAAGTCAGGACATGTCGCCCCAAAGTCAGGACATGTCGCCCCAAAGTCAGGACATGTCGCCCTAAAGTCAGGACATGTCGCCCTAAAGTCAGGACATGTCGCCCTAAAGTCAGGACATGTCGCCCTAAAGTCAGGACATGTCGCCCTAAAGTCAGGACATGTCGCCCTAAAGTCAGGACATGTCGCCCTAAAGTCAGGACATGTCGCCCTAAAGTCAGGACATGTCGTCCTAAAGTCAGGACATGTCGCCCTAAAGTCAGGACATGTCGCCCTAAAGTCAGGACATGTCGCCCTAAAGTCAGGACATGTCGCCCTAAAGTCAGGACATGCGTTCCTGGGGGTCAGGACCCCCGGGGACCCCCCGGGGACCCCCCAGGGACCCCCACACGGTAACTCATCTCTCGACGAACTTTCCCAAAAAGAATCACAGTGCAGTACAGTAACTATAACGAGGACTCGTAGTAATAAGAGCTGTTTGGACGTATTTAATAGTTTACAACATAGTTGAACACATTTTAGTTTACAGTATGGTGACATCATCATCATGTGACATCATTAATGAGCAGGACTCAGAGGAATAGATTTGTACATCAAACAACAACAACACAACTTCTAGATGAATCCCGGGTCACTATAGCTGTCTCCCAATTTATGCTGATCTACAAGCTCACAACCTGTCCCATACCCACACACCTGCAGGGCTGGATATGATTTATGTCTGATAATAACATCACAGTTGAAGTGTTTACCACGTTAATGCATGTGAACAACATTAACTCTGACTTTTAACTGCTTTTTGGGGGGGGGAAAGTCTGTAAGTATTTGAACAAAAAATATATATATTCTGAACTTTTCGGAACCACAAGATATGTACGACAGAGCATAGGAGCTGACAGACACAGATAAGGATAAGGAAATGTACCCTCCCCCCCTTTAAAACATGGACATTTAGAATGTACCCCCCCCCCCTTTAAAACATGGACATTTAGAATGTACCCCCCCCCCCCTTTAAAACATGGACATTTAGAATGTACCCCCCCCCCTTTAAAACATGGACATTTAGAATGTACCCCGCCCCCCCCTTTAAAACATGGACATTTAGAATGTACCCCCCCCCCTTTAAAACATGGACATTTAGAATGTACCCCCCCCCCCCTTTAAAACATGGACATTTAGACAGAGCAGTGAATCTTCTTAAACTTTCTTGCGAGGCAGACACGCACTCAGCAGACAGTAGATAGTGTAGCTGACTCCTGTGTACACGCACGCACGGCAGACGCACGCACGCACACACACACACACACACACACACACACACACACACACACACACACACACACACACACACACACACACACACACACACACACACACACACACACAAGGAAAGGTCAGATGAGTTAATTACATGTAGTGTAAGTCAGGGGTCTCCAACCTAGGGGGTCCTCAGTACTATATATATATATATATATTACCTGCTGTAGTGAATGTACTATAGATTACCTGCTGCAGTGACTGCCATGGTGAATTTGTACATCAGAACATCAGTGGTTCCTCCTTTGATGTGAACTGGCAAGCCGTTGTCCTCCTGTAACCGTGGAAACCAAACAATAGACACTCAACAGACTGTGTTACCACGGAAACCAATAATGGCCAATGGTTGACGTTAATGTTTTAAAGTGTTAAAGTTGACATTTTTAAAGCACAGCTCAAGAGATAAATGGTAAATGGTGCATTTGTATAGCGCCTTTATCCACGGCCTTTATTACACCGTATGTTTTACAGTTTATTTGTTGTTAAAATGTTTTACAGTGTAATTTAAGTTAAAATGTTTTACAGTGTAATTGATGTCAAAATGTTTTACAGTGTAATTTATGTTAAATGTTTTACAGTGTAATTGATGTTAAATGTTTTACAGTGTAAATTATGTTAAATGTTTCAGTGTAATTGATGTTAAATGTTTTACAGTTGAATTAATGTTTAAATTTTTTACAGTGGTATTGTTGTTAAAATGTTTTACAGTGTAATTGATGTTAAATGTTTTACAGCGTAATGGATGTTAAATGTTTTACAGTATAATTGTTGTTAAAATGTTTTACAATGGTATTGTTGTTAAAATGTTTTACAGTGTAATTGTTGTTAAAATGTTTTACAGTGGTATTGTTGTTAAAATGTTTTACAGTGCAATTTATGTTAAATGTTTTACAGTGTAATTGTTGCTAAAATGTTTTACAGTGTAATTGATGTTAAATGTTTTACAGTGTAATTGGTGCTAAAATGTTTTACAGTGTACCTGGAATAGTTTCTGGGCTTCGGGGACTTTGTTCCTCAGCTGACGGGCTGATGTGCAGAATGTCCGTCTGGCCAGCAGGGGGAGTTTCTACCACACACACATACACATCAATGATATACTGTAATATACAGTCTGACCAGCAGGGGGAGTTTCTACCAAACACATCAATGATATACTGTAATATACAGTCTGGCCAGCAGGGGGAGTTTCTACCAACACATCAATGATATACTGTAATATACAGTCTGACCAGCAGGGGGAGTTTCTACCAAACACATCAATGAATGGAGCCGTAAGGGTGCATTTGGTTCCATTTGTACACTCTCAGAGTTACAGACCCATAAGGGTCCATTTGGTTCCATTTGTACACTCTCAGAGTCACAGACCCATAAGGGTCCATTTGGTTCCATTTGTACACTCTCAGAGTTACAGACCCATAAGGGTCCATTTGGTTCCATTTGTACACTCTCAGAGTCACAGACCCATAAGGGTCCATTTGGTTCCATTTGTACACTCTCAGAGTCACAGACCCATAAGGGTCCATTTGGTTCCATTTGTACACTCTCAGAGTTACAGACCCATAAGGGTCCATTTGGTTCCATTTGTACACTCTCAGAGTCACAGACCCATAAGGGTCCATTTGGTTCCATTTGTACACTCTCAGAGTTACAGACCCATAAGGGTCCATTTGGTTCCATTTGTACACTCTCAGAGTTACAGACCCGTAAGGGTCCATTTGGTTCCATTTGTACACTCTCAGAGTCACAGACCCGTAAGGGTCCATTTGGTTCCATTTGTACACTCTCAGAGTTACAGACCCGTAAGGGTCCATTTGGTTCCAAACTCTTTCTATGTATGTGATGTATCAAATCTCTCTGGATTAAGAATGTCTGCTAAATGCCAAAATTGTAAATCAATTTTTGCTCATATTGTTAGGAATATCATGTGACACTAATTGCCATCTCTATTCTTTTCCTGAAAACTACAATGATGGCAGCTTATAAAAAAACTACAGTGATGGCATATTATAAAAACTACAGTGATGGCAGCTCCTGTAGGCAGCAACAAAACTTTCACCCACTTCCACAGTGAGTCAACCTGTCATGTGACCGTAGGGGTGAGTTGAGGACGTGACACAGTGTAAAATTAGCTTCACATGAAACCTCAGCTGCCCTGTCTGTCTGTCTGTCTGTCTGTCTGTCTGTCTGTCTGTCTCCGTCCGTGTCTCTCTCTCTGTCCCGGACGGACGGACGGACACAGACAGACAGACAGACAGACAGACAGACAGACAGACAGACAGACAGACAGACAGACAGACAGACAGACAGACAGACAGACATAATTCAAATTGAAGATTGAGGGACAGATTGAGAGAGAGAGAGAGAGAGAGAGAGAGAGAGAGAGAGAGAGAGAGAGAGAGAGAGAGACACCACCTCAAGTTGAACCCAGACAAGACTCTTCCGTAAGTCCTGCTTTATGGGAGCTAACTATCTCCATAGACAACGCCCCTCCCCCTGCTCCGCTCCCTCCACTGGCTCCCGGTCGCTGCCCGGGCGCACAGAATACAAAACTCTGATGCTGGCATTCAAAGCAACCAAAGGTATGGCTCCTCTTCCCATTGCAGTCAGAACTACAGACTCACTCCCAATCTAAACTATGGAATGAACTTCCCATTACAGTCAGAACTACAGACTCACTCCCAATCTAAACTATGGAATGAACTTCCCATTACAGTCAGAACTACAGACTCACTCCCAATCTAAACTATGGAATGAACTTCCCACTGCAGTCAGAACTACAGACTCACTCCCAATCTAAACTATGGAATGAACTTCCCATTACAGTCAGAACTACAGACTCACTCCCAATCTAAACTATGGAATGAACTTCCCATTGCAGTCAGAACTACAGACTCACTCCCAATCTAAACTATGGAATGAACTTCCCACTGCAGTCAGAACTACAGACTCACTCCCAATCTAAACTATGGAATGAACTTCCCATTACAGTCAGAACTACAGACTCACTCCCGATCTAAACTATGGAATGAACTTCCCATTGCAGTCAGAACTACAGACTCACTCCCGATCTAAACTATGGAATGAACTTCCCATTGCAGTCAGAACTACAGACTCACTCCCAATCTAAACTATGGAATGAACTTCCCATTACAGTCAGAACTACAGACTCACTCCCAATCTAAACTATGGAATGAACTTCCCATTACAGTCAGAACTACAGACTCACTCCCAATCTAAACTATGGAATGAACTTCCCATTACAGTCAGAACTACAGACTCACTCCCAATCTAAACTATATGGAATGAACTTCCCACTGCAGTCAGAACTACAGACTCACTCCCAATCTAAACTATGGAATGAACTTCCCATTACAGTCAGAACTACAGACTCACTCCCAATCTAAACTATGGAATGAACTTCCCATTACAGTCAGAACTACAGACTCACTCCCAATCTAAACTATGGAATGAACTTCCCATTACAGTCAGAACTACAGACTCACTCCCAATCTAAACTATGGAATGAACTTCCCATTACAGTCAGAACTACAGACTCACTCCCAATCTAAACTATATGGAATGAACTTCCCATTGCAGTCAGAACTACAGACTCACTCCCAATCTAAACTATGGAATGAACTTCCCATTGCAGTCAGAACTACAGACTCACTCCCAATCTAAACTATGGAATGAACTTCCCATTGCAGTCAGAACTACAGACTCACTCCCAATCTAAACTATGGAATGAACTCCCCATTGCAGTCAGAACTACAGACTCACTCCCAATCTAAACTATGGGATGAACTTCCCATTACAGTCAGAACTACAGACTCACTCCCAATCTAAACTATGGAATGAACTCCCCATTGCAGTCAGAACTACAGACTCACTCCCAATCTAAACTATGGGATGAACTTCCCATTACAGTCAGAACTACAGACTCACTCCGAATCTAAACTATGGAATGAACTCCCCATTGCAGTCAGAACTACAGACTCACTCCCAATCTAAACTATGGAATGAACTTCCCATTGCAGTCAGAACTACAGACTCACTCCCAATCTAAACTATGGAATGAACTTCCCATTGCAGTCAGAACTACAGACTCACTCCCAATCTAAACTATGGAATGAACTTCCCATTGCAGTCAGAACTACAGACTCACTCCCAATCTAAACTATGGAATGAACTTCCCATTACAGTCAGAACTACAGACTCACTCCCAATCTAAACTATGGAATGAACTTCCCATTACAGTCAGAACTACAGACTCACTCCCAATCTAAACTATGGAATGAACTTCCCATTGCAGTCAGAACTACAGACTCACTCCCAATCTAAACTATGGAATGAACTTCCCATTACAGTCAGAACTACAGACTCACTCCCAATCTAAACTATGGAATGAACTTCCCACTGCAGTCAGAACTACAGACTCACTCCCAATCTAAACTATGGAATGAACTTCCCATTACAGTCAGAACTACAGACTCAGTCCCAATCTTCCACCGTAGTCTGAAAACCCACCTCTTCAGACTCCATCTTAGCCCGTAGCCCCTCCCCTAGCCCGTAGCCCCTCCCCTAGCCTCCACGACCTTACAGGCGTATGCAAAGTCTCAACGTATGTAACTTATAGCATTTTATGTGGACATAACACTATATATATATATAATATGTATAATCATAGTTTCATTATATAGATATTCCACTGTTAGGTTCTTAGTTATGATCCTAGATGACTCTCTCTATGTATGTAATGTATCACTATGTGTTGTTCTGCTTACTGTAAATCTTGTCTGATAAATGACTAAATACATTTTGTACATTGCAAAATTGTCTCACTCTGTTTCCCTGCAGACAGACAGACAGACAGACAGACAGACAGACAGACAGACAGACAGACAGACAGACAGAGAGAGAGAGAGAGAGAGAGAGAGAGAGAGAGAGAGAGAGAGAGAGAGAGTGCTAGAGCTTTCAATGCAACAGGAGGTCATTTGAGGCAAAGTGAACAGTGTATGTCAACTGTATATCTCTCTGACACGCACACACACACGCGTGCGCACACACACACACACACACACACACACACACACACACACACACACACACACACACACACACACACACACACACACACACACAGTGAGTACAGTATTCAGACATAGAAACATTACGAACTACTTCAAGCGGTCCAGAGGTCACCAGGGGTCACCAGGGGTCACCAGAGGTCACCAACACGCTGCTACTGTACGTCTCTCGTCGCCGTCCTCAGATGACCCTCGGTGACCCCCAGAACCAAGCAGCAGATCTACAAGCTCCAAAACGCGTGGCTTCGCCCCACGCTGGGAGCTTAGAGATCTGCTTTCACACACACACACACACACACACACACACACACACACACACACACACACACACACACACACACACACACACACACACACACACACACACACACACACACACACACACACACACACACACACACACACACAGTTAGAGAGAGAGAGAGAGAGAGAGAGAGAGAGATAAATAAATCTAAAGCAGAGTATTTACCAGGAGTTGGTTCATGTCTGTAGCTCTGTGTGTCTGTCTGTCTGTCTGTCTCTTCAGGAACTAAAGCAGGTCCCGTACAAGCACACACACACACACACACACACACAGACACACACACACACACACACACACACACACACACACACACACACACACACACAGCACGTACACACGTATCAGAGAGAGGGAGGTGTTCTGAATCTCTGCCAAAACTATGGTCAGCCAAGCAGACCAAACTACTGCGTGTGTGTGTGTGTGTGTGTGTGTGTGTGTGTGTGTGTGTGTGTGTGCGTGCGTGCGTGCATGCGTGTGTGTGTGTGTGTGTGTGTCATTTTCTGGCAGCACATTTAGAGTTTAGTTTTAGTCATTTAGTCTCTTGAACAGTTTATTTAGTTTTAGTCACATTTCACTCACCTGGAATGTCTTAGTGTTTGTCTAGTTTTAGTCGACTCCCTTCTGGCTCCAAAACTATGGAATGAACTTCCCATTACAGTCAGAACTACAGACTCACTCCCAATCTAAACTATGGAATGAACTTCCCATTACAGTCAGAACTACAGACTCACTCCCAATCTAAACTATGGAATGAACTTCCCATTGCAGTCAGAACTACAGACTCACTCCCAATCTAAACTATGGAATGAACTTCCCACACACTTCCCACACAAGCTCATATCGCGCCACCGAGTGGCGCGATACGAGCTTGTAGGTCTGCTATTTTTGAAAAATCGAAGACACTTTTAGAATCTGATCTCAGGTCAGAATGGGTTAATAATTAAACTGTCAGGATGTAATAGACATTTTTAGAATCTGATCTCAGGTCAGAATGGGTTAAAGCGGGAGGTGTTGCACTTTAGAGACCGCAGTCTGTTACCTGAGGATAAGTGCTGTTCTTAAAGTGGGAGGTGTTGCACTTTAGAGACCGCAGTCTCTTACCTGAGGGCAGGGGTGCGAAAAGAGAGCAGGCAGGGTGGGAGGGGTCGGCGATCACGCTTGGTGCGTGTGGTGTAGACAGAGGAGACGGCTGGGAGGTCCAGGCCAATGAATTTAGGTGCCCTTTCCAGCCGTTTCCTCTCTAAGTCGGTGGCGTTTCCACACCACACTGTGACTGAGAAGACGAGGACTCTCTCCACAGTGGCTCTGTAGAAGTGACCCGACGCCTCCCCGGTCACACCCAACTTCTTTAAGAGGCGTAGGAAGCGAAGGCTTTACTCAGGATGTTACTGGTGTTAACTTCCCATTTCAGGGAGCAGCAAATAGTGGTGCCAAGGAATTTAAAACTGTCGACCCTTTGGTCATCGATAACCAGGGAGGGGGGCATAATCTCCTTTTTCCGGAAATTAAAGATTCCTACTTACATGACTGCCTGTCTAAATATGTCCCAAACCTTCCTACCTACATGACTGCCTGTCTAAATATGTCCCAAACCTTCCTACCTACATGACTGCCTGCCTAAATATGTCCCAAACCTTCCTACCTACATGACTGCCTGTCTAAATATGTCCCAAACCTTCCTACCTACATGACTGCCTGCCTAAATATGTCCCAAACCTTCCTACCTACATGACTGCCTGTCTAAATATGTCCCAAACCTTCCTACCTACATGACTGCCTGCCTAAATATGTCCCAAACCTTCCTACCTACATGACTGCCTGTCTAAATATGTCCCAAACCTTCCTACCTACATGACTGCCTGCCTAAATATGTCCCAAACCTTCCTACCTACATGACTGCCTGTCTAAATATGT
The DNA here is from genome assembly GCF_964188405.1 of Protomyctophum parallelum. Lineage (NCBI taxonomy): Eukaryota > Metazoa > Chordata > Actinopteri > Myctophiformes > Myctophidae > Protomyctophum > Protomyctophum parallelum. The sequence continues at coordinate 52,645,540 of NC_139706.1, read as the reverse complement.
CCCAAACCTTCCTACCTACATGACTGCCTGTCTAAATATGTCCCAAACCTTCCTACCTACATGACTGCCTGCCTAAATATGTCCCAAACCTTCCTACCTACATGACTGCCTGTCTAAATATGTCCCAAACCTTCCTACCTACATGACTGCCTGCCTAAATATGTCCCAAACCTTCCTACCTACATGACTGCCTGTCTAAATATGTCCCAAACCTTCCTACCTACATGACTGCCTGCCTAAATATGTCCCAAACCTTCCTACCTACATGACTGCCTGTCTAAATATGTCCCAAACCTTCCTACCTACATGACTGCCTGTCTAAATATGTCCCAAACCTTCCTACCTACATGACTGCCTGTCTAAATATGTCCCAAACCTTCCTACCTACATGACTGCCTAAATATGTCCCAAACCTTCCTACCTACATGACTGCCTAAATATGTCCCAAACCTTCCTACCTACATGACTGCCTGCCTAAATATGTCCCAAACCTTCCTACCTACATGACTGTCTGCCTAAATATGTCCCAAACCTTCCTACCTACATGACTGGCTGCCTAAATATGTCCCAAACCTTCCTACCTACATGACTGCCTGCCTAAATATGTCCCAAACCTTCCTACCTACATGACTGTCTGCCTAAATATGTCCCAAACCTTCCTACCTACATGACTGCCTGCCTAAATATGTCCCAAACCTTCCTACCTACATGACTGCCTGCCTAAATATGTCCCAAACCTTCCTACCTACATGACTGCCTGCCTAAATATGTCCCAAACCTTCCTACCTACATGACTGCCTGCCTAAATATGTCCCAAACCTTCCTACCTACATGACTGTCTGCCTAAATATGTCCCAAACCTTCCTACCTACATGACTGCGTGTCTAAATATGTCCCAAACCTTCCTACCTACATAACTGCCTGCCTAAATATGTCCCAAACAGCCCCCTAAGGTCTTCCACTGCTGGCCTGCTCGCTTTGCCTAAGAAATAAATACGGGGAAGCAGCTTTTTGCTTCTACGGGCCGACGGCATGGAACAAGCTCCCACTGTACCTTCGACAGGCAGCCTCTGTAGTTTAACAAACTCCCACTGTACCTTCGACAGGCAGCCTCTGTAGTTTAACAAACTCCCACTGTACCTTCGACAGGCAGCCTCTGTAGTTTAACAAACTCCCACTGTACCTTCGACAGGCAGCCTCTGTAGTTTAACAAACTCCCACTGTACAGTCGACAGGCAGCCTCTGTAGACATTTTTTAAAGCACAGCTCAAGACCCACTTCTACACTCTTGCTTTCAATTTATCTTTTACATTCCTTGTTATTCATGTCTTCATCTGTATTGCATCACTGCTATCATTTGTAATGTTTCATGCTTTTTTTCCTCCATTGTTCTGTAAAGCACTTTGAGCTGCATTTCATGTCATGAAAGGTGCTATACAAATAAAGTGTTTATTATCATCATCATTTAGCTGCTAGGGGGACCCCTGGTGGTCTAAAACAGCAACAGCTGAAGCAAGAGGACCAAAAAAACTGCCTCCCCCTGGCCAGCCGGGGCGCCTGATGGAGGGGAAAGGAACTGGTTGGAATAACGTGTTCCTTCCACGCGCTACGTCCAACCAGGGAAACTCCCCCCTGTCAGGTGTAAAGGAGCAGCTTGGACACTCAGGCATGAAGGAAGCATGAGTTCAAGTCCGTTGCTCTCCCCTTGTGCCCCATATATGGGGACTAGGTTGGTCTCCCCTTGTGCCCCATATATGGGGACTAGGTTGGTCTCCCCTTGTCCCCCATATATGGGGACTAGGTTGGTCTCCCCTTGTCCCCCATAT